>NC_092335.1:644315000-644645000 GCF_046630445.1 Rutidosis leptorrhynchoides
CGTTCCATATTAATTGATTTCGTTGCGAGGTTTTGACCTCTATATGAGACGTTTTTCAAAGACTGCATTCATTTTTAAAACAAACCATAACCTTTATTTCATAAATAAAGGTTTAAAAAGCTTTACGTAGATTATCAAATAATGATAATCTAAAATATCCTGTTTACACACGACCATTACATAATGGTTTACAATACAAATATGTTACATCGAAATCAGTTTCTTGAATGCAGTTTTTACACAATATCATACAAACATGGACTCCAAATCTTGTCCTTATTTTAGTATGCAACAGCGGAAGCTCTTAATATTCACCTGAGAATAAACATGCTTTAAACGTCAACAAAAAATGTTGGTGAGTTATAGGTTTAACCTATATATATCAAATCGTAACAATAGACCACAAGATTTCATATTTCAATACACATCCCATACATAGAGATAAAAATCATTCATATGGTGAACACCTGGTAACCGACAATAACAAGATGCATATATAAGAATATCCCCATCATTCCGGGACACCCTTCGGATATGATATAAATTTCGAAGTACTAAAGCATCCGGTACTTTGGATGGGGTTTGTTAGGCCCAATAGATCTATCTTTAGGATTCGCGTCAATTAGGGTGTCTGTTCCCTAATTATTAGATTACCAGACTTAATAAAAAGGGGCATATTCGATTTCGATAATTCAACCATAGAATGTAGTTTCACGTACTTGTGTCTATTTTGTAAATCATTTATAAAACCTGCATGTATTCTCATCCCAAAAATATTAGATTTTAAAAGTGGGACTATAACTCACTTTCACAGATTTTTACTTCGTCGGGAAGTAAGACTTGGCCACTGTTGATTCACGAACCTATAACAATATATACATATATATTAAAGTATGTTCAAAATATATTTACAACACTTTTAATATATTTTGATGTTTTAAGTTTATTAAGTCAGTTGTCCTCGTTAGTAACCTATAACTAGTTGTCCACAGTTAGATGTACAGAAATAAATCGATAAATATTATCTTGAATCAATCCACGACCCAGTGTATACGTATCTCAGTATTGATCACAACTCAAACTATATATATTTTGGAATCAACCTCAACCCTGTATAGCTAACTCCAACATTCACATATAGAGTGTCTATGGTTGTTCCGAAATATATATAGATGTGTCGACATGATAGGTCGAAACATTGTATACGTATCTATGGTATCTCAAGATTACATAATATACAATACAAGTTGATTAAGTTATGGTTGGAATAGAATTGTTACCAATTTTCACGTAGCTAAAATGAGAAAAATTATCCAATTTTGTTTTACCCATAACTTCTTCATTTTAAATCCGTTTTGAGTGAATCAAATTGCTATGGTTTCATATTGAACTCTATTTTATGAATCTAAACAGAAAAAGTATAGGTTTATAGTCGGAAAAATAAGTTACAAGTCGTTTTTGTAAAGGTAGTCATTTCAGTCGAAAGAACGACGTCTAGATGACCATTTTAGAAAACATACTTCCACTTTGAGTTTAACCATAATTTTTGGATATAGTTTCATGTTCATAATAAAAATCATTTTCTCAGAATAACAACTTTTAAATCAAAGTTTATCATAGTTTTTAATTAACTAACCCAAAACAGCCCGCGGTGTTACTACGACGGCGTAAATCCGGTTTTACGGTGTTTTTCGTGTTTCCAGGTTTTAAATCATTAAGTTAGCATATCATATAGATATAGAACATGTGTTTAGTTGATTTTAAAAGTCAAGTTAGAAGGATTAACTTTTGTTTGCGAACAAGTTTAGAATTAACTAAACTATGTTCTAGTGATTACAAGTTTAAACCTTCGAATAAGATAGCTTTATATGTATGAATCGAATGATGTTATGAACATCATTACTACCTTAATTTCCTTGGATAAACCTACTGGAAAATAGAAAAATGGATCTAGCTTCAATGGATCCTTGGATGGCTCGAAGTTCTTGAAGCAGAATCATGACACGAAAACAAGTTCAAGTAAGATCATCACTTGAAATAAGATTGTTATAGTTATAGAAATTGAACCAAAGTTTGAATATGATTATTACCTTGTATTAGAATGATAACCTACTGTAAGAAACAAAGATTTCTTGAGGTTGGATGATCACCTTACAAGATTGGAAGTGAGCTAGCAAACTTGAAAGTATTCTTGATTTTATGAAACTAGAACTTTTGGAATTTATGAAGAACACTTAGAACTTGAAGATAGAACTTGAGAGAGATCAATTAGATGAAGAAAATTGAAGAATGAAAGTGTTTGTAGGTGTTTTTGGTCGTTGGTGTATGGATTAGATATAAAGGATATGTAATTTTGTTTTCATGTAAATAAGTCATGAATGATTACTCATATTTTTGTAATTTTATGAGATATTTCATGCTAGTTGCCAAATGATGGTTCCCACATGTGTTAGGTGACTCACATGGGCTGCTAAGAGCTGATCATTGGAGTGTATATACCAATAGTACATACATCTAAAAGCTGTGTATTGTACGAGTACGAATACGGGTGCATACGAGTAGAATTGTTGATGAAACTGAACGAGGATGTAATTGTAAGCATTTTTATTAAGTAGAAGTATTTTGATAATTTTATTGAAGTCTTTCAAAAGTGTATAAATACATATTAAAACACTACATGTATATACATTTTAACTGAGTCGTTAAGTCATCGTTAGTCGTTACATGTAAGTGTTGTTTTGAAACCTTTAGGTTAACGATCTTGTTAAATGTTGTTAACCCAATGTTTATAATATCAAATGAGATTTTAAATTATTATATTATCATGATATTATCATGTATGAATATCTCTTAATATGATATATATATATACATTAAATGTCTTTACAACGATAATCGTTACATATATGTCTCGTTTAAAAATCATTAAGTTAGTAGTCTTGTTTTTACATATGTAGTTCATTGTTAATATACTTTATGATATGTTTTCTTATCATAGTATCATGTTAACTATATATATATATATATATATATATATATATATATATATATATATATATATATATATATATATATATATATATATATATCCATATATATGTCATCATATAGTTTTTACAAGTTTTAACGTTCGTGAATCACCGATCAACTTGGGTGGTCAATTGTCTATATGAAACATATTTCAATTAATCAAGTCTTAACAAGTTTGATTGCTTAACATATTGGAAACATTTAATCATGTAAATATCAATCTCAATTAATATATATAAACATGGAAAAGTTCGGGTCACTACAGTACCTACCCGTTAAATAAATTTCGTCCCGAAATTTTAAGCTGTTGAAGGTGTTGACGAATCTTCTGGAAATAGATGTGGGTATTTCTTCTTCATCTGATCTTCACGCTCCCAGGTGAACTCGGGTCCTCTACGAGCATTCCATCAAACCTTAACAATTGGTATCTTGTTTTGCTTAAGTCTTTTAACCTCACGATCCATTATTTCGACGGGTTCTTCGATGAATTGAAGTTTTTCGTTGATTTGGATTTCATCTAACGGAATAGTGAGATCTTCTTTAGCAAAACATTTCTTTAAATTCGAGACGTGGAAAGTGTTATGTACAGCCGCGAGTTGTTGAGGTAACTCTAGTCGGTAAGCTACTGGTCCGACACGATCAATAATCTTGAATGGGCCAATATACCTTGGATTTAATTTCCCTCGTTTACCAAATCGAACAACGCCTTTCCAAGGTGCAACTTTAAGCATGACCATCTCTCCAATTTCAAATTCTATATCTTTTCTTTTAATGTCAGCGTAGCTCTTTTGTCGACTTTGGGCGGTTTTCAACCGTTGTTGAATTTGGATGATCTTTTCGGTAGTTTCTTGTATAATCTCTGGACCCGTAATCTGTCTATCCCCCACTTCACTCCAACAAATCGGAGACCTGCACTTTCTACCATAAAGTGCTTCAAACGGCGCCATCTCAATGCTTGAATGGTAGCTGTTGTTGTAGGAAAATTCTGCTAACGGTAGATGTCGATCCCAACTGTTTCCGAAATCAATAACACATGCTCGTAGCATGTCTTCAAGCGTTTGTATCGTCCTTTCGCTCTGCCCATCAGTTTGTGGATGATAGGCAGTACTCATGTCTAGACGAGTTCCTAATGCTTGCTGTAATGTCTGCCAGAATCTTGAAATAAATCTGCCATCCCTATCAGAGATAATAGAGATTGGTATTCCATGTCTGGAGACGACTTCCTTCAAATATAGTCGTGCTAACTTCTCCATCTTGTCATCTTCTCTTATTGGCAGGAAGTGTGCTGATTTGGTGAGACGATCAACTATTACCCAAATAGTATCAAAACCACTTGCAGTCCTTGGCAATTTAGTGATGAAATCCATGGTAATGTTTTCCCATTTCCATTCCGGGATTTCGGGTTGTTGAAGTAGACCTGATGGTTTTTGATGCTCAGCTTTGACCTTAGAACACGTCAAACATTCTCCTACGTATTTAGCAACATCGGCTTTCATACCCGGCCACCAAAAATGTTTCTTGAGATCCTTGTACATCTTCCCCGTTCCAGGATGTATTGAGTATCTGGTTTTATGAGCTTCTCTAAGTACCATTTCTCTCATATCTCCAAATTTTGGTACCCAAATCCTTTCAGCCCTATACCTGGTTCCGTCTTCCCGAATATTAAGATGCTTCTCCGATCCTTTGGGTATTTCATCCTTTAAATTTCCCTCTTTTAAAACTCCTTGTTGCGCCTCCTTTATTTGAGTAGTAATGTTATTATGAATCATTATATTCATAGATTTTACTCGAATGAGTTCTCTGTCCTTCCTGCTCAAGGCATCGGCTACCACATTTGCCTTCCCCGGGTGGTAACGAATCTCAAAGTCGTAATCATTCAATAATTCAATCCACCTACGCTGCCTCATATTCAGTTGTTTCTGATTAAATATGTGTTGAAGACTTTTGTGGTCGGTATATATAATACTTTTGACCCCATATAAGTAGTGCCTCCAAGTCTTTAATGCAAAAACAACCGCGCCTAATTCCAAATCATGCGTCGTATAATTTTGTTCGTGAATCTTCAATTGTCTAGACGCATAAGCAATCACCTTCGTTCGTTGCATTAATACACAACCGAGACCTTGCTTTGATGCATCACAATAAATCACAAAATCATCATTCCCTTCAGGCAATGACAATATAGGTGCCGTAGTTAGCTTTTTCTTCAATAACTGAAACGCTTTCTCTTGTTCATCATTCCATTCAAATTTCTTCCCTTTATGCGTTAATGCAGTCAAGGGTTTTGCTATTCTGGAAAAGTCTTGGATGAACCTTCTGTAGTAACCAGCTAGTCCTAAAAACTGGCGTATGTGTTTCGGAGTTTTTGGGGTTTCCCACTTTTCAACAGTTTCTATCTTTGCCGGATCTACCTTAATACCTTCTTTGTTCACTATGTGACCGAGGAATTGAACTTCTTCCAATCAAAATGCACACTTTGAAAACTTAGCGTACAATTCTTCCTTCCTCAATACTTCTAACACCTTTCTCAAATGTTCACCGTGTTCTTGGTCATTCTTTGAGTAAATAAGTATGTCATCAATGAAAACAATGACAAACTTGTCAAGGTATGGTCTACACACTCGGTTCATAAGGTCCATGAACACAGCTGGTGCATTAGTTAAACCAAACGGCATGACCATAAACTCGTAATGACCGTAACGTGTTCTGAAAGCAGTCTTTGGAATATCATCTTCTTTCACCCGCATTTGATGATACCCGGAACGTAAGTCAATCTTTGAATAAACAGACGAGCCTTGTAGTTGATCAAATAAGTCATCGATTCTCGGTAGTGGGTAGCGGTTCTTGATGGTAAGTTTGTTCAACTCTCGGTAGTCGATACACAACCTGAAAGTACCATCTTTCTTCTTGACAAATAAAACAGGAGCTCCCCACGGTGATGTGCCTGGCCGAATGAAACCACGCTCTAAAAGTTCTTGTAATTGGCTTTGCAGTTCTTTCATCTCGCTGGGTGCGAGTCTGTAAGGAGCACGAGCTATTGGTGCAGCTCCTGGTACAAGATCTATTTGAAATTCAACGGATCGATGTGGGGGTAATCCCGGTAATTCTTTCGGAAATACATCGGGAAATTCTTTTGCGATGGGAACATCATTGATGCTCTTTTCTTCAGTTTGTACTTTCTCGACGTGTGCTAGAACAGCAGAGCAACCTTTTCTTATTAGTTTTTGTGCCTTCAAATTACTAATAAGATGTAGCTTCGTGTTGCCCTTTTCTCCGTACACCATTAAGGGTTTTCCTTTTTCTCGTATAATGCGAATTGCATTTTTGTAACAAACGATCTCTGCTTTCACTTCTTTCAACCAGTCCATACCGATTATCACATCAAAACTCCCTAACTCTACTGGTATCAAATCAATCTTAAATGTTTCGCTAACCAGTTTAATTTCTCGATTCCGACATATATTATCTGCTGAAATTAATTTACCATTTGCTAATTCGAGTAAAAATTTACTATCCAAAGGCGTCAATGGACAACTTAATTTAGCACAAAAATCTCTACTCATATAGCTTCTATCCGCACCCGAATCAAATAAAACGTAAGCAGATTTATTGTCAATAAGAAACGTACCCGTAACAAGCTCCGGGTCTTCCTGTGCCTCTGCCGCATTAATATTGAAAACTCTTCCGCGGCCTTGTCCATTCGTGTTCTCCTGGTTCGGGCAATTTCTAATAATGTGGCCCGGTTTTCCACATTTATAACAAACTACATTGGCATAACTTGCTCCGACACTACTTGCTCCGCCATTACTCGTTCCGACACCATTTGTTCCTTTCATTCTGTTAACCCCTGGTCCGTAGACATCACACTTCGCCGCGCTATGACCATTTCTTTTACACTTGTTGCAAAATTTGGTGCAGAACCCCGAGTGATACTTTTCACACCTTTGGCATAGCTGCTTCTGATTGTTGTTGTTGTTGCGGTTATTATTGTTGTTAAGATGATTGTTGTGGTTGTTGTTGTTGTTGTTGTTGTTGTTGTTGGGCCGTTTGTTGTAGTTGCGATTGATGTTGCGATTGTTAGGATAGTTGTTGCGATTATTGTTATAATTGCTGTTGTTGTTGTATTGGTGATTATTATCACCGTTTTCCTCCCACTTTCTTTTGACTTGCTTCACATTGGCCTCTTCAGCAGTCTGTTCTTTAATTCTTTCTTCAATCTGGTTCACTAGTTTGTGAGCCATTCTACATGCCTGTTGTATGGAGGCGGGCTCGTGTGAACTTATATCTTCTTGGATTCTTTCCGGTAATCCTTTCACAAACGCGTCGATCTTCTCTTCCTCATCTTCGAATGCTCCCGGACACAATAGGCACAATTCTGTGAATCGTCTTTCGTACGTGGTAATATCAAATCCTTGGGTTCGTAACCCTCTAAGTTCTGTCTTGAGCTTATTGACCTCGGTTCTGGGACGGTACTTCTCGTTCATCAAGTGCTTGAATGCTGACCACGGTAGTGCGTACGCATCGTCTTGTCCCACTTGCTCTAGATAGGTATTCCACCATGTTAACGCAGAACCTGTGAAGGTATGCGTAGCGTACTTCACTTTGTCCTCTTCAGTACACTTACTTATGGCAAACACCGATTCAACCTTCTCGGTCCACCGTTTCAATCCGATCGGTCCTTCGGTTCCATCAAATTCCAAAGGTTTGCAGGCAGTGAATTCTTTGTAGGTGCATCCTACACGATTTCCTGTACTGCTAGATCCAAGGTTATTGTTGGTATGTAGCGCAGCCTGTACTGCGGCTATGTTTGAAGCTAGAAAAGTACGAAATTCCTCTTCATTCATATTCACGGTGTGTCGAGTAGTCGGTGCCATTTCCTTCAAAATAGTTAAATGGAACAAGTTAATCATACAGAATATTAAGAGTAGTTAATAGTATTTCGTAGCATAATATGAACTCATTTATAAAAGCTTTTTCTTCATATTAGCGTTTTATAAGTTTAAATTCGGGTAGTACCTACCCGTTAAGTTCATACTTAGTAGCTAATATACAATTCAACTACTACAATTCTATATGAAAAACTGATTATAATAATATTTCGCGTTCAAACTTTTATACAATATTTTACAAACTTACAATACCGCTTATTTTACATAAAGCATGAAATATAGCACACAATAACTTTGATACAAGATAGTTGTGAAGATAATTCTAGCTAGTACACAAGTCGTTCAGCAAAGGCAATAAAGACACGTAATTCATACGTCCAGAAACAAGTCATGCATTCTGGTTTTACTAGGACTACTTCCCATCCTTGGTCTTGTGCAACATAACCGTTATGGGGTTGATAAGACAGCGTGTTGTAACGTCGTCAAAGGGACGAGGGTTACGTAATGTCCAACAGTCCCGTAACAATCTAAAAACCTCATTTCTTACCCCAATTACCGACTCCGTCACTTGTGGGAACGTTTTGTTTAATAGTTGTAGCCCGATGTTCTTGTTCTCACTTTGGTGAGAAGCGAACATTACTAATCCGTAAGCATAACATGCTTCTTTATGTTGCATGTTAGCCGCTTTTTCTAAATCACGAAGTCCAATATTCGGATATATTGAGTCAAAATAATTTCTTAACCCGTTGCGTAAAATAGCATTTGGGTTCCCCGCAATATATGCGTCAAAGTAAACACATCGTAACTTATGGGTTTCCCAATGTGATATCCCCCATCTTTCAAACGAAAGTCTCTTATAAACCAAGACATTCTTGGAACGTTCTTCGAATGTCTTACAAACTGATCTCGCCTTAAATAGTTGTGCCGAGGAATTTTGGCCGACTCTAGACAAGATTTCATCAATCATGTCTCCGGGTAGGTCTCTTAAAATATTGGGTTGTCTATCCATTTTGCGTTTTTATACTGTAAAATAGACAAGAGTTAGATTCATAAAAAAAAATACTTATTAATACAAGCAATTTTTACATATATCATAAAGCATAAGCACACTATATTACATATATTACACCACATGAATACAACTATCTTATTCCGACTCGCTTGTTTCTTCTTCTTCGGTTTTGGTTCGTTTTGCCAAGTTTCTAGGGATATATGATTTTCCCCTAATACGAGCCGTCGTTATCCACATTGGTTTAGAAAAACCTGGTGGTTTAGAGGTTCCCGGGTCATTGTTACAACTTAAGGACTTCGGGGGTTGACGATACATATAAAGTTCATCGGGGTTGGAATTAGATTTCTCTATTTTTATGCCCTTTCCCTTATTATTTTCTTTTGCCTTTTTAAATTCAGTTGGGGTAATTTCTATAACATCATCGGAATTCTCGTCGGAATCCGATTCATCGGAGAATTGGTAATCCTCCCAATATTTTGCTTCCTTGGCGGAAACACCATTGACCATAATTAACTTTGGTCGGTTGGTTGAGGATTTTCTTTTACTTAACCGTTTTATTATTTCCCCCACCGGTTCTATTTCTTCATCCGGTTCCGATTCTTCTTCCGGTTCCGATTCTTCTTCCGGTTCCGACTCTTCTTCCGGTTCCTCTTCGGGAACTTGTGAATCAGTCCACAATTCATTCCAATTTACATTTGACTCTTCATTATTATTAGGTGAGTCAATGGGACTTGTTCTAGAGGTAGACATCTATCACATAATATCAAACACGTTAAGAGATTAATATATCACATAATATTCATATGTTAAAAATATATAGTTTCCAACAAAAATGTTAAGCAATCATTTTTAAAGAAAACACGGTCGAAGTCCAGACTCACTAATGCATCCTAACAAACTCGATAAGACACACTAATGCAAATTTTCTGGTTCTCTAAGACCAGCGCTCTGATACCAACTGAAATGTCCCGTTCTTATTGATTAAAAACGTTCCATATTAATTGATTTCGTTGCGAGGTTTTGACCTCTATATGAGACGTTTTTCAAAGACTGCATTCATTTTTAAAACAAACCATAACCTTTATTTCATAAATAAAGGTTTAAAAAGCTTTACGTAGATTATCAAATAATGATAATCTAAAATATCCTGTTTACACACGACCATTACATAATGGTTTACAATACAAATATGTTACATCGAAATCAGTTTCTTGAATGCAGTTTTTACACAATATCATACAAACATGGACTCCAAATCTTGTCCTTATTTTAGTATGCAACAGCGGAAGCTCTTAATATTCACCTGAGAATAAACATGCTTTAAACGTCAACAAAAAATGTTGGTGAGTTATAGGTTTAACCTATATATATCAAATCGTAACAATAGACCACAAGATTTCATATTTCAATACACATCCCATACATAGAGATAAAAATCATTCATATGGTGAACACCTGGTAACCGACAATAACAAGATGCATATATAAGAATATCCCCATCATTCCGGGACACCCTTCGGATATGATATAAATTTCGAAGTACTAAAGCATCCGGTACTTTGGATGGGGTTTGTTAGGCCCAATAGATCTATCTTTAGGATTCGCGTCAATTAGGGTGTCTGTTCCCTAATTATTAGATTACCAGACTTAATAAAAAGGGGCATATTCGATTTCGATAATTCAACCATAGAATGTAGTTTCACGTACTTGTGTCTATTTTGTAAATCATTTATAAAACCTGCATGTATTTTCATCCCAAAAATATTAGATTTTAAAAGTGGGACTATAACTCACTTTCACAGATTTTTACTTCGTCGGGAAGTAAGACTTGGCCACTGTTGATTCACGAACCTATAACAATATATACATATATATTAAAGTATGTTCAAAATATATTTACAACACTTTTAATATATTTTGATGTTTTAAGTTTATTAAGTCAGCTGTCCTCGTTAGTAACCTATAACTAGTTGTCCACAGTTAGATGTACAGAAATAAATCGATAAATATTATCTTGAATCAATCCACGACCCAGTGTATACGTATCTCAGTATTGATCACAACTCAAACTATATATATTTTGGAATCAACCTCAACCCTGTATAGCTAACTCCAACATTCACATATAGAGTGTCTATGGTTGTTCCGAAATATATATAGATGTGTCGACATGATAGGTCGAAACATTGTATACGTATCTATGGTATCTCAAGATTACATAATATACAATACAAGTTGATTAAGTTGTGGTTGGAATAGATTTGTTACCAATTTTCACGTAGCTAAAATGAGAAAAATTATCCAATCTTGTTTTACCCATAACTTCTTCATTTTAAATCCGTTTTGAGTGAATCAAATTGCTATGGTTTCATATTGAACTCTATTTTATGAATCTAAACAGAAAAAGTATAGGTTTATAGTCGGAAAAATAAGTTACAAGTCGTTTTTGTAAAGGTAGTCATTTCAGTCGAAAGAACGACGTCTAGATGACCATTTTAGAAAACATACTTCCACTTTGAGTTTAACCATAATTTTTGGATATAGTTTCATGTTCATAATAAAAATCATTTTCTCAGAATAACAACTTTTAAATCAAAGTTTATCATAGTTTTTAATTAACTAACCCAAAACAGCCCGCGGTGTTACTACGACGGCGTAAATCCGGTTTTACGGTGTTTTTCGTGTTTCCAGGTTTTAAATCATTAAGTTAGCATATCATATAGATATAGAACATGTGTTTAGTTGATTTTAAAAGTCAAGTTAGAAGGATTAACTTTTGTTTGCGAACAAGTTTAGAATTAACTAAACTATGTTCTAGTGATTACAAGTTTAAACCTTCGAATAAGATAGCTTTATATGTATGAATCGAATGATGTTATGAACATCATTACTACCTTAATTTCCTTGGATAAACCTACTGGAAAATAGAAAAATGGATCTAGCTTCAATGGATCCTTGGATGGCTCGAAGTTCTTGAAGCAGAATCATGACACGAAAACAAGTTCAAGTAAGATCATCACTTGAAATAAGATTGTTATAGTTATAGAAATTGAACCAAAGTTTGAATATGATTATTACCTTGTATTAGAATGATAACCTACTGTAAGAAACAAAGATTTCTTGAGGTTGGATGATCACCTTACAAGATTGGAAGTGAGCTAGCAAACTTGAAAGTATTCTTGATTTTATGAAACTAGAACTTTTGGAATTTATGAAGAACACTTAGAACTTGAAGATAGAACTTGAGAGAGATCAATTAGATGAAGAAAATTGAAGAATGAAAGTGTTTGTAGGTGTTTTTGGTCGTTGGTGTATGGATTAGATATAAAGGATATGTAATTTTGTTTTCATGTAAATAAGTCATGAATGATTACTCATATTTTTGTAATTTTATGAGATATTTCATGCTAGTTGCCAAATGATGGTTCCCACATGTGTTAGGTGACTCACATGGGCTGCTAAGAGCTGATCATTGGAGTGTATATACCAATAGTACATACATCTAAAAGCTGTGTATTGTACGAGTACGAATACGGGTGCATACGAGTAGAATTGTTGATGAAACTGAACGAGGATGTAATTGTAAGCATTTTTATTAAGTAGAAGTATTTTGATAATTGTATTGAAGTCTTTCAAAAGTGTATAAATACATATTAAAACACTACATGTATATACATTTTAACTGAGTCGTTAAGTCATCGTTAGTCGTTACATGTAAGTGTTGTTTTGAAACCTTTAGGTTAACGATCTTGTTAAATGTTGTTAACCCAATGTTTATAATATCAAATGAGATTTTAAATTATTATATTATCATGATATTATCATGTATGAATATCTCTTAATATGATATATATACATTAAATGTCTTTACAACGATAATCGTTACATATATGTCTCGTTTAAAAATCATTAAGTTAGTAGTCTTGTTTTTACATATGTAGTTCATTGTTAATATACTTTATGATATGTTTTCTTATCATAGTATCATGTTAACTATATATATATATATATATATATATATATATATATATATATATATATATATATATATATATATATATATATATATATATATCCATATATATGTCATCATATAGTTTTTACAAGTTTTAACGTTCGTGAATCACCGATCAACTTGGGTGGTCAATTGTCTATATGAAACATATTTCAATTAATCAAGTCTTAACAAGTTTGATTGCTTAACATATTGGAAACATTTAATCATGTAAATATCAATCTCAATTAATATATATAAACATGGAAAAGTTCGGGTCACTACAGAAATGAGTTGTGATTTCTCATTTTCAGTAAGAGAAGACGATATTATTACAGGTAATTCAGCTTCACCATGTAAATAAGCATATTCCAAATGGTTTAGAAGTGGCTTTAACTCTAATATCGGTGGTTCTTCTATCGATGATTTGTATCGATATCTATCTTCTTCTTTTAGCATTTGAATTTCTTCTGTTGTTGGTTCGTATCCATTAGCCATTAGTGTAGCTAACATTTCAGTTTCATCAATTGGTTCAGTTCCTTCTCCTAAAGAACATTCTCTTATTCCTTGTAATTCTGGAAATTCTTTTAACAATTCTGCATGTGATTCTATAGTTTGAATATAATAACATGTATCATCTGCAGATTGCGGTTATTGCATAGCTCTATTAACAGAAAAGGTAACACTCTCATCCTCTATACTTAGGGTTAGTTTCTTACCAAACACGTCTATCATTGCTTTAGCCGTGTTTAAAAATGGTCTTCTTAATATGAGAGGAACTTGAGAATCTTCTTCCATTGCCAGAACAACAAAATCTACTGGAAATACTAAAGTACCAACTTTAACTAGCATGTTCTCCATTATTCCTCTAGGATATTTTACTGATCTATCGGCTAGTTGTATGCTTATTCGTGTTGGTTTCAATTCTCCAAGGTCTAGTATAGTGTATAGTGAATACGGCATTAATTTTATACTAGCACCTAAATCTGCCAATGCTTCTATTGAACTAAGACTACCCAGAAAACATGGAATTGTGAAACTTCCTGGATCTGATAATTTTTCTGGTATCTTATTCAACAGCACTGCTGAACAATTAGCATTCATAGTAACAACCGAGAGTTCTTCCATTTTCTTTCTATTTCAGATTAGATCTTTCAGAAATTTAGCATATCTAGGCATTCATGAAATTACATCAATGAAAGGAAGATTTACATTTATCTGTTTAAACATATCCAAGAATTTGTATTGCTCGGCTTCAAGTCTCTCTTTTCTCATTTTACTCGGGTAAGGAAGTGGTGGTTGGTATGGTTTAACATAAGGTTTAGCTTTAACTGTGTTATCTTCATTAACCTTTTCAACTACCGGTTCTTTTTCCTTATCTTGTTCAGGTTGTGGTTCTTGTGGAGTAGGAATAGCTTCCTCTGAAATTACAGGTATTTCAGGTGGTTTAAGTGTAATACCACTTCTTGTGGTAATGGCTTTAGCTGTTTCATTTCAGGGGTTAGCATTTGTATCACTAGGTAGACTTCCCGGTTTTCTTTCACCTATTAACCTTGCTAGGTTGCTCACTTCTTGTTCCAAATTTTGAATAGAAGCTTGTTGATTTCTAAATGCTTGAGCATTATGTTCATTGGTTTGTTTCTGAGATATGAAAAACTGTGTTTGAGATTCAACTAGCTTCGTCATCATATCTTCTAAATTCAGCTTTTTATCATCGGTTTGTGGTGGTTTGTTTTGAAAATTAGGTCTTTGCTAGTTGTAAGTATTATTGGATACTTGTTGATTACTTGGACCTTGTTGGTTGTTGTATGAAACATTTCGATTATAATTCTGGTTTTGGTTGTAAATCGGTCTTGGCGGTTGATAATTATTCTGATAATTATTTCCAGGCCTTTGGTTTAGATATGAAACATTCTCTCTTTGTTCCATTGTTAGTTCAATACTGAGACAATCTTTTGTCAAATGTGGTCCTCCACACTACTCACAACTAATTCGTATTGAGTGTATATCCTTAGTCATCTTTTCCATTCGTCTCTCGACAGCATCTATCTTTGCAGAAATGGAATCTAAGTCATGGCTAGAATCGGCTCTAGCTGCTTTAGATGATCTAAAGATATCTTTTTCTTGGTGCCACTCATGTGAGTGGGAAGCAGTGTTATCAATAATCTTATAAGCGTCAGTTTTTGTTTTCTTCATAATAGAACCACCAGCTGCTATGTCGATGTCTTTCCTTGTAGTGATGTCGCATCCTTGGTAAAATATTTGTACTATTTGACAGGTGTCTAAACCATGTTGCGGACATCCTCTCAATAACTTTCCAAATCTGGTCCATGCCTCATATAGAGTTTCATTTAGTTTCTGTGTGAATGTAACAATTTCTCCTTGAATTCCTACGGCTTTAGATGCCGGAAAGAATTGTTTAAGAAATTTTTCAACTAAAATGTCCCATGTATCAATCGCCCTTTCAGGTAACGATTCCAACCAATCTTTGGCTTCTCCCTTTAAAGTCCAGGGAAATAACATGAGATATATCTGTTCATCCTCAACTTCTCTTATTTTAAATAGTGTGCAGATCCTATTAAAGGTACGAAGATGTTCATTTGGATCTTCCTTTGGCGCACCACTAAATTGGCATTGATTAGTCACCATGTGTAGGATTTGTCCTTTGATTTCATAATCTGGCGCATTAATGTCAGGTTGAGTAATTGCGTGACCTTGGCCAGTACGTTTAGCTCGCATTCGGTCTTCCATACTTAGAGGTTCCAAATTTTCCATGATTGAATTTGTAGAATCTGAATCACTAGAGGATTCTAATTTAATGGTTGGTTCCTCAACAATCTCTGTTTGAATGATTGGTGGTTCCGGAGGAAAAATTAATGGTTCAGGATCTATGAATCGTCCCTGAATATTCTCCGGATTCTCAATTGTGAGGTCGGGTTCAAAAAATGGATTATCGGAAATTTGAATTGGAGTACTTGGTCGACTGGATGACGATTCTAAAGAAAAATCAACGGCGACAATATTTTCTAGATGTCTTGATCTAGTTACAGGTGGTGAACGTACAAAAGGTGGTGAACGTTTTGCTCGGTGCATTCACTGAATATCCTATTAGTTTTAAAAAGAAAGAAAAATTATATAAGTTATCCAATTAATAGACTTTTCTGATTTTGCCCACGTTTCGAATAGGCAAAAAATGCAGCAGAGGGGCAGGATTCGTTTGGTCTCAATATAATTGAGTACTGTTTGGATCCAATAACCCGGTCCACGTACAAATCCAACTATTACTACGAACCAGAAAATTTTGATGTCTATCAATTTAACCACTTAAAATAAATTTTCGTAATTTAAAGAAATTTAGAAAAGAAATAGAGAAAATTCTAAGTCCTAAAAACTAGAATTGGAGAAATAAGAAAGAAAAAGAGCGCGTCAAATTAAAATTAAAATTGGAGAAATAAGAATGAAAAAGAGTGACTTATAAAACTTTAAAACACTCGACTAACCCAACCTTATTATTATCACTAACTTAAAATTAAAATTGCAAATTGAGATTACTAATTGGAGTGATAATTGATACATAGGTAAAAGGCGTCGAAAAATAAAAATAAGAAAGTAGCGCGTTGTAACTTAAAAAGGAATTAAAAACTAAGAATTAAAAGTTGCGTCTAAAAATATTAAAGCTTACAAGTAAAACTATATCCCAAATGGCAATAACTTAAAAAGGTACTAAAATAAAAAAAAAATGTCGTCGTAAAATTCTAAAGCACATAAATCTTAGTTTAAAGAAAAAGCACTTAAGGTATTTTATGGCAAAGCCTAAAAATCTAGAAATAAAAATAACTATGGCAAAAACTATGGATTAAAACTAAATACGAGCAAAAAATACAAAAATTACGCTAAAATAATTAAAAAGAGACAAAATATAAAAATATACTAAAAGTTGTAAAAAGTACAATTTTTATAAAATATTATTTTTATATTATTTATTTTATAAAACTATTAATTTTATAATTTAATTAAACTAAATAAACTAAAAATACAAATTAATTAAAATCTAAATTAACTAATTAAATATAAAAAACCTAATTAGGGTTTTAAATTAAATAATAATAATAACCCGTAATTAATGCTGAACTAGGGCTTCCTGTGGTCTGTCAGAGACCCTCATGCGATCGCATGAAGTTATGCCTTCGGGCTCATGCGATCGCATGAGATTTGATTTTGGGTCAGGTTACGGGCTGCTATAGTACCAGGCCGTGAGAGTTTTTAATTTTTTTCTGTTTTGCTGTGTTGAAATAAATATATATAATATATTTTTATAATTTAAATAAAACTTATATTTTTATAAAATAAAGATAAAGAAACTTTTATAGAACTTAAATATTTAACAAACTCTTAAAAATATTTATATTTATATTTTTCTTTTTATATTTTAGAATATTTAAGACGTATTTTTACAAAAGCGTATATTTTTATAAAAGTAAACTAAAAATATCTTTTTTTTATATATATAGCGTTGCGCTTCCGGCTTTTAAGCTAGATTTGTTCCCCGGCAGCGGCCCCAAAAATACTTGATGTTATGCGAGGTGTATATTTAACAGCTTATATTTTACTAGGAAAAACTATTAAATACGATACAATTTTACACAAGATATTTATTTATTTATAGAATGGGTATACCTAAACCTTGCTACAACACTTATAGGCAGTGTACCTAATCGTACAGTAGCGTAGTTTTTAGTAAGTCCGGTTCGTTCCACAGGGAAAATCTTTTAAACAAAGCTTAACGCTATATTAGTTTTAATTTATAAAAAAACAAATATATATATATATATATTTATATATATATATATATATATATATATATATATATATATATATATATATATATATATATATATATATATATATATATATAAGTAATATTATTATTATAAAGGGGGTTTTTACAGTTTAATGAACGGTTTGTTGATTTTAAGAACTTTAGTCGCAGTTAAAACTTAATGTAAAATATTAAATAAATAAAAGACTTAATTTAAAGCGTAAAGTAAATAATGATAATGAAATTGCAATAAATAAAAGTGCGATAATATAAACTTGCGATAATTAAAAAGTACAATAAATAAAAGTGCAATTAAATACAATAACAATAAATAAAAGTGCGATAATATAACCTTGCGATAATTAAATATGAAAATAAAGAAATTATGCTTATTTAAACTTCCGTAATCATGATATTTGACGCGTTGATTTTAGTTTTATGCCCATGGGTTAATTGTCCTTTGTCCTGGATTATTTAATATGTCCGTCTGGTTTTTGTCCATAACAGTCCATCAGTCATAAATATAAAGTGCGAGTATCCTCGTCAAATTATCCTTATACCTGAAGTCAAATATTCCAACTAATTGGGGACTTAAACTGTAACAAGGTTTTAATACTTTGTTTAATAATTACACCAGGTTATCGACTGCGTGTAACCCAAGGTTTTAATACTTTGTTATCAATTATGCCAAGTGTCCTTGTACATAATTTCACCCCTGTTTTAATAATTCCATAGACTATTAATCCATTCCCGTGTCCGGTTAAATGAATGATTATTCGTACATATAAATATCCCGCCCATCGTGTCAAATCGAGTGTATATGGTTATTTATAGGTATTTCCAATTGTAAATCTTTATATTAAAATTAACAAACTATCATTTAGTTAAACAAATATAAAGCCCATTAATAGCCCATAGTCTAATTTCCACAATTGTCGTTCTTTTGTCCAAACCCCAATTATGGTACAAAGCCCAATTACCCAATTTTAGTATTTAGCCCAACATCATGATTACTTCGTTTTAAATAAGCATAATAATAATTTAGCTACGAGACATTAATGTAAAAAGGTTGAACATAACTTACATTGATTAAAAATAGCGTAGCGTTACACGGACAGAATTTTGACTTACACCCTTACAACATGCGCTAACATACCCTTATTATTGGAAATTAAAATTAAAATTAAAATTATAAATATATATATCCCTCCATCCAACTCTCAACGTATATATATATATATATATATATATATATATATATATTTATAATTTTAATTTTAATTTTAATTTTAATTTTAATTTTAATTTTAATTTTAATTTTAATTTTAATTTTAATTTTAATTTTAATTTTAATTTTAATTTTAATTTTAATTTTAATTTTAATTCTAATTCTAATAAAAAGGGTATGTTAGCGCATGTTGTAAGGGTGTAAGTCAAAATTCTGTCCGTGTAATGCTACGCTATTTTTAATCATTGTAAGTTATGTTCAACCTTTTTACATTAATGTCTTGTAGCTAAATTATTATTATGCTTATTTAAAACGAAGTAATCATGATGTTGGGCTAAATACTAAAATTGGGTAATTGGGCTTTGTACCATAATTGAGGTTTGGACAAAAGAACGACACTTGTGGAAATTAGACTATGGGCTATTAATGGGCTTTATATTTGTTTAACTAAATGATAGTTTGTTAATTTTAATATAAAGATTTATAATTGGACATACCTATAAATAACCATATACACTCGATCGGACACGATGGGCGGGATATTTATATGTACGAATAATCATTCATTTAACCGGACACGGGAATTGATTAATAGTCTATGGAATTATTAAAACGGGGGTGAAATTATGTACAAGGACACTTGGCATAATTGATAACAAAGTATTAATACCTTGGGTTACACGCAGTCGATAACCTAGTGTAATTATTAAACAAAGTATTAAAACCTTGTTACAGTTTAAGTCCCCAATTAGTTGGAATATTTGACTTCGGGTATAAGGATAATTTGATGAGGATACTCGAACTTTATATTTATGACTGATGGACTGTCATGGACAAAAACCAGACGGACATATTAAATAATCCAGGACAAAGGACAATTAACCCATGGGAATAAAACTAAAATCAACGCGTCAAACATCATGATTACGGAAGTTTAAATAAGCATAATTTCTTTATTTTCATATTTAATTATCGCAAGTTTATATTATCGCACTTTTATTTATTGTTATTGTATTTAATTGCACTTTTATTTATTGTACTTTTTAATTATCGCAAGTGTATATTATCGCACTTTTATTTATTGCAATTTCATTATCATTATTTACTTTACGCTTTAAATTAAGTCTTTTATTTATTTAATATTTTACATTAAGTTTTAACTGCGACTAAAGTTCTTAAAATCGACAAACCGGTCATTAAACGGTAAAAACCCCCCTTTATAATAATAATATTACTTATATATATATTTGTATTTTTATAAATTAAAACTAATATAGCGTTAAGCTTTGTTTAACGCTATATTAGTTTTATAAAAATACAAATATATATATAAGTAATATTATTATTATAAAAGGGGGGTTTTTACCGTTTAATGACCGGTTTGTCGATTTTAAAACTTTAGTCGCAGTTAAAACCTAATGTAAAATATTAAAAAAAATAAAAGACTTAATTTAAAGCGTAAAGTAAATAATGATAATGAAATTGCAATAAATAAAAGTGCGATAATATAAACTTGCGATAATTAAAAAGTACAATAAATAAAAGTGCAATTAAATACAATAACAATAAATAAAAGTGCGATAATATAAACTTGCGATAATTAAATATGAAAATAAAGAAATTATGCTTATTTAAACTTCCGTAATCATGATGTTTGACGCGTTGATTTTAGTTTTATGCCCATGGGTTAATTGTCCTTTGTCCTGGATTATTTAATATGTCCGTCTGGTTTTTGTCCATAACAGTCCATCAGTCATAAATATAAAGTGCGAGTATCCTCGTCAAATTATCCTTATACCCGAAGTCAAATATTCCAACTAATTGGGGACTTAAACTGTAACAAGGTTTTAATACTTTGTTTAATAATTACACCAGGTTATCGACTGCGTATAACCCAAGGTTTTAATACTTTGTTATCAATTATGACAAGTGTCCTTGTACATAATTTCACCCCTGTTTTAATAATTCCATAGACTATTAATCCATTCCCGTGTCCGGTTAAATGAATGATTATTCGTACATATAAATAACCCGCCCATCGTGTCCGATCGAGTGTATATAGTTATTTATAGGTATGTCCAATTGTAAATCTTTAATTTCAAAATTAACAAACTATCATTTAGTTAAACAAATATAAAGCCCATTAATAGCCCATAGTCTAATTTCCACAAGTGTCGTTCTTTTGTCCAACCCCCAATTATGGTACAAAGCCCAATTACCCAATTTTAGTATTTAGCCCAACATCATGATTACTTCGTTTTAAATAAGCATAATAATAATTTAGCTACTAGACATTAATGTAAAAAGGTTGAACATAACTTACAATGATTAAAAATAGCGTAGCGTTACACTGACAGAATTTTAACTTACATCCTTATAACATGCGCTAACATACCCTTATTATTGGAAATTAAAATTAAAATTAAAATTATAATATAATATATATATATATATATATATATATATATATATATATATATATATATATATATATATATATATATATATATATATATATATATATATATATATATATATATATATATATATATACATTGAGAGTTGGATGGATGGATATATATATTTTTGATGCACCAAACTGCGACTTTTATAGGCATGTGGGCTGGAAAAGGGCCTCATGCGATCGCATGGGCTTTGTCCTTCAAGGCCATGCGATCGCATGGCCAGCTGGGGAGGTTCAAAAGTTTTTAAAAACGTGGGCTGCTTATTTATTTATTATATAATATAATATATATATAATTAAATTTAACTGTATATATATTATATTATATTCTTGTACTCCGTTGACTTGTAATTTTTAGTCCGTTACGTCAAGCGTTGAGAGTTGACTCTGTTCCCGGTTCCGGATTTTCGAACGTCCTTGCGTACAATTTAATATCTTGTACTTTGCGTTTTGAATCTTGTACTCTTGTAATTTTGAGATGTTTCTTATCAATAATTGGAACCACTTTGATTGTATTTTGTACTTTTGAGCTTTTTGGTCGTTTGCGTCTTCAATTCGTCGAATCTGTCTTTTGTCTTCACCCTTTATTATTTAAACGAATATCACTTGTAAATAGAACAATTGCAACTAAAAGCTTGTCTTTCTTGAGGGATAATGCTATGAAATATATGTTCGTTTTTAGCATTATCAAATATTCCCACACTTGAGCGTTGCTTGTCCTCAAGCAATATAGTCTTGAAATATAATAGAATCACTTCTTTATTCTTCACACTTTGTACATCAGTGATTTCTATACGGCGGTATAAACAATGGTAGTAAGGATGTGGTTTACAGTCCCACATGACTATAAAATTTAGATCCTTTAAGGAAATTGGATCTTTATGAAAACATTTGATCTTTTGAAAATTAAATCTAGTTTTTACCCTAGATAAGTTTTCCGAAATAACCCTTCATCGGTGTTTGCAAATTCTTTTTGTGGGTTTGGTGGGATTCAGATTTGAAAATTTTAGCTCAAAAACTTGTGGTTTTGTGTCACCCACTTGCTAACCTTGTATTGGGAAAGCAACACGTCCAGTATACTTGCTCCGTATATTACCTTTCGATAAACTACCGTCCGGTTGTAAAGGAAAGCATTGAACAAGCAACTGTTAAGGCAATGTCCCCTGACATGCTTTTAATTATGGTCTTATAACCTGTCGGACGCAATTACTATCCTTTGTAGGAGCAATAGTAAAGCTCACCCTTATAATTTTTCGGTCTGGCACAAGGTCCTGTCTTTGACCTTGCTATGCAACCACCATTCTTACGGTTGACACCCGATTTGGTTCAGGTGACCTAATGAATTCCAGGTGAATTCCTAGGATTTTACGTTCAAAGGTAATGAACGCATTGAAAATGGGTTTTCAGAAAATAAATCGGTTTGTAATTTTGATCAAAATATTTTCTTGTTCAAGCTCGAGTTTAGATATCATCGAATTCCATGAGTTTGTAATTCTCAATCTTTAAGGTCAATCTCTAAGATTGAGTAATATCAGTCTTAAAAGCTGATTTTTGATCTTTAAAGGAGATTATCCTTTCTAGGGATCTGATTCATTAGTCTTATCCAGCTAATTTGCACGGCGTCCTCCCCATTTTACAAGACAGATCCTCTCATGGTTAGGATAAGTATGACCACTTGGCGACCCTGTTTAATGCTGAGGTCCGTGGATTTCCTGCTGATTTTAGTGATGACTTTTCTAGATTTTTCGTCAACCTACAGCTGGTCTGGACGACAACTTCATGACCTAAATCAAGAAGCGCGTTTCTTTTTCGGAAGACTTTACTTCCTTTTAATGATGGAATTGATTCATCGTGTAGATCCATCTTTCTTACAGTAAATCGGGTAAAACTTTTTATTTTAGTCCAAAGCAAAAGTATCTTTAGTTATTTGTACAAAAATATGTGACATATGTTTTAAATAACTTAGTAATTTTTCCCACACTTGGCTTTTTATTTTCCTTTTTATTGTCCTCTATTCCATTTTAAATGAATTCTAACATTTTAGTTTATTTCTCAATTTATGTCCTTTCCAAGGTAACAATAATTTCGGTGTTAACACCTAGTTTTATCGTTCATAAATATGTATAAACATGATTTTGAGTTCATTTAATTGAAAATTTTGAAAATTTTTACTAGAATTGGGTAGTCAGTATATAAGACTAGGGCTGTTCTTTATTATCAGAGAGCACTAGATTCTAATACAACTACTGCTTTACTAGTATTTTTAATGGTAACCAAGTGTTTAAGATAAAAATTTTAAAAATCCGAAAGAATTTAACCCCTTTCCACACTTAAGATCTTGCAATGCCCTCATTTGCAAGAAATCAGTAACAATTTAAATTATTGAGGGTGATTAGCGTAGAAAATGATTAAATTTTACCAAAGTTTCCAAACATATTGGCGTTTGTTTGCTGAATGATAAATGGTGCACATCATTTGTTCATTCCGTCTTGTTGTTACATCACATTTGTTTTTCATTTTTTTTTATAAAACCTTACACTTTTAGAACATATAATTAATTAAATTTAAAATTTTGTTTCTTTATAGGATGAGGGTGTTTCGGAACAATGTCCTAATCCGTCCCTCGATAAAATTTTTAAAATTTGTCATTTTTAAGTGCGGTTTTAAAAGCAAAGATTTTTGGGTTTTTTAATATTTTTGGCATACTTAATTCAAAAAGATTAAAAAATAATGATAATAAAAGTTCTCGTCCCTCCCTTGGGTAAAACAATTTCGGTTCAACGACTTAGTTTTCAACTCACGGTGAATTTTAAAAATCATATTTTTAACTTAGCGAAATAAAGTAAATTTTTGTTTTTAAATTCACACCAAACTTAAATTTAAAATGCATAAAATTAAAAATTCATATTAAAAATTCACACCAAACTTAAATTATATTTTTGTTTTTAAACATACAAACTTATATTAAAAATATTAATTATTCAGATATTTACAATTTTAAAGAAGTTTACAATATTAATTTAATATTTATATATTAATTTTAAAAACATGGTAAAAAAATAAAAATCTTTTTGGTCTTTTATCCCACTTTAATCAATCAAATATTATCAAAAATATGCGCCCCTCTTTTCGGTAAAGTAATTTCGGTTCAATAACCTAATTTAACTCATGATGAATTTTTGAAATATTTTGGGTTGATTGATTAAGGATATTTATACCTTAAGAATAAACGTTAAATTTCGCAGTGATGTAATAAATTTTTGAATGATAATAATAATTTCGGTCGCAAGACCTAATTTTATCAAATACCAATTTAATACTTTATAGCGAACAAATTAGCGTTTATTATCAAAAGGTTAAAAATTAAAATAAAAAATGAAAATGAAAACTGTACAAACTTACCTGTGAAATATATTTCTTAGTGATATGCTCTAGCCCACTCATAAGATAGTCGGACTAATTGGTTTTCCATGGCTACATAGGCGTAACCTCGAGCATTTAACATTTTTTCTTCTAAACATATGAATGGTCCATCTCTGCATAAAGTAACGAATTCGGTATTGGAATATGTCTGATTCGTAGAACATTTTCCTTCGTGTGACCATTTTCCGCATTTGTGACATCTTTCAAGGTGTCGTGCTCTTCTTTTCGCTGCGAATTTTGATTTTCCTTTACCAAATTGTAACTTATTATCTTCGCATCTGGATTCTTTTCTTACTCCGTCCAATTTACCTCTGATTAATGACACTATTTCACTTGGAAGTGTGTCATTATTACGTTTAGTGATCAAAGCGTGTAGCATTAGACCATGGTTTAATTCACAGGAAGTCTTCATCTCGTAAAACCTAAAAAAATAAAAATTCAGAATGGGGGGAGAAGACTAGTTCTTTAGGGTCTGCTAGGGAAAGACCATTCGGGTTCCATTTTCGAGAACTACACGAAAACAGAAAATTTAACTCTAACAGAAATACATATTATCCTTTAAAAGACTTGATTCTCCCCACACTTAGTCAGCTGTGGTGTCAAAATTGTGATTAACTTCGTTTTCAACTTCCATCAGACTATCTATGTAATTTTAACTCTGTGACCATTAACCTTAAATTCAATCCCATTTGAATTTATTAATTCTACAGTTCCGTATGGGAAAACTCTTTTGACTATAAATGGTCCAGACCATCTTGATTTCAATTTTCCAGGAAATAGCTTGAATCGTGAATTGAAAAGAAGAACTCTGTCTCCTTCTTTAAATTCTTTTGAACTTCCGATTCTTTTATCATGCCATTTCTTCGTTCTTTCTTTATAGATTAACAAATTTTCGTATGCTTCATGTCTTAATTCTTCTAATTCGTTTAGTTGACTTAATCGTAGACGTCCAGCTTCATGTAAATCAAGATTACATGTCTTCAAAGCCCAAAATGCTTTGTGTTCAATTTCTACTGGAAGATGACATGCTTTTCCGTAAACGAGTCTAAAAGGTGTGGTTCCAATTGGAGTTTTGTAAGCTGTTCTAAAAGCCCAAAGTGCATCCTCCAATTTAATGGACCATTCCTTCGGATTTGATCCTACGGTTTTCTCTATACTATGTTTTAAAGCTCGGTTGGTATTTTCAACTTGTCCACTTGTCTGTGGATGATAAGCAGTGGAGATTTTATGAGTTACTCCATATCTTTTAAGAACTTTCTCAAGTTGATTATTACAGAAATGAGTTCCCCGATCACTTATTAAAGCTTTCGGTGTTCCAAACCTTGCAAAAAGACGTTTTAAAAAGTTGACTACAACTCGTGCATCATTAGTCAGGAGAGCTTGTGCTTCCGCCCATTTGGATACATAATCTATGGCAACGAGAATGTAGAGATTATTATGAGATTTTGGAAATGGACCCATAAAGTCAATACCCCAAATGTCTAATACTTCACATACTTGAATGACATTTTGTGGCATTTCATCACGTTGACTTATTTTTCTGGTCCTTTGACAAGCATCACAGGATTTGCAAAGAAGGTGTGCGTCTTTGTAAATTGTAGGCCAATAGAATCCAGCATTGTAAACTTTTCTTGCTGTTAGTTGAGGCCCATAATGCCCTCATGTTGGTCCTGTGTGACAATGGTTTAAGATTTTACTAGCTTCCTCCCCGAATACACATCGGCGTATTATTCCATCGGGACAACTTTTAAACAAATGTGGATCTTCCCAGAAATAGTGTTTTATATCACTAAAGAATTTCTTTCGTTTTTGGTACGACAATCCTTTTTCAAGGAATCCACATACTAAATAGTTTGCATAGTCTGCAAACCATGGAATTTCATTTTAATCTATCTTCAATAGATATTCATCAGGAAAGTTGTCTTGTATGGCCGATTCATTTAGAACTTCTAATTCGGGATTTTCAAGACGAGAAAGATGATCAGCGGCGAGATTTTCTGCTCCCTTTTTGTCTCGGATTTCAATATCGAACTCTTGTAAGAGTAAGATCCAACGGATTAATCTTGGTTTAGCATCTTGTTTCGAAAATAGGTATCTAAGAGCAGAATGGTCGGTATAGACCACCGTTTTTGCTAGAACGAGATATGATCGAAATTTGTCAAAAGCAAAGACAATAGCAAGGAGTTCTTTTTCAGTAGTTGTATAGTTTGTTTGTGCTCCTTGTAACGTCTTACTAGCATAATATATAGGTTGAAATCGTTTTTCAATCCTTTGTCCTAAAACGGCTCCCATTGCAAAATCACTTGCATCGCACATTAGTTCAAATGGTAGATTCCAATTTGGTGTTATCATGATCGGTGCATTAGTGAGTTTTTCTTTAAGAATATTAAAAGATTTGATACACTCATCTGAAAAGATGAATGGAGCATCCTTTTCTAGGAGTTTATTCATAGGAGTGGCAATTTTAGAAAAATCTTTTATGAAACGTCGGTAAAAACCGGCATGCCCTAGAAAACTCCTAACTCCTCTAACATTGGTGGGATGTGGAAGTTTAGCAATTACATCTACTTTAGCTCTATCCACTTCAATTCCTTCCTTTGAAATTTTATGTCCAAGAACGATGCCTTCTTTAACCATGAAATCACATTTCTCCCAATTAAGAACTAGATTTGATTGTTCGCATCTAATTAGCATTCGTTCCAGATTAACTAGACATGATTCAAAAGTATCACCGAAGACTGAAAAGTCATTCTGAAAACTTCCATGCATTCTTCTATCATGTCGTGAAAAATCACCATCATGCACCTTTAAAAGGTTGCAGGGGCGTTGCAAAGTCCAAATGGCATGCGTTTGTAAGCAAAAGTACCATAAGGGCACGTGAATGTGGTTTTCTCTTGATCCTCGGGTGCTATTGGAATTTGAAAATATCCGGAAAAACCATCAAGAAAACAATAGTAACTATTTCCGGCTAATCTTTCCAACATTTGATCAATGAAAGGTAAGGGAAAGTGATCTTTTCTGGTGGCGTCCTTTAATTTTCTATAATCAATACAAACACGCCATCCTGTTACAGTCCTAGTAGGAATAAGCTCATTTTTCTCATTTGTGATGACAGTTATGCCACCCTTCTTAGGCACGCATTGAACTGGGCTTACCCATGGACTATCAGAGATTGGATAAATTAAACCTGCATCAAGCAATTTAATAATTTCTTTCTTAACAACATCTTGCATATTCGGATTTAGTCTTCGTTGGCGTTGCACATACGTTTTATGACCTTCTTCCATAAGGATTTTATGTGTGCAATACGAAGGACTTATTCCTTTAATATCATGAATTTTCCATGCAATAGCTGATTTATGAGCTTTCAACTGAGAAATGAGTTGTGATTTCCCATTTTCAGTAAGAGAAGACGATATTATTACAGGTAATTCAGATTCACTATGTAAATAAGCATATTCCAAATGGTTTGGAAGTGGCTTTAACTCTAATGTCGGTGGTTCTTCTATCGATGATTTGTATCGATATTTGTCTTCTTCTTTTAGCATTTTAATTTCTTCTGTTGTTGGTTCATATCCATTAGCCATTAGTGTAGCTAACATTTCAGTTTCATCAATTGGTTCAGTTCCTTCTCCTAAAGAACATTCTCCTGTTCCTTATAATTCTGGAAATTCTTTTAACAATTCTGCATGTGATTCTATAGTTTGAATATAATAACATGTATCATCTGCAGATTGTGGTTGTTGCATAGCTCTATCAACAGAAAAGGTAACACTCTCTTCCTCTATACTTAGGGTCAGTTTCTTACCGAACACATCTATCATTGCTTTAGCCGTGTTTAAAAATGGTCTTCCTAATATGAGAGAAACTTGAGAATCTTCTTCCATGTCCAGAACAACAAAATCTACAGGAAATACTAAAGTACCAACTTTAACTAGCATGCTTTCCATTATCCCTCTAGGATATTTTACTGATCTATCGGCTAGTTGTATGCTTATTCGTGTTGATTTCAATTCTCCAAGGTCTAGTTTAGTGTATAGTGAATACGGCATTAAATTTATACTAGCACCTAAGTCTGCCAATACTTCTATTGAACTAAGACTACCCAGAAAACATGGAATTGTGAAACTTCCTGGATCTGATAATTTTTCTGGTATCTTATTCAACAGCACTGCTGAACAATTAGCATTCATAGTAACAGCCGAGAGTTCTTCCATTTTCTTTCTATTTGAGATTAAATCTTTCAGAAATTTAGCATATCTAGGCATTCCTGAAATTACATCAATGAAAGGAAGATTTACATTTATCTGTTTAAACATATCCAAGAATTTGGATTGCTCGGCTTCAAGTCTCTCTTTTCTCATTTTACTCGGGTAAGGAAGTGGTGGTTGGTATGATTTAACATAAGGTTTAGCTTTAACTGTGTTATCTTCATTAACTTTTCAACTACCGGTTCTTTTTCCTTATCTTGTTCAGGTTGTGGTTCTTGTGGAGTAGGAATAGCTTCCTCAGAAATTACAGGTATTTCAGGTGGTTTAAGTGTAATACCACTTCTTGTGGTAATGGCTTTAGCTATTTCATTCCCGGGGTTAGCATTTGTATCACTAGGTAGACTTCCCGGTTTTCTTTAACCTATTAACCTTGCTAGGTTGCTCACTTCTTGTTCCAAATTTTGAATAGAAGCTTGTTGATTTCTAAATGCTTGAGCATTTTGTTCATTGGTTTGTTTCTGAGATGTGAAAAACTGTGTTTGAGATTCAACTAGCTTCGTTATCATATCTTCTAAATTCGGCTTTTTATCATCGGTTTGTGGTGGTTTGTTTTGAAAATTAGGTCTTTGCTGGTTGTAAGTATTATTGGATACTTGTTGATTACTTGGACCTTGTTGGTTGTTGTATGGAACATTTCGATTATAATTCTGGTTTTGATTGTATATTGGTCTTGGCGGTTGATAATTATTCTAATAATTATTTCCAGGCCTTTGGTTTATGTATGAAACACTCTCTCTTTGTTCCATTGTTAGTTCAATACTGAGACAATCTTTTGTCAAATGTGGTCCTCCACACTGCTCACAACTAATTCGTATTGAGTGTATATCCTTAGTCATCTTTTCCATTCGTCTCTTGACAGCATCTATCTTTGCTGAAATGGAATCTAAGTCATGGCTAGAATCGGCTCTAGCTGCTTTAGATGATCTAACGATATCTTTTTCTTGGTGCCACTCATGTGAGTGGGAAGTAGTGTTATCAATAATTTTATAAGCATCAGTTTCTATTTTCTTCATAATAGAACCACCAGCTGCTATATCGATGTCTTTCCTTGTAGTGATGTCGCATCCTTGGTAGAATATTTGTACTATTTGACAGGTGTCTAAACCATGTTGCGGACATCCTCTCAATAACTTTCCAAATCTGGTCTACGCCTCATATAGAGTTTCATTTGGTTTCTGTGTGAATGTAACAATTTCTCCTTGAAGTCTTACGGCTTTAGATGCCGGAAAGAATTGTTTAAGAAATTTTTCAACTAAAACGTCCCATGTATCAATCGCCCTTTCAGGTAACGATTCCAACCAATCTTTGGCTTCTCCCTTTAAAGTCCAGGGAAATAACATGAGATATATCTGTTCATCCTCAACTTCTCTTATTTTAAATAGTGTGCAGATCCTATTAAAGGTACGAAGATGTTCATTTGGATCTTCCTTCGGCGCACCACTAAATTGGCATTGATTAGTCACCATGTGTAGGATTTGTCCTTTGATTTCATAATCTGGCACATTAATGTCAGGTTGAGTAATTGCGTGACCTTGGCCAGTACGTTTAGCTCGCATTCGGTCTTCCATACTTAGAGGTTCCAAATTTTCCATGATTGAATTTGTTGAATCTGAATCACTAGAGGATTCTGATTTAATGGTTGGTTCCTCAACAATCTCTGTTTGAAAGATTGGTGGTTCCGGAGGAAAAATTAATGGTTCAGAATCTATGAATCGTCCCTGAATATTCTCTGGATTCTCAATTGTGAGGTCGGGTTCAAAAAATGGATTATCAAAAATTTGATTGGAGTACTTGGTCGACTGGATGACGATTCTAAAGAAAAATCAACGGCGACAATATTTACTAAATGTCTTGATCGAGTTACAGGTGGTGAACGTACAAAAGGTGGTGAACGTTTTGCTCGGTGCATTCACAGAATATCCTATTAGTTTTTTAAAAAGAAAGAAAAATTATATAAGTTATCCAATTAATAGACTTTTCTAATTTTGCCCACGTTTCGAATAGACAAAAGATGCAGCAGAGGGGCAGGATTCGTTTGGTCTCAATATAATTGAGTACTGTTTGACTCCAATAACCCGATCCACGTACAAATCCAACTATTACTACGAACCAGAAAATTTTGATGTCTATCAATTTAACCACTTAAAATAAATTTTCGTAATTTAAAGAAATTTAGAAAAGAAATAGAGAAAATTCTAAGTCCTAAAAACTAGAATTGGAGAAATAAGAAAGAAAAAGAGCGCGTCGAAATTAAAATTAAAATTAGAGAAATAAGAAAGAAAAAGAGTGACTTATAAAACTTTAAAACACTCGACTAACCCAACCTTATTATTATCAATAACTTAAAATTAAAATTGCAAATTGAGATTACTAATTGGAGTGATAATTGATACATAGGTAAAAGGCGTCGAAAAATAAAAATAAGAAAGTAGCGCGTTGAAACTTAAAAAGGAAATAAAAACTAAGAATTAAAAGTTGCGTCTAAAAATATTAAAGCTTACAAGTAAAACTATATCCCAAATGGCAATAACTTAAAAAGGTACTAAAATAAAAAAAAAAATGTCGTCGTAAAATTCTAAAGCACATAAATCTTAGTCTAATGAAAAAGCAATTAAGGGATTTTACGGCAAAGCCTAAAAATCTAGAAATAAAAATAACTATGGCAAAAACTATGGATTAAAACTAAATACGAGCGAAAAATACAAAAATTACGCTAAAATAATTAAAAAGAGACAAAATATACTAAAAGTTGTAAAAAGTACAATTTTTATAAAAATATTTTTTTTATATTATTTATTTTATAAAACTATTAATTTTATAATTTAATTAAACTAAATAAACTAAAAATACAAATTAATTAAAATTAAACTAACTAATTAAATATTAAAAACCTAATTAGGGTTTTAAATTAAATAATAATAATAACCCGTAATTAATGCTGAACTAGGGCTTCCTGTGGCCTGTCAGAGACCCTCATGCGATCGCATGAAGTTATGCCTTCGGGCTCATGCGATCGCATGAGATTTGATTTTGGGCCAGGTTACGGGCTGCTACAGTACCAGGCCGTGAGAGTTTTTAATTTTTTTTCTGTTTTGCTGTGTTGAAATAAATATATATAATACATTTTTATAATTTAAATAAAACTTATATTTTTATAAAATAAAGATAAAGAAACTTTTATAGAACTTAAATATTTAACAAACTCTAAAAAATATTTATATTTTTGTTTTTCTTTTTATATTTTAGAATATTTAAGACGTATTTTTACAAAAGCGTATTTTTTTATAAAAGTAAACTAAAAATATCTTTTTTTTATATATATATAGCGTTGCGCTTCCGGCGTTTAAGTAGATATGTTCTCCGGCAGCGGCGCCAAAAATGTTTGCTGTTATGCGAGGCGTATATTTAACAGCTTATATTTTACTAGGAAAAACTATTAAATATGATACAATTTTACACAAGATATTTATTTATTTATAGAATGGATATACCTAAACCTTGCTACAACACTTATAGGCAGTGTACCTAATCGTACAGTAGTGTAGTTTTTAGTAAGTCCGGTTCGTTCCACAGGGAAATCTTTTAAACAAAGCTTAACGCTATATTAGTTTTATAAAAATACAAATATATATATAAGTAATATTATTATTATAAAAGGGGGGTTTTTACCGTTTAATTACCGGTTTGTCGATTTTAAAACTTTAGTCGCAGTTAAAACCTAATGTAAAATATTAAAAAAATAAAAGACTTAATTTAAAGCGTAAAGTAAATAATGATAATGAAATTGCAATAAATAAAAGTGCGATAATATAAACTTGTGATAATTAAAAAGTACAATAAATAAAAGTGCAATTAAATACAATAACAATAAATAAAAGTGCGATAATATAAACTTGCGATAATTAAATATGAAAATAAAGAAATTATGCTTATTTAAACTTCCGTAATCATGATGTTTGACAAGTTGATTTTAGTTTTATGCCCATGGGTTAATTGTCCTTTGTCCTGGATTATTTAATATGTCCGTCTGGTTTTTGTCCATAACAGTTCATCAGTCATAAATATAAAGTGCGAGTATCCTCGTCAAATTATCCTTAAACCCGAAGTCAAATATTCCAACTAATTGGGGACTTAAACTGTAACAAGGTTTTAATACTTTGTTTAATAATTACACCAGGTTATTGACTGCGTGTAACCCAAGGTTTTAATACTTTGTTATCAATTATGCCAAGTGTCCTTGTACATAATTTCTCCCCTGTTTTAATAATTCCATAGACTATTAATCCATTCCCGTGTTCGGTTAAATGAATGATTATTCGTACATATAAATATCCCGCCCATCGTGTCCGATCGAGTGTATATGGTTATTTATAGGTATGTCCAATTGTAAATCTTTATATTAAAATTAACAAACTATCATTTAGTTAAACAAATATAAATCCCATTGATAATGCTAAAAACGAACATATATTTCATAGCATTATTCCTCAAGAAAAACAAGCTTTTAGTTGCAATTGTTTTATTTACAAGTGATATTCGTTTAAATAATAAAAGGTGAAGACAAAAGACAGATTCGACGAATTGAAGACGCAAACGACCAAAAAGCTCAAAAGTACAAAAGACAATCAAAAAGGTTCCAATTATTGATAAGAAACGTCTCGAAATTACAAGAGTACAAGATTCAAAACGCAAATTACAAGATAATAAATTGTACGCAAGGACGTTCGAAAATCCGGAACCGGGACCAGAGTCAACTCTTAACGCTCGACGCAACGGACTAAAAATTACAAGTTAACTATGTATATAAATATAATATAATATATAATTAATTATATTAATTATATATATATTATATTTATAAATAAAAACCGTCGGCAGAGAAAGACTCCAAGGGACTGAGCTGTAATTTCATTCTCCGCGACTCGCGGAGTTTGAAGGCAAAAATGCCGCGAGTCGCGGAGCCCCAAAATGAAAAACTGCCTATAAAGCAAACCGAATTCTGATCATTTTCATCAATCTTTTTCTTCCTCATTCATACGTAAAATTTATATTTATATTTATAATTTATATTTTAATTTTAATTATAATTCTAATAATAAGGGTATGTTAGCGAATATTGTAAGGGAGTAAGTCGAAATTCTGTCCGTGTAACGCTACGCTATTTTTAATCATTGTAAGTTATGTTCAACCTTTTTATATTAATGTCTCGTAGCTAAGTTATTATTATGCTTATTTAAAACGAAATAATCATGATGTTGGGCTAATTACTAAAATTGGGTAATTGGGCTTTGTACCATAATTGGGGTTTGGACAAAAGAACGATACTTGTGGAAATTAGACTATGGGCTATTAATGGGCTTTATATTTGTTTAACTAAATGATAGTTTGTTAATGTTAATATAAAGATTTACAATTGGACGTCCCTATAAATTACCATATACACTCGATCGGACACGATGGGCGGGGTATTTATATGTACGAATAATCGTTCATTTAACCGGACACAGGAATGGATTAATAGCCACTAGAATAATTAAAACAGGGGTGAAATTACATTCAAGGGTAATTGGTGTAATTGTTAACAAAGTAGTAAAACCTTGGTTTACACGCAGTCGATAACCTGGTGTATTCATTAAACAAAGTATTAAAACCTTGTTACAATTCGAATCCCCAATTAGTTGGAATATTTAACTTCAGGTATAAGAATAATTTGATGAGGACACTCGCACTTTATATTTATGACTGATGGACTGTTATGGACAAAAACCAGATGGACATATTAAATAATCCAGGACAAAGGAAAATTAACCCATGGGCATAAAACTAAAATCAACACGTCGAACATCATGATTACGGAAGTTTAAATAAGCATAATTCTTTTATTTCATATTTAATTTCCTTTATTTTATATTTAATTGCACTTCTAATTATCGCACTTTTATTTATTGTTATTTAATTGCACTTTTAATTATCGTCCTTTTTAATTATCGCAAGTTTATTTTATCGCACTTTTATTATTCGCAATTTCATTATCGTTATTTACTTTACGCTTTAATTTAAGTCTTGTATTTATTTTATATTTTACATTAGGTTTTAACTGCGACTAAAGTCTTAAAATCGACAAACCGGTCATTAAACGGTAAAAACCCCCCTTTTATAATAATAATATTACTTATATATATGTTTGTATTTTTATAAAAGTAAACTAATATAGCGTTGAGCATTGTTTAAAGATTTCCCTGTGGAACGAACCGGACTTACTAAAAACTACACTACTTTACGATTAGGTACACTGCCTATAAGTGTTGTAGCAAGGTTTAAGTATATCCATTCTATAAATAAATAAATATCTTGTGTAAAATTGTATCGTATTTAATAGTATTTCGCACTAAAAATAATACTATTTTGTATACACCCCCTACGACATCACCCATTAATAGCCCATAGTCTAATTTCCACAAGTGTCGTTCTTTTGTCCAAACCCCAATTATGGTACAAAGCCCAATTACCCAATTTTAGTATTTAGCCCAACATCATGATTACTTCGTTTTAAATAAGCATAATAATAATTTAGCTACGAGACATTAATGTAAAAAGGTTGAACATAACTTACAATGATTAAAAATAGCGTAGCGTTACACGGACAAAATTTCGACTTACACCCTTACAACATGCGCTAACATACCCTTATTATTGGAAATTAAAATTAAAATTAAAATTATAATATATATATATATATATATATATATATATATATATATATATACGTTGAGAGTTGGATGGATGGATATATATATTTTTGATGCACCAAACTGCGACTTTTATAAGCATGTGGGCTGGAAAAGGGCCTCATGCGATCGCATGGGATTTGATTTTGGGCCAGGTTACGGGCTGCTACAGTACCAGGCCGTGAGAGTTTTTAATTTTTTTTTCTGTTTTGCTGTGTTGAAATAAATATATATAATATATTTTTATAATTTAAATAAAACTTATATTTTTATAAAATAAAGATAAAGAAACTTATATAGAACTTAAATATTTAACAAACTCTTAAAAATATTTATATTTTTGTTTTTCTTTTTATATTTTAGAATATTTAAGACGTATTTTTACAAAAGCGTATTTTTTTATAAAAGTAAACTAAAAATATCTTTTTTTTATATATATAGCGTTGCGCTTCCGGCTTTTAAGCTAGATTTGTTCCCCGGCAGCGGCGCCAAAAATACTTGATGTTATGCGAGGTATATATTTAACAGCTTATCTTTTACTAGGAAAAACTATTAAATACGATACAATTTTACACAAGATATTTATTTATTTATAGAATGGATATACCTAAACCTTGCTACAACACTTATAGGCAGCGTAACTAATCGTACAGTAGTGTAGTTTTTAGTAAGTCTGGTTCGTTCCACAGGGAAAATCTTTTAAACAAAGCTTAACGCTATATTAGTTTTAATTTATAAAAATACAAATATATATATAAGTAATATTATTATTATAAAGGGGGGTTTTTACCGTTTAATGACCGGTTTGTCGATTTTAAGAACTTTAGTCGCAGTTAAAACTTAATGTAAAATATTAAATAAATAAAAGACTTAATTTAGAGCGTAAAGTAAATAATGATAATGAAAATTGCAATAAATAAAAGTGCGATAATATAAACTTGCGATAATTAAAAAGTACAATAAATAAAAGTGCAATTAAATACAATAACAATAAATAAAAGTGCGATTAAATACAATAACAATAAATAAAAGTGCGATAATATAAACTTGCGATAATTAAATATGAAAATAAAGAAATTATGCTTATTTAAACTTCCGTAATCATGATATTTGACGCGTTGATTTTAGTTTTATGCCCATGGGTTAATTGTCCTTTGTCCTGGATTATTTAATATGTCCGTCTGGTTTTTGTCCATAACAGTCCATCAGTCATAAATATAAAGTGCGAGTATCCTCGTCAAATTATCCTTATACCCGAAGTCAAATATTCCAACTAATTGGGGACTTAAACTGTAACAAGGTTTTAATACTTTGTTTAATAATTACACCAGGTTATCGACTGCGTGTAACCCAAGGTTTTAATACTTTGTTATAAATTATGCCAAGTGTCCTTGTACATAATTTCACCCCTGTTTTAATAATTCCATAGACTATTAATCCATTCCCGTGTCCGGTTAAATGAATGATTATTCGTACATATAAATATCCCGCCCATCGTGTCCGATCGAGTGTATATGGTTATTTATAGGTATGTCCAATTGTAAATCTTTATATTAAAATTAACAAACTATTATTTAGTTAAACAAATATGAAGCCCATTAATAGCCCATAGTCTAATTTCCACAAGTGTCGTTCTTTTGTCCAAACCCCAATTATGGTACAAAGCCCAATTACCCAATTTTAGTATTTAGCCCAACATCATGATTACTTCGTTTTAAATAAGCATAATAATAATTTAGCTACGAGACATTAATGTAAAAAGGTTGAACATAACTTACAATGATTAAAAATAGCGTAGCATTACACGGACAGAATTTTGACTTACACCCTTACAACATGCGCTAACATACCCTTATTATTAGAATTAAAATTAAAATTAAAATTAAAATTATAAATATATATATATATATATATATATATATATATATATATATACGTTGAGAGTTGGATGGATGGATATATATTTTTGATGCACCAAACTGCGACTTTTATAGGCATGTGGGCTGGAAAAGGGCCTCATGCAATCGCATGGGCTTTGCCCTTCAAGGCCATGCGATCGCATGGCCAGCTGGGGAGGCTCAAAAGTCTTTAAAAACGTGGGCTGTTTATTTATTTATTATATAATATAATATATATAATTAAATGTAATTATATATATATTATATTATATTCTTGTACTCCGTTGACTTGTAATTTTTAGTCCGTTGCGTCGAGCGTTGAGAGTTGACTCTGGTCCCGGTTCCGAATTTTCGAACGTCCTTGCGTACAATTTAATATCTTGTACTTTGCGTTTTGAATCTTGTACTCTTGTAATTCTGAGACGTTTCTCATCAATAATTGGAACCTCTTTGATTGTACTTTGTACTTTTGAGCTTTTTGGTCGTTTGCGTCTTTAATTCGTCGAATCTGTCTTTTGTCTTCACCTTTTAATATTTAAACGAATATTCCTTGTAAATAGGACAACTGCAACTAAAAGCTTGTCTTTCTTGAGGGATAATGCTATGCAATATATGTTCGTTTTTAGCATTATCAATCCTCCCCGTTGGTAGCTTTGATTACCCACGTAGTTCACATGAGCATCCGAATTCATGGGAATGTCATCTAGATAAACATGATTGCTTTAAGTAATTTGAGGACAATTCTTTGTGAGATGTGGACCCTCGCATCTTTGACAACCAACTTGCATTGCAACTACCGTTTGTTGAATCTTCTTCAACTCCTTCCCGAATATTTGAAATTGATTGTTCAAGCTTGCAAGCGTCACTTGTCCATTTTCACTCTCGACTTGTGCTATATTCGTCCTTGCTAAATCTCGTGGTGAAGGTGCCCATTCATATGTATTGACTGAGATATCTTCTAACATAACTTCGGCCGCATTTAGTGATTTGTACATAAATACCCCACCGGATGAAGAATCAAGATGTCGCTTTGTTTGCATATTACAACCGCGATAAAATGTATTAAGGTATTCCTTCTTTGTCAAACCATGCGGTAGACAAACTCTTAGTAACTTCTTGAATCTAACCCATGCATCATATAAACACTCATCACCCCGTTGGGTGAACCCATTAATCTCCATTCTTAACCGCTCTACCTTGGACGGTGGAAAGAAATGATTAATAAACTCGTTTGTTAGCTCTTGAAATGTTCTTATGGAATCGGATGGTAAATTACGCATCCAAGCTTTTGCGTCTCCTTGAAGTGTAAAGGGGAATGCCCTTAACTTAAAAGCGTCATCGGTGACGTCTTTGGTTTTGTAAATATCACAAAGCTCATTAAAGTGTTGAACATGCTCGAATGGGTTTTCATCTATCAACCCATGAAAATAAGTATCCTTGATCAACGTGAAAAAGTTACCCTCGATCTTCCAATTGTCTACTTGAATTGGTGGTTTGGTTATAGCCGGTGCTATCAATGTTGGTGCAACCAATCTAGCATTCTACATTAGAGTATCGTTTGGATCATTCAATCCTTCTTGATCAATTGGATGACCATTAGGATTGCCCTCTTCATTAACAATTGGATTACCGTTTGGATCCATCTCTTCTAAACAAAATGGCAAAGCTTCAAAGTTTTTCCTTAATACCCTTGCTTCTCTACGATTATAAACCCCGTGTACGTATCTTTCCGGATCAGAGAATGGATGTGTAAACTCTTGATCCTTGTGAGATCTTGTTTTCATACACCAAAGGCACCTATCCTTCAATCACAACACAAACACAACGGTTTTTTCCAAACAAAATAATATATAAAATGCGAAAAGTAACTTTCGCAAGGGCAAACCCTTACGAAAGGATCGAACAATTAAAAGTTTAAACCAAATAACCCACTAGGCTAACCGCATTCCTCGACAGCGGCAACAAGAAAGTATGATGATGCGTGCGTTATAATACATCTTTTTACCCTCTAAATTTATATTTGACTTAAACACTACAATCAAGCACACAAAAACTAACGAGCACTTAAAACCCGGTTGTTATAGTACTTTAATGCAAGTATTCTTATCAAGTTATTTGAAACTAGTAATTGTCCTAGGGTTTGTTTGATTGGGGGGGGGGGGGGGGGTGGGAGGGGGGTTGATTGATATCAACTAACAACTAAAACTTGTGCAATTAAACAAACTTAAATTAACGAAGTAGCAAAGTATTAAAGACTTAATTCAATTAACTAAGACGTGTTCACTTATCTAATCCTCTCAATGCTTGGTATGCCCCGTTTTACCCATTTTGTTATCTCATAAATTGTTGAACTGTTAAATGTTAGAATCACTTCTAAACCTCAAGTCAAATGATACTCCACGAATTCACATAAGCTTTGTATCCTAAGATCGAGTTAAGCATGATTTGGTCATTAAGAGTGAGCTTGAGTTAAAATCACTTAAAACCCCCAACTATCAAAATCACTTAAGATTATCGGCACTACTATGTTGACTAAAGGCCAATTGAAAACTACTTTAGATCAAGAACACAATCACTTGTAATTCCCTAGCTAGTTGTCTAGATCACCTAAGGTGTTGAAGCACACATTGATTCACTTCTCAAATCACTAAGAGAGCTACTCAACATATGTAATCAAAGTCAAGCCTAAAACAAACTCATAGCAATGGTTCTTTAGCCAATCTCAATAACACATAATCATGTAAATCATTCAAACAACAATATTCAATTGATTTTGGGCAAACACTAGCATTAGAGATTCATAGATAAGAAAACACAAGATATTTAGCCAATCATGGCTAAAACCAAACTAATAATAAGAATAGAAATGTAAATCATCATCATATTCAAGCTATTACAAGTAATCAAAGCAAGTATTAAGATTAAATTAATGATTACAACTAAATAGTGCAAAGTAATTGAAACAAAGTAGAGATTACAACCCAAATGGTAAAGAAGATGAAGATCTAAGCTAAGTGCTGATGAATCTTGAACAATCTCCCTTGAATCCTCCCTTAATCTCCAATAGATGTTGAAATTAGGGTTTTGTGTGTGAAAATCGAACCCTAGGTAGCTACTACAAAAGATGCATCTGAAAAATGACCTAATCTCGTTCCTTTTATAGTGCTGAAAATCTGGGCTGAAACAGCCACAGGAGCGCCGCTTTTACTTCAGGAGTGGCGCTTTTGGCTGACTTCAGGAGCGGCGCTTTTGATGAAGAACGTCGCTTTTGGCTCTGATCGAGAACGAAAGCTTTTATATTGAAGAACGGCGTTTTTGCCCACTGATGAGAAATGGAGATAAATCGTGCATAATACCGGCGCTTTTACTTATGGAGCGGCACTTTTGATCCTGTAGGAGTGGCGCTTTTTGGTAGGAACGGCGCTTTTGGAGCTGTTTCCTGCACTTGTCATTTTCTAAGCCAATTTTGCCCAAGATTTGGTCAATTTTACACCAAATCAACTCCTTAGCCCAATATTTACCATTTAGCTCAATAACACACTAAATAGGCCTCGAGATAGTCAAAAACCGAGCAAAGTGAGGTAGATATCACGAGATAAACATGTATAAAGTGAGCGATATCATATACCTTTAAATAAAGATGAACAGAGGATGAAGGTGAGCAAAACAACTGTATTACTTCTAGAAATTGAAGATACAAGAGCCTTGAAATCGAAATTCAACTTAAAATGAAGATTACAATGCTTGAAACTTAACTTGAAATGTAAACCGAATTGAAAAACATAAACGGAAGCTAGCTACCGAATACTAGAGCGAAAACTTGGTAAAAATTGTATATCAAAATGAGAATCGTACGTATCTTTAAATAGGCAAAAATTCGCAACCGGGTGGAGGCTTCCGTCATCAATTGGTGATCGGCGACCAATGTCATCTTGTTGGCTTCTATTGTTTTTGAATGATTGACTGGTTTAATGTTGGATGCTATACTGGCGGCGTTGACTTCGTGGCCGACGGCTGAGGGCAAAAATATGAGATCTTCATTATTAGGGATGGCACCCGCGGGCAACGGGCATGGGTTCTATATACCCGCGACCCGCCGGTCGGGTTGGGTTTTTGCTCGTTGACACCTGTTACCCGCCCGCGGGTAAAAAAGTTTCGCCCATTTATGTGACCCGCGGATACCCGTGACCCGCGAGTAATAATAATATACAACTTTTTTATTTTTTATTTTAGAAAACTTAGGAAATTTTATTAATTATAAACAATATGTACAATTAATATGTGTAAAATGACTTAAAAGTCAAGCTTTTAACTTATATGTAATATTATATTTTTAATTATTATTGCATTACAAGTAAAATCCCTTTGACATTGATAATTGTATGTATAAACTCGTGGATAAATTAAAAAAAGTTTCATGAATTAGCGGATCTGGTTTTACCCGTGACCCGCCAGCGACCCGACGGCGACCCGTTTGCGTGTATAATATTTTACCCGTACTCGTGCCCTCGGTAAGATTATATGATTTACCCGCTCATCACGGATCGGGTACCCGCGGATTATGGGTTTTTTCTCGCCCATTGCCAACCCTATTCATTATGACTTTAAAACTCGGAACAGTTTCCATATGATAGGTGATGTGTGCGAAGGTGTATACGAAATACTATTAATTTTTACTACGAAATACTATTAAATACGATACAATTTTACACAAGTTATTTTTATTTATATAGATGGGATATACCTAAACCTTGCTACAACACTTATAGGTAGTGTACCTAATCATAGAGTAGTGTAGTTTTTTAGTAAGCCCGGTTCGTTTCACAGGGAGCTAGCGATTACGTACTATATTTTTAACAACTATATTTGTATATATATATACATATATATATATATATATATATATATATATATATATATATATATATATATATATATATATATATATATATATATATATATATATATATATATATATATATATATAAGTAGTAATATTATTATAAAAGGGGGTTTACCGTTTAATGACCGGTTTGTCGATTTTATATTTTAAGTGTAAATATAAATGACGATAATATAAATGACAGAATTTAAATTGCGATAAAGTAAATTGCAGTAATTAAAATGACAGTAAATAAAGGTACGATGAAATATGAAATAAAAGTATTATGCTTATTTAAACTTCCGTAATCATGATGTTTGATGTTTTGATTTTAATTTATTTATCTGGGTTAATTGTCCTTTGTCCTGGATTTATTTAATACCTATCTGGTTTTTGTCCATAATAGTCCATCGGTCATAATTATAAAATGCTCGTCAAATTAACCTTATTCCCGAAGTCAAATATTCCAACTAATTAGGGATTCGAACTGTAACAAGGTTTTAATACTTTGTTAACAATTACACCAATTACCCTTGTATGTAATCCACCCTTATTTTAATAAGATATGAACATTAATTTACCCACTTGATCAGTTTGAATAATCAATTACCCAACCCGAATAATTAATTAAATGATCGTAAAAGATGTCATATAAATGTCACTAAATAGGACATGCATAATCATTTAATGATTATTAGAGTAACTAATTTGAAGATAGGTTCGACAGATTCCAATGAGTTGTCATTCGAATAGACAATACCCCCATCTTTTAGTAGTTCATAGTCTAATGTCCACAAGTGTTGGTCTTTTGTCCAAACCCGAATTATGGTACAAAATTCAATAACCCCATTTTAATATTTAGTCCAACATCATGATTACTTCGGCTCAAATAAGCATAATAATAACTTAGTTACGAGACATTAATTTAAAAAGGAAGAACATAGCTTACAGTGGTGATTAATCGCGTAGCGTTACCCGGACAGAGTTTCAACTTACAAAACCTTAAAACATTTCTTACATTAACCCAATTATTATTAAACTTTAATTAAACTTAATATTATATAAATATATATATTTTTTACAGAGTAAGAAGAGTGAAAGAGTGTCCATAATTCGTCCGAAAATGATGCAATTTATAGACTTGGCCAGGATTCCCCTGCCATGCGATCGCATGGTTTTTACTTTTTAGGCATCCTAGCCATGCGATCGCATGGCCAGCTGTATCAGGCCACATGCTTTTGTTTTCTTGCTTGCCGACGTTTTATTTAAATAAATATATATATAATATATATATAATTTATATTAATTATATATATATATTATATTATATTCTTGTGCATAGTTGACATGTAATTTTTGATCCGTTGACTCGCGCGTTGATGCTCGATTTATATCTCGGTTCCGGATTTTCGAACGTCCTTTCGTACGCATAGATATCTTATACTTTGCGTGTAGTGACCCGAACTTTTCCATGTTTATATATATTAATTGAGATTGATATTTACATGATTAAATGTTTCCAACATGTTAAGCAATCAAACTTGTTAAGACTTGATTAATTGAAATAGGTTTCATATAGACAATTGACCACCCAAGTTGACCAGTGATTCACGAACGTTAAAACTTGTAAAAACTATATGATGACATATATATGGATATATATATAGTTAACATGATATTATGATAAGTAAACATATCATTAAGTATATTAACAATGAACTATATATGTAAAAACAAGACTATTAACTTAATGATTTTTAAACGAGACATATATGTAACGATTATCGTTGTAAAGACATTTAATGTATATATATCATATTAAGAGATATTCATACATGATAATATCATGATAATATAATAATTTAAAATCTCATTTGATATTATAAACATTGGGTTAACAACATTTAACAAGATCGTTAACCTAAAGGTTTCAAAACAACATTTACATGTAACGACTAACGATGACTTAACGACTCAGTTAAAATGTATATACATGTAGTGTTTTAATATGTATTCATACACTTTTGAAAGACTTCAAGACACTTATCAAAATACTTCTACTTAACAAAAATGCTTAAAATTACATCCTCGTTCAGTTTCATCAACAATTCTACTCGTATGCACCCGTATTCGTACTCGTACAATACACAGCTTTTAGATGTATGTACTATTGGTATATACACTCCAATGATCAGCTCTTAGCAGCCCATGTGAGTCACCTAACACATGTGGGAACCATCATTTGGCAACTAGCATGAAATATCTCATAAAATTACAAAAATATGAGTAATCATTCATGACTTATTTACATGAAAACAAAATTACATATCCTTTATATCTAATCCATACACCAACGACCAAAAACACCTACAAACACTTTCATTCTTCAATTTTCTTCATCTAATTGATCTCTCTCAAGTTCTATCTTCAAGTTCTAAGTGTTCTTCATATATTTTACAAGTTCTAGTTACATAAAATCAAGAATACTTTCAAGTTTGCTAGCTCACTTCCAATCTTGTAAGGTGATCATCCAACCTCAAGAAATCTTTGTTTCTTACAGTAGGTTATCATTCTAATACAAGGTAATAATCATATTCAAACTTTGGTTCAATTTCTATAACTATAACAATCTTATTTCAAGTGATGATCTTACTTGAACTTGTTTTCGTGTCATGATTCTGCTTCAAGAACTTCGAGCCATCCAAGGATCCGTTGAAGCTAGATCCATTTTTCTCTTTTCCAGTAGGTTTATCCAAGGAACTTAAGGTAGTAATGATGTTCATAACATCATTCGATTCATACATATAAAGCTATCTTATTCGAAGGTTTAAACTCGTAATCAGTAGAACATAGTTTAGTTAATTCTAAACTTGTTCGCAAACAAAAGTTAATCCTTCTAACTTGACTTTTAAAATTAACTACACACATGTTCTATATCTATATGATATGCTAACTTAATGATTTAAAACCTGAAAACACGAAAAACACCGTAAAACCGGATTTACGCCGTCGTAGTAACACCGCGGGCTGTTTTGGGTTAGTTAATTAAAAACTATGATAAACTTTGATTTTAAAGTTGTTATTCTGAGAAAATGATTTTTATTATGAACATGAAACTATATCCAAAAATTATGATTAAACTCAAAGTGGAAGTATGTTTTCTAAAATGGTCATCTAGACGTCGTTCTTTCGACTGAAATGACTACCTTTACAAAAACGACTTGTAACTTATTTTTCCGACTATAAACCTATACTTTTCTGTTTAGATTCATAAAATAGAGTTCAATATGAAACCATAGCAATTTGATTCACTCAAAACGGATTTAAAATGAAGAAGTTATGGGTAAAACAAGATTGGATAATTTTTCTCATTTTAGCTACGTGAAAATTGGTAACAAATCTATTCCAACCATAACTTAATCAACTTGTATTGTATATTATGTAATCTTGAGATACCATAGACACGTATATAATGTTTTGACCTATCATGTCGACACATCTATATATATTTCGGAACAACCATAGACACTCTATATGTGAATGTTGGAGTTAGCTATACAGGGTTGAGGTTGATTCCAAAATATATATAGTTTGAGTTGTGATCAATACTGAGATACGTATACACTGGGTCGTGGATTGATTCAAGATAATATTTATCGATTTATTTTTGTACATCTAACTGTGGACAACTAGTTGTAGGTTACTAACGAGGACAGCTGACTTAATAAACTTAAAACATCAAAATATATTAAAAGTATTGTAAATATATTTTGAACATACTTTTATATATATGTATATATTGTTATAGGTTCGTGAATCAACCAGTGGCCAAGTCTTACTTCCCGACGAAGTAAAAATCTGTGAAAGTGAGTTATAGTCCCACTTTTAAAATCTAATATTTTTGGGATGAGAATACATGCAGGTTTTATAAATGATTTACAAAATAGACACAAGTACGTGAAACTACATTCTATGGTTGAATTATCGAAATCGAATATGCCCCTTTTTATTAAGTCTGGTAATCCAAGAATTAGGGAACAGACACCCTAATTGACGCGAATCCTAAAGATAGATCTATCGGGCCCAACAAGCCCCATCCAAAGTACCGGATGCTTTAGTACTTCGAAATTTATATCATATCCGAAGGGTGTCCCGGAATGATGGGGATATTCTTATATATGCATCTTGTTAATGTCGGTTACCAGGTGTTCACCATATGAATGATTTTTATCTCTATGTATGGGATGTGTATTGAAATATGAAATCTTGTAGTCTATTGTTACGATTTGATATATATAGGTTAAACCTATAACTCACCAACATTTTTGTTGACGTTTTAAGCATGTTTATTCTCAGGTGATTATTAAGAGCTTCCGCTGTCGCATACTTAAATAAGGACGAGATTTGGAGTCCATGCTTGTATGATATTGTGTAAAAACTGCATTCAAGAAACTTATTTTGTTGTAACATATTTGTATTGTAAACCATTATGTAATGGTCGTGTGTAAACAGGATATTTTAGATTATCATTATTTGATAATCTACGTAAAAGCTTTTTAAACCTTTATTGATGAAATAAAGGTTATGGTTTGTTTTAAAATGAATGCAGTCTTTGAAAAACGTCTCATATAGAGGTCAAAACCTCGCAATGAAATCAATTAATATGGAACGTTTTTAATCAATAAGAACGGGACATTTCATTGCGTTTCGCAATTTGTAATTTGCACAAAAAATTATTTTCCTTTACTCCCAAAATTCGCGCAAGTCTTTTAACTCACTTTTTAGGACGCTTTTGAGTGCACTATGGCTTTAAGGACCCTTTTCCAGTTTTAGTGGCACTTTTTCTTCAATTCTTTAATCTTCGTACTTCGTCTTCACATTTATTTATTTAAACGATTACAACTAAAAAATAGAATAATTACAACTAAAAACTTTACATATTGGGATGATATTGTGACTAAATATATGTTCATTTGGAGCACTATCAAATATCCCCACACTTGAACGTTGCTTGTCCTCAAGCAATACAGAACTTCATATTAAATCACACTTCACTCGAATCACTTTTTTATTCTCACACTTTATACATCAGTGATTTTGATACAGCGGTATAAACAATGATATTAACGATGTGGTTTACAGTCCCACATGACTATGAAAATTTAGATCCTTTAAGGAAATTGGATCTTTATGAAAACATTTGATCTTTTGAAAATTCATTCTAACTTTTACCCTAGATAAGTTTTCCGGAATAACCCTTCACCGGTGTTTGCAAAATGTTTTTGTGGGTTTTGTGGGTTTCAGATATTTAAAATTTTAGCTCAAAACTTATGCTTTTGTGTCACCTACTTACTAACCTTGTATTAGGAAAGCACACGTCCAGTATACTTGCTCCGTATATTACCTTTCGGTAAACTACCGTCCGGTTGTAAAGGAAAGCGATGAACAAGCAACTGTTAAGGAAATGTCTAATGACATGCAAATAATTATGGTCAAAAACGTGTCGGATGCAATTACTATCCTTTGTAGGAGCAATAGTAAAGATCACCCTATAGTTTTTCGGTCTGGCACTAGGTCCTGTCTTCGACCATGCTATACAACCACCGTTCATACGGTTGACACACGATTTAGTTCAGGTGACCTAATGAATTTCGGTGAATTCGTAGGATTTTACGTTCAATGGTAATGAACTCATTGAAAATAGATTTTCAGAAAACAAATCGGTTTTAATTTTGATCAAAATATTTTCTCGTTCAAGCTCGAGTTTAGATATCATCGAATTCCATGAGTTTGTAATTCTCAATCTTTAAAGTCAATCTCAAGGATTGAGTAATATCAGGCTTAAAAGCTGATTTTTAATCTTTAAGGAGATTATCCTTTCTGGGGGTCTGATTCATTAGTCTTATCAAGCTAATTTGCACGGCGCCCTCCTCATTTTACGAGACAGATCCTCTCATGGTTAGGATAAGTCTGACCACTTGGTGACTCTGTTTGATGCTGAGGTCCGTGGATTTCCTGCTGATTTTAGAGATGACTATTCTAGATTTTTCGTCAACCTACAGCTGGTCTGGACGACAACTTCCTGACCTAAATCAAGAAGCGCATGTCTTTTTCAGAAGACTTTACTTCCTTTTAATGATGGAATTGATTCATCGTGTAGATCCATCTTTCTTTCAAATATATTACAGTAAATCGGGTAAAACTGATTAGTTTAGTCCAAAACAAAAGTACCCGCAATAATCTTGTACAAATATATGTGATATATGTTAAAGAACTTGGTGCATTCTTCCCACACTTAGCTTTTATTTTATTTCTTTCTTTGTCTTTTTATTCTCCTTTATTCCATTTTAAATGAATTCTAACGTTTTGGGTTGTTTCTCAATTTATGTCCTTTCCGAGGTAATAATAATTTTGGTGTTAATATCTAGTTTTATCGTTCATAAATATGTATAAACATGATCTTGAATTTATTTTATTGAAAACTTTTCAAATTTTCACAAAATTTGACAAATAAACCAAGTGTAAACCCGAGAGAATTTATAACCCTTCCCCACACTTGAGATCATGCAATGCCCTCATTTGCATGAAATCAGACTATAATTATAAATTCATGAGGGTGATTAGTGTAGAAAAGTGATTAAAAATACCGAGTTTGCAAACATATTATTTTATATCAAATTTGATATTTTGCGTCTTGTCGTCAAAATAAGTAGATTTTGCTGAACTTAATGCTAGTCTTTGAAAGTGCGATGTTTTACCCTGTTTTGTATATAACATAAAATACAAACATATATATACATAATAGTTTTTTTTTTTTTTGAAGTTTGGTATATAACCCTGATATCGGCCAAAAAGTCACGTTATTACCCCCGATATTGAGCCCCAAAACCATAAAGTTCCAAACTTTATCGCCAAAATAATCACTTTGTTGGTTAATTTGGTAGATTTAGTCATTACAAAGGCTATGTTTCAAGAATCACTAAAAACGGATGAGAAACGAGGAAAAACGAGCAAAACCGGCTAAGACGATTAACTCGCGTTTAAATAACTTATTTTATAATTTTTGGAAAAGTATAACTACTTAACCTCATGTTGTAGGATATTCAATTACGAACGCGTTGGCACAAGAATCGTCAAAAACGGAGCTAAAACGAAGATTCTAGAGCGAAAACGGTGAAATCAAGTTACGATCCAGGGAATCAAGGCTGACCAGCACAAAATCCGGCTTGCCATACCCCTTGCCAAACGGCCTGCCAGTATGCAAACGGCCTGCCAAATACGGCCTGCCAGTGCACCTTGCCAAACGGCCTGCCAGGCGTATCTCAGAAAATACGGCCTGCCAGTTCACCTTGCCATACGGCCTGCCAGGCGTTTTTTGGCCAAAAATTACAATTTTGCCCCCAAGCTTTGCTTATAAAAGGAGGGCTTCACTTCTCATTTCAACACACCAAAAACACACCAATTCTTCACATCTCTCTCTAAAACATCTCTCTATAGTCGCTCTCTAGTGATCTATAGGAGATTAGTTCTCTCTCTACTTTCTCTCTCTAGTTTCTAGAGAGAGAAAAGTACAGAGATTAGGAAATGTAGTTATCTCTCTATTGTCGCTCTCTAGTGATCAATAGGAGATTAGTATGTAGTTAGTAGTAGAATCTATCGAGCATTGTAACGCTATGGATATTATGAAGAAATACAAGTGTTATTCTGCCGACATTATTCGGTATTATCTATCCTTTCTTTTCTCAGTTTATTATAATATTATTGTTCGATGTTTATGATTTATTGATGTTAGAAATTCTTGTTGCCATGATGTGTGAGTAATTGCTTGATTGTTTGCCATGATTTATTAATGTTAGTTAGGGATGATTATCGTCTCGTACTCGCTTTATGTCTATGATATTAAACCTCGTTATTATCGTCCTTCCACCAATAAACGTGATTAAAACCTTTTATAAAGTCGACATTATAAAGGTAATTAATTATCTGTGTTTATACATTGGTCAAGGTATGAACCCATCGGAAATACTATAAAGTACATGGGGAATTACCATAGGACCAGATCAAGACATTGGTCAAGAGTATAAGACTCATGTCGATGTACTATAGGACCACTCGGGCATGGTCAAGGTTAGAAGCTATGGAACCACTATAAGTCTAGTACATGGTGGATAACTAAGGGATTTATTGGGTAGATTTAAGTAAGGGCTGGTTTAAGTCATAAATGGGAATTTAACGCACTACAATACAAACTAAGCTTATAAATCTTTAAGGATGACTGAGAACTATCTAATGTTCTAATTTGTCTACAAACCCTTAGATTTTACCAAACCATTGACAGAAAGGGATTCGAAACACAATCATAACCACTCACTTGGGTGATACACTAAGGTGTTAAGAAAGGTTGGATATTCTATATATATATATGGCTATGCTACTTTATTCGTGCGCTCAAGGTATGCCCTGCATCCAAGATGTGCCGCTTATATTCTTAAACCGGATAAAGCGTCGGGAGTTGAGCATAGTCCATCCGATCAGAATCTTCAAAGCCTAGTTCCTCGTGACATGCTAACCGGGAAACCGCTTAGTAGGGAATCTAGTGTTCACACCAAGGTATATCTATCCAAGAAGTGTCTCGCAATCATCCTGACACTACGTTATCTTAAATCATGGTGAACCACGTCTTCTCTGTCTTTAGCTGTTGCATGCTAGCTAGCTTAATTTAATTATATTGCTTTAATATCTTAATTACAATTATATAAACTAATCAACCCAACTATTGCCTTTACACAATTTGATATTCCGGATAAAGTGGTGTCTAGAATAAACCGGTTGGACTTGGTAATTGAATTTTCCGAACAGTCGCCAATTTATTGGGACCAAAAGGATCCTGCCTCTCCACACAAGGTGTACCTGGCCACTAGTCTTGGATACTGAATTATGTACGAACCCATCTTAATCACTAAATTATCTAGATAAGCTCCGTTTCAAATTCGACCGCTCAAGGAACGACCCTAGGTCATATTTGCCCTTGCTAACCCATAGAAAGGAATAATAGATTTAGGCCCAGCACATATAAATTAAACATTCAACTTCTCCAGTTGGTATCCTGAACTGACATTTTGCGACCTAACGACGCCGCATAAATAAACCGTTCGATTCGGGCATATCACGGGGTAGTTAGATTTTTGGCGCCGCTGCCGGGGAGCGGTTGTACGATTTGGAGCCTGTTTAGGTTAGTTAGTTTTTAAGAGAACCTTTTGACTGAGACTAGCTTTGTCAGAAGTTACTAGTTTACCGTAGTTAGGTTAGATAATATTAGCTTAATTTAGATTAATTAAATGGACTTCCTTATTAATGAACCTTTAGGATGGTTTAACCTACTTAGACAGGTAAGAATTCTTCCGACACATCCTTTCTTCTATCCGATATCATACATTGTACCCATCGGACGAGATCCACACTTACCTGCCGATAGTTAAACGATGGCTGCACGCATCACTCTCGCTGACATCACCAAACCCTCGTTAGAAGGACGAGGAGGACCGATACTCTATCCAGAGGTTAATGGAGCATCTTTTGTGCTTAAGCATAGCATCATACAACTAATTCAGAATCACTGTCTATTCCATGGCTTACCAATTGACGATCCCAACTCTCACTTAGATAAATTCCTCTCCTTATCCAACTCATATAAGAAAAACGGGGTTGAACAAAATGTAGTTCGTCTGTATCTGTTCCCATATTCCTTAACTCTTCATGCAAAAGCCTGGTTCGAGGGGTTAGAACCCAACTCTATCACCTCATGGGAGGAAATGGCAACAACTTTCTTAATCAAGTACTTTCCCCCATCAAAACAAATCAGACTTAGGAATGATATCGTAAACTTTCAACATGTATACGATGAATCACTCTACACCGCATGGGAAAGATTCAAACACTTGCTTCGAAGATGCCCGAATCACCGTCTTGAGAGCTCTGATAAGATTTTGACCTTCTACAAAGGTCTGAATCAGAACAACAAGTCTACTCTTGATGCTATTTCTCGAGGTAACTTCATGAACTTCACTGCTAACGAGGCCTGGAGATTGATCGAGGAGATGACTATGCACCATCACGATTGGAACACGGAAGAGCACATTTCATCAGCAACACCGCTTTCCGCCTCCGATCCTATCAAAACCATCAAATTTCTCTCGGAACAAATAGAAAACCTCACCGAAGAAGTTGGAGAGCTAAAGAAACTCCCGCAACAAGTGTCTCAAGTTCAATTATGCCAGAATTGTACTGACCCACATTTGGCCAAGGTATACGAGGCCGAATGTGAGGACTCTGTTGTCTACACCGATAAGATCCTAGCTCATCCTCACAACCCACCCACTAAACCCACTACCCCACCAGAGACAAGTCCATGATCACAGCAAGACAAGACGCAGCTGACTTAGTCATGACTAGTCACTTGAGTAGTCTTAAAAATCAAATAAGCCAGCTAAATCAACGTCTTGATTCTCTAGGTTATCCTAAAAATGACTCAAAGGTGGCACATAGCCAACCTTCAGTTTCTTATAAGGAGAAGAAACTAGCTAATACCCGTTCGGTAGTAGTCATTGAGTCATCACCTAAACCTACTGGGAAAACACCCATTCCATTCCCGGGCCGTCTCAAGCAAAGACATAACAAAATAAAATCTTTCAAGTTTGACGGTAAATTTTTGGACACTTTGTCTAAAAAACCTCATAGTAAAAAGTATTTTAGGAAACTGCTATCAACTAAGGATAAGGTACCCGAAGTACCCAATGTCCCGCTGAAGGCGGATTGTTCAGCCATTCTCTTAAATACTCTTCCTGAAAAACTAGGAGACACCGGACGATTTACCTTTCCTTGTTCTATCTACCAATCTGGTACTATCTATTCTCTTGCTGACCTTGATGCCAGCATCAATCTCATGCCCTACTCACTGTTCCAGAGACTCGAAATTGGAAACCTTAACCCTACCAAAATGAGCATCCAGCTAGTTGACCAATCCACTAGATATCCTTAGGGAATAGCTGAGAACGTCATGGTTAAGGACGACAAATTCCTTTTTCCAACCGACTTTGTGGTTATGGACTATAAAGAAGACATGAAAACCCCTATCATCTTAGGAAGGCCTTTCATGAATACAGCCAAAGCGATCGTTGACGTTTATTCACGGACTATCACCTTGAGAGCCCGTGGAGAAGAGGCCACTTTCACGATCGACGAGTCTGTATGTCCTTCTGATGGGAACGGCGAAGTAATACCATCTCCACTACAAAAGTCACATTCTATTCCAAGAATGAAGAGAAGAAGATAGATGTAGAAGACAAGAAGAATAACCACTCCACACCTACCCAATCTTCACTCCCACCTTATTTTGATTTTTAATGACTGGAAAGGATTTCGTTCTAGAAGAACTCCCTGAACCAATTATTCTTGAAAATCCCTACCAGAGTCACGAGGAGGTGGATGAAGAAATTGAAATGGAGGGCCCGGAGAAGAAGAAAGAGATGAAGGATTCTAGCACCGAAGTAGTTATTAATGTTGCTACCGTATCGGAGACGTCAATGGACATCGTCCCACCTCCATCCTTAGAGTACAACATTACCACCAACCTGAAGTCACAAAGAAGAAAGACGGGTTTTGCGTCAGGGCTACCCTATAAACCATCACTCAAATACATAATGACATACACATCATGGAGTGATGAGGACCCATTTGACCAACCTGCACAAATCAAGGAGGTAAAAGAAACTGATAGCTTTGTTACACCTCATGTTAAATAAAGCAGTCACTTCAAACCGCCTTCTCCTCTCATTGGACATACCTTATTCTATGTCCGCTTCAATCTCATCGGTATGTTCCAATATTACCTCTTGTGTCTACTGATGGATGCAAGGGAGCCGCTTAGATTTCCTGAGAAATTAGGCTAGAGTCAGGCTCGTGACTCGAACAAAAACAAGCGCTTCTCGGGAGGCAACCCGTGTGTTTATTTTTTCTATAGCTTTAGTAGTAGTTAAATTAGGATAATTAGGTTAATTGAATAAATGAGAAAGTGAAACTTAAAATGAGATTTTCAAAGTTTCTTACTTGTCATGAACTTAATTGCAATATTTACATTATTTCAAAGTCTTAAAATTAAAGGCAGTCAACACTTTAAGTGTGGGATTAAGCTTTTTAGTCATACACTGATTTGTTAAATTTTCAAAAACCTAATTTTGAAACCCTCAAGTTTTCAAATAACTTTTTCATCGAAATGCAAATCAGTGAGTCTATGGCCTAAAGCTTAATCACCTGCCTAGGATTAATGTTTTCTATCTTTACAAGTAATAGATAGTTATTGATGTCTGTGGTGAAGACTCTTTGAATAATGATGAAACGACAAGGAAACCCGTTGATTATTTCATTGCAAGTTATTGGTGAATGTTGTATGGAGATGAGAATGCCCTAATGAGCTCGAGTACACTTCAAGAAGACCGATTTGAATCCAGCCAAAGATGGTTCCGACCCAGTCTACCTTCAGATCCTCAGCTCACAACCGCACCTAAGGGGTGTAATTCGTTTCTTTATCTTCGTTTATTTAGTTTGCTTCGTTATATCCTTAAACTATACACTATCCTAAGCTTATCACTAAGTGTGGGATTCCAACCCAATATTGAGCTTAGATACATTTTCTAACATGTTCAAACTCTAAGTGTGGGATTTTAGTCCCTTAAATCTAAGAATGAACATTAGGAACAATGTTCCTCTAAGTGTGGGATAGCGGTGTAGTACACCGTAATTAGCCAGGGGATGCTCGGAAAATGTTCTTAACTTGAAATATTATTAAGCTTTTCGAGTATACCTACTATATAGATTCTTTATCCTCAAACGTAAATTTTTCAAAATTTTTGACTAAATGATACTTTCTGAAAAAGTACTTTCGAAAATCAAGCGTGTTTGTTCAAAAATTAAGACAAATTAAGACATAAATTTTCTTAAGGATGAACCGATTCTCTAAAAGAGCATTGTATGACTAGGCATTATCGACCCAATATAATTATTGTGAGGCACCCCAAAAATGGCCCAATAAGCATTCATTTTTAATGCTTCACTATATTTTTCGTTGAGAGTGCCGATGTTAGCATTTAGAGTTAGAACTTGACCTTGACATACATTTCGAGGCCAATGATTAGTAAGCACCATACGTGGTGTAGGTGCGATACTCCTTCCGAAATCATTCTGAATAGAGAAGACAAAAACCATCCGTTTTCGTTTTCACTCCACGCATTTAAACCGACCAACTCACACCAAAGAGTTGATGAATCAGAAAATACTCACCCCCAAATTCACTATCAAATACGTTACCTTTTTCACCCTCTTTTCTTTCTCATTTCCAAAATCTAGAAATTCAAAAGAGATAGATCGACCAAGTCTACTTCAAACACTTGTCTAAAAATTCCGAAATTCCAGATTGTTTTTGATAGGTAAAAAAAAGACCTATTTTTGGTGAAATACCTTTCTCTCTGGGCACAAGAAGAAATAGACAAAGTTATAAAGATGGGATATGCAAAAAAAAAAAAAAAAAAAAAAATTATAGTTGAGCAAAGTCTCAAAAATAAAGAAGAGAAAAGTCTTCAAATAAAGGCATATATCCCCAAGAAAATGAAGATTGTGACCCAGGAGGATTGCAGAAAAGAAGCAAAGTCTTCGCTGAAAATCAGCACCCTCTAAAGGAACTCTTCAACAAAAATAGAGTATCATCTTTTCCAGAAAAAAGTATATCCTCATGAAACCGAAATCTATCGAATCTCTCTAAATTTCAATGGTTCGAAAATCACCTTTTTTGCCATATCAAAACCTTCACTTTTCTCCGCAAACCAGCCTTTAAACCCGCTCTTTCTCTTGAAAGAATGATTAGGGAGAAGATCAGTGTCGTCCTTATCTAACTGGTGGAGATTTGATTCTTGGTCAAGCCTATGACAATACTTGCAGCATGACTGGCTATGAGCGAATTCATTTCATAGATTAATAGGAAACCCCAAACACTTGAGTGATTTGAGTGACCCGTGTAAGGAAGCCAATGTCATGTAACCTCCTCTCATACTTGCAGAGATAGTTTCTACCCTTTTAGAAGACGATTTGTCTGATCTTGCTCTTATAATAAATAACAAGCCACTTGAATAATAGAACAGAAACCTCGGAAGCATCCTTGAACTCAAAATAAAAGAAAGGTTTGCTTGAGGACAAGCAAAGTCTAAGTGTGGGATATTTGATATCGCCTAAAAAGTCACGTTTTTACCCCCGATATTGTCACACCCCCAGTTAGGGCCTGGGCGAAATGTGATTCAATATCATAATACATACCAACATATTATAAAATGAGAACAAATACTATATGAATAAAACCAAATTTTGCAGCGGAAGGATTAATAATGTCGTTACAAGAATTATAAATTGTTCAAATGCAGAAAAGTAAATATGCGATAAGTCTTGATCCTAGCCAAGTAAGTCATCACGTAAGAGTAGATATAGAGGTCCTGATCATTCAGTACCTGAGACAAACATGCTAAAAGTTTCAACCAAAAAGGTTGAGTGAAATTCATAGGTTTAACAAATATGATTGACCGTTTGTTCTTAGATCACAAGATTGTTATAAAAGTAGATCACGCAGATCCAAAAGTAGTACTGATTCGTGATATTTTAGACTAAACGTTTGTTTTGTTGCCCCGATGATAAGTTGACAGTACCTTATCACCATGTTTAAATCATTATTAAGTAATACAAAGACATCGCGGTCAAATGTATCGGGGACGTTACTCCCGATAGGCCTACCCCCAATAATTAAGAATGCCTTATCCTGAAAGCAATTAAAAAATATCACTGTGGGGTCTTAGTAGCATAAGCTAGTCATATCACAGTTTAAGTTCGTACTTGTGTCTAAGTTGTTTAAAGTATAAAAGCAGCATGTGTCTCACCCCAGTAAGTATAAAAAGTGCTATAGCAATAAGAGTGGGGCTATGAAAGTCACGTTAGTAATTCGATGAGATAAAGTAATCCTTAAAGAGGAAGTATGGATGATCGAAGCACGGAATAAGTCAACCTAAGAATAAGTTGAGAATAGTTTAGATGTTTTGCCCGTATTATGATAAGTGTAAGTATTTTCTTTTATAGTAAGTTTAAAGAAGGTTTATCGTTTTGGAAAGGCTTTTCATACTAGACAAGCTTCCAATCTAACACTTTCAATTTAAAATGGCCTTTTCAGGTCATAGGTTTCTGAGCCACAGGATCCTTTAACTCGGTAATCCAAACTCTCCGCCTAGACTTTCGAGCGTCCATCCACTCGAGAAAGATCAAGATCTATACCCATCTAATATACCGTTCCAATACATTTTTAGGTGCGTATAGGAATACAACACTTTAAATACTTTATACAATAAGTATTTACTTAAGTTCGATTGTATTATCGTTATTAAGGTTGTTTGGTTTTTAAATCCTAATAATAAGTAGGATATATTTAAGTAGGTAAACAAGTGTTATACATAGAAATTGTGTTTTATGAATGGGTATGTATTAATATCAAGTTAATATATATATATATATATATATATATATATATATATATATATATATATATATATATATATATATATATATATATATATATATATATATATCTTATATGTTAAAATATGTATAGTTTAATTTTAAGTTTTATGTCAATATAAGTACCAATAATTATCTAAAAATGCTAACAAGTGTTTTATTGATTTCATAACAGTAAGTGACATGTATAAAACATTATAAAAATTTTCTATACACAAATATTAAGTTTTATGTATTAAATATTAAATTTTTTTTATAGCTAAAATACAAATAAATAGATAAACAAGTTTAACAACACATTTTATATTTTTCTTAGGTTCTACTGACCAAAATAAACTTAGGAAAAATTTATAAATTTTTGTTATGGTGTAAAAGTATTTATTTCTAATTTCTTTTTCGGTTCAAGATAAATCAAAGTTTATAAAGTAATAATTATTATATCAACTCAATTAATTCATCTAAAATTTTCGTATGCCTAATATAGTGTATTAAGCTTAGAAAAATTATGTGTACATTTATATTAATAGTTTAACTATTTAATTCAACTTTTGTATTGTTTTTAGTTTAAATTTGGAATTAAATAGAAATATATAATTATTAATTCTAAAAATAATTTTTATAACTTTCTTATTAGTTCCTAAGTAATTTCCATTGATTATTGTAGTCATAAACATGTTATATCATTAAATTCTATTTTTCTTTTTAAAACAGATTTTCTGGTACTGTAGCAAAAGTAGAAGAAAATACAAATTAATTATTTAAAATGACAAATAAATCAAACATAAATTTTTATAATTACTTTTATGACCTAAGGAACAGGCAAAAATTATAAAACATAATATATAAAATTGTTTACTATTTATTTCTTCATTATCTATATATACTGAATATAAAAAAAGTCAGTTTTTGATTTTTAATAAATATAAATTTGTATGTATAATTCATAAAAATAATTTTTATAGTCATTAGGATACTTAATACTAATTATCATGTATTTACATTATTTATTATAATTAATTTCGTATTTATTTGGTATTTAACATAAAACTAGCACAAAAATATGATAAAAACTAAATAAAAACTATAAAAATAATATAGAGAACTTACAAAAATAATTTTTGCAGAGATTTGAGAGTATGATCTTCAAGTGAGAATTAATTTTTGAGGTGTAAAGGATTTTGAAAGAAATGGCTAGTATTTATAGGTGAAAACTTGGTATAAAAAAAAATGTATAAAAGAAATAAAAAGAAAAAGAAAAAAAAATAAAAATATTAATAATTGTATCAGCCCATAATTTGTATTAAATAAAGAAAAGTGTTTTTATAAAGCTAGATCTAGATCTAGAATAAAATTAAAAAAATAAAAAGCAAAAAGTATTAAATTTTTTTTTTGTTTACTATTCGGCGCTACAGTAACTTTTTTTTTATATATATATACATATATATATTTTTTTTTACAATGACTATAACCTTCATTTTTATAAAAGATATCATTGTATAGATTAGTTTTTGTAAATGGTAACATATTTACATAAACTTTACATCTTATAAATATCTATATACTTTTTAGTTATATATAAATATATATGTATATATAACTTTGTCAAGTATAAAGTTTATAAATTTAACTAATAAACTTATGTTACTTGATATGAATTTATATGTTGTAAACTTATTTATTTTAAGTATACATTATATAAATTACTTGATAAGTTTAGGTTTCGTTATATAATATAAACTTATAGATGTACTTTGTTGAATAATATTTATCCATTTAACGTTTGTTAGTTTCGTATATATATATAACGACCATTCATTAATACTTAATCTTTTTTTTTTCCGGGTATTTTAAATTATACGGAAGAAAATATAGATGAAAAAATGAGGGTCGTTATAGTACCTCCCCGTTAATGAAAACTTCGTCCCGAAGTTTTAAGTGGAGTTCCCGTCTGCTTCATCAACAGTTGGGAAGAGATGGGGGTATTTCCGTATCATTTGGTCTTTGCGTTTCCAGGTATATTCGGGGCCTCTACGCGAATTCCAACGGACTTTAACAATAGGTATGTTGCTCTTACGAGTTTCTTTGACCTCTTCTTTCATAATCTCTATAGGTTCTTCGATAAAGTGCATTTGCTCATCAATGCGGATATCATCCAAAGGAATAACAAGAGTATCTTCGGCGAGACACTTTTTCAGATTTGAGACATGAAACACATCATGTACTTGACTTAGTTCAGCTGGAAGTTCTAATCGATACGCAACGGGACCGATTCTTTGAATAACTTTGAAAGGTCCAACATAACGCGGACTGAGTTTACTTCGTTTACCGAAGCGGATAACACCCTTCCAAGGAGATACTTTCAACATAACGTTATCTCCAACTTGGAATTCTAACAGTTTTCGGTGAGGGTCGGCATAACTCTTTTGTCGACTACGAGCGGTTTCTAAACGCTTCTTGATTTGCACGATCTTTTCGGAAGTTTCATGAATAAGTTCAGGACCAGTTAATTATCTGTCCTCGAGTTCATCCCAACACAATGGAGATCTACATTTGCGACCGTATAAAGCTTCGAATGGTGCAGCTTTAATACTAGAGTGATAGCTGTTTTTGTAAGAAAACTCGGCTAAAGGTAGGTGTTTATCCCACCCTTTACCGAAATCGATAACACATGCTCGTAGCATATCCTCCAAAGTTTGGATAGTTCGTTCACTTTGACCGTCTGTTTGCGGATGATAAGCTGTACTCATGTCAAGTCGAGTTCCAAGAGACGCTTGCAAGGATTTCCAGAAATTGGAAGTAAATCGACTATCGCGATCCGAGATAATAGAAGTAGGGACACCACGACGAGTAACAATCTCTTTAACATAGAGTCGAGCTAACTTTTCCATTCTGTCAGTCTCTTTGATTGGTATGAAATGTGCAGACTTAGTGAGACGATCAACTATGACCCAAATCGTATCATTGCCATTTGCAGTCTTAGGCAATTTTGTGATAAAGTCCATAGCTATACCATCCCACTTCCACTGTGGAATATCGGGTTGAGTTAGAAGACCAGAAGGCTTTTGGTGCTCGGCTTTGACTTTCGAACAAGTAAGACACTTACTCACATAAGTAGCAATGTCGCCTTTCATGTTGGGCCACCAGTAGAACTCTTTCATATCCTGATACATTTTACTAGAACTGGGATGAATAGAATACCTAGTCTTATGTGCTTCATCCAAGACTAGTTCACGGAGATTACTATAACGAGGAACCCAAATTCGATTACCAAAGTATCTTGTACCATTGGACTTAACTTGCAGTTGGTTTTCGAAATTTATAGGTCCTTCACCTTCGATAAGTGTTGGTTTAATAGCTTCCAATTGAGCTTCACAGATTCGTGAAATAAGATTCAATTTGATTTTTAGGTTTAAAGCACGAACACGTTTAACATCGTCTTTTCGGCTAAGGGCATCTACAACTACATTCGCCTTGCCAGGATGATATTTCATCTCACAATGATAATCGTTCAATGTCTCGAGCCATCGGCTTTGCCTCATATTCAGCTATTTTTGATCAAAGATGTGTCGAAGACTTTTATGGTCAGTGTACACGGTAAAATAGGTACCATAGAGATAATGTCTCTATATCTTTAATGCAAATACCACGGCACCTAACTCAAGGTCGTGTGTGGTATAGTTCTCCTCGTGTTTCTTCAACTGTCTAGATGCGTAGGCAATAACCTTTTCACGTTGCATTAAAACACAACCAAAGCCTTGCTTTGAGGCATCATAGTAAACAACAAAATCTTCAGTACCTTCAGGTAAAGATAGAATCGGGGCTGTGGTCAACTTCTCCTTCAGAATCTTGAAAGCAGATTCCTGTTCTTCGGACCACTCAAACTTCTTCCCTTTTTGAGTTAGCTTCGTAAGAGGTTTGGCAAGAAGGGAAAAATCCTTTATGAATATCCGATAATAACCGGCAAGTCCCAAAAATTGACGAATATGCTTCGCAATCTTTGGTATCTCCCAGTTCTGGATAGCGGTAATCTTAGCTGGATCGACATGTATTCCTTTACTATCAACAACGTGTCCAAGGAATTGTATGGTTCTAAGCCAAAACTCACACTTAGAAAATTTTGCGTCGAGTTGTTCTTTTCTTAAGAGTTCAAGAATCAATCGTAAATGTTGCTCATGTTCTTTCTGGCTTTTAGAATAGATCAAGATGTCATCGATGAAAACAATAACGAATTTATCAAGGTAAGGCTTGCAAACACGGTTCATAAGATCCATAAATACGGCTGGAGCATTGGTTAAACCGAAAGGCATAACACAGAATTCGTAATGTCCGTATCGGGTGCGGAATGCAGTCTTAGGAATGTCGGATTCCTTGACTCTGAGCTGGTGATAACCGGATCTTAAATCAATCTTAGAATAAATGCTTGACCCTTGAAGTTGGTCGAATAGATCATCAATGCGAGGTAACGGGTAACGGTTCTTTATGGTAAGCTTGTTGAGCTCTCGGTAATCAATACACATTCTCAACGTACCATCCTTCTTTTTGACAAATAAGATAGGAGCTCTCCACGGGGACATACTTGGATGAATAAAACCTAGATCCAAAAGTTCTTGGAGTTGGTTAGAAAGTTCCTTCATTTCGGAAGGTGCTAAACGATACGGTGCTTTAGCAATGGGTGCAGCACCTGGAGATAAATCGATTTGAAATTCAACTTGACGAGGTGGTGGAAGACCAGGGAGATTTTCGGGAAACACATCGGGAAAATCTTTAACAACCGGGACGTTTTCAATACGCGTTTCTTCGAATTTGATCATTTTAACGTGAGCTAGTATGGCGGAGTAACCTTTCACAAGGTACTTACGGGCTTTAAGACATGAGATGATATTAAGATTGGAACAACTTCGTTCGCCTTGGATAATAAGAGTTTCTCCACTTCCTAACGGAATTTGAACGGTCTTATCGAAACACATGATGGCTGCTCTCAATGGACCTAACCAATCCATTCCAACCACTACATCAAAACTACCTAGCTCGACCGGCAAAAGGTCTATCTTGAATTCCTTATCGGCTAGAATTAGGTTGCAGTTATTATATATTTTATCAATTTTCATTAACTTCCCATTAGCCACTTCTACTAATCGTCTGGTTTGTAGGGTTTGGGGCTTTTCAGTAAAAAGAGTGCAAAACTCATTTGACACATAACTCTTATCGGCTCCAGTATCAAATAAAATAGTGGCATAACAATTATTGACGAGGTATGTACCGGTAATGACCTCATCCTCATCACTGGCTTCTGCAGCAGTAATCACAAAAGCACGACCTTTGGCAGTAGCATTTGCTCCAGTAGCTGGAGTATCTTTCTTCTTTGGACAATTCGGGCTAATATGCCCCTTTTCACCACAAGTATAGCATGTTGGAGGAGCTCTAGCCGGAACAATGGCTCTATTCTGAGGTAGGGTTCTTGATGTGCGGAAACGTAACCTTTATTTATGAACGGATTTGAGTTGTTTTGTTACACGAATTGATTTATTGTATATGTGGCATTTTATTGATTTCAGGTTGATTTCACACATATATATAGGCAACTAGTCCTATCCGTGTAGTTTAGTTTGTTGGTAAATCCGATTCGTTCCACAGGGAGATGGAGTGTTTAATGGTTTTTAATAGTCTTTGATGTCAAACTTAATTAAAGGAGGTTTTGGATTAGGCATTTATAGTAACAGTAAAAGAAAATAACTTAAACTAAATTACTAAATGAAATTACAAGATTACAAAAATTAACTTAAAAAGGTACTAAATGAAATTATACTAATTATGATGCAATAATTATATTATTAAATGGTAATTAGTAAAATAGTAATTTTTTATGAAACTATATATTTAGAATTTTGTTTTAAGCAATTATTATATAAACTTAATTAAATTAACTAAATGACATTTTTTAATAAAACTAATACAAATTAAAAGGAAATTAATTAATTTACTAATTATAAACTAGTTACAATTTATAAACTTATAATAATTAATACTAATTTTAGGATTAAAACATGTATTTTAAGTATTTTAAATAACTAAAACTAAATAACTTAATTAAAATAACTAAAATAACTAATAACCTAAATATAAATATAATTAAATAACAAAAACCCTAATTTTAACCTAGCTGTACTGTAGCCGCGTTTTAGCCTTACACGATTCGTGTGATGATACACGATTCGTGTACGTGTAAAAATATGTGACAACTTAACTGTTACGAAAATTAAATGTTTTTATGTATTTTTCTAATATTTTAAAATGATAAATCGTAAATAATAATAATAATACTTTTATAACAAATATAAATAAGATAAATGGGAGTGTTTACTTAATTGTGTCACCCCTAGGTCCATGGATTGTTTTAAGTTTTACGCCCTATTAAAATGTTCTAGTATCAAACTTTACATTTTTCTCTCGAATAAACATAAGGTTACAACTTAACTAAATAAAATCTAATTTTCATCGGATTCTTTTTAGAAAGCTACTATTCCCCAAGTATTTAAATTGAGACCTAGCCTAGTTTTGACCTTCGCCAATACCCAAATTATAACGGTTTCCTTTTTTATAATTTCACTGTCATGTAATTTATTGATATCACCCAAACCACCGAAGTTTATTTCTAAATTGGTGTCAATAACTTATCCATAAATTCGTCTAGATCATTTTTAATGTTGAAGCTTAATTTATGTAAATAAATATAACTTTCGTTATTTAAATTTAATAAATTGGGTGGGAAGAGTTAAATACCTAATTACATAAAAATGGTTCTTTTAACTAAGCTCAATATTAAAAATACTAAAGTTACATTTTAACTTTTACAGATGGTAACAATCCATTTCACTAGGGGCTCTACATTTAAGCAAACACTAGAGAAATTTAGCTATCCATTACACTAAGGTAGACATAAAAATATAGATATGCAAACATAATAACAACGCTAATTTTTAACAGAGTAAACTTACTAAAATATCTTCACTTGCATTAACTTCAAACGGTAGAAAAATTACAATAATAACACCCCTTTCACGCGTACAATAACACCCTTAATCACGAACAATACCCCCTTAATAGTTGAAACTATTTTTACAGCGTAATAAAATTGACAATATATTTTAACTATAGTAATTATTATGTAAACTTGTGTATTCTCTGTGTGTAATATATGTGTCCCTTGATCTTCTGAACGTACTCCATATTTATGCTTGAAATATTAGGTATAGTTGAGTCAAAAAGCTTGTCCATTTGCTAATGTTGAGACAAAAGTTCGTCCATTACTGCAGCTCCACTTAAAAAGAATTGTTTTTAAAACATAAAGTAGCCGCCACCTTCTGGAAACTGGAACAGTAAACTGGCCTAACATTACACGATTCGTGTATGGCTACACGATTCGTGTAAGCACAAATATTATACACGATTCGTGTACCACTACACGATTCGTGTAAGAGTAAACAGAAATTTTCTTCATTTTTCTTTTTCAGTTGTTCTTTGTTGACCTCGTATTAACGTGTACTGACTTGGCACTTTACATTTGAACTCTTTTCTTCATTTATCTTGTACTTTCATTCGGATAACCGTTTCTTGATATAAATCTGGTTAAAACTATCATTTTATCGTCGAATCTTTAAATAGTAAGCTCTTATCCACTTTTGTCGTTTTTCTCGTGAAATGCGCATTGAATGTCTTTGTAGATGATAAAAACCTATGAAATATAAGTGATATTGCATCGAATAATATGTATGTTTAGAGCAATATCAAAATACCCCACACTAGAACGTTGCTTGTCCTCAAGCAATTACATCTTTTAACAGAGTTAGAACATTATATATTACACAACACACACTACATGAAATGAAACACACGCTATATGAAATATATTACACAACACGGTATTTATTGGATCACACGCACACCACACGAAATGAAATTCTGACAACAGAAACAAACATGAAACTCGTGATTAGGGTTTTAAAAATTTGGATCCTTAGGGAAAATTGGACCTTGTGAAAACGTTTTATGATTTTATAAAATGTCAGGCTAGTTTTTACACTAGACACGTTTTCCGGTTTTAACCTCAAATTCCGGTTGAGGGTAACTGAAAACCGAAGTCTCAGTCGGTGATTAGCAAGCTATTCGCCCCCATGATTGTAGTATCATGGAACTTGAAGCCGAATGTCCAAAAAATGGTTTTACACAAATATAATTCATAAAATAGCATAAGTTTTAGAACAAAATTATATCGTGTCCAAATATCATCGGTGAACCATGAGTTTGCACACCTCAATTTGTTATGGCATATGTATGTTGACCGAGGTCAAACATAGATGCGGTTAATCTTTACGGAGATCATCCATCTGGGGATTAGATTCATTAGTCTTAAAAGCTAATTTGCATTGTGCCCCCCCATTGTACGGGACATATCCTTCTCATGGTTAGGATAAGTCTGACCACCAAAAACCCTGTTTGATGCTGAGGTTAGGTGGATTTCCAGCCGATTTTAGGGATGACTTTACAAGATTTTTCGTCAACCTACAGCTGTTCTGGACTACATCTTCTAACATAAGTTAGCAAGTGTGTCAATTTGGAAGACTTTACTTCCTTACGGGATGGACTTGATTCATCCTCTATTACTCATAATAGTGGAATATTCAGGTTTATACGTTCCAAAGCAATGATATCTGCAATAACTTCATAGAAACATGTGATATATGGTTCTCAACATAAGGTTTTATAAATTCTTGTTATACTTGGTTTCCTTTTATAGGTTTTAAACAAATAACTTATGCGTTTTTAATGTATTGAGACGATAATTTCGGTTTTTGACACCTATGCTTTAATCGCTCGTAGTTACCTTAAAAATTCATTTGATATATTTGTTTAAAATTTTTATAAATCTTGATAAAAATCACCAAATTATAAGTTCTCGAGAATTTATATATTCCCACCCCACACTTAAGATTATGTAATGCCCTCATTACATAAAAATCAGATAATAATGTATAAATTTGAGAGGACAAATAGTGTGAAGTATTTGGAACTTCCTTTGTTAACCGATTTGGATTTTCAAATTGTTTTACCTATGATTTTATCCAACGTTTGTATCACAATGTAATTCGATGTTTCGTTTCGTCTAATTGCATTTTCTTCTGTACCTGTCAAAACCATGTAAAAGCACACAAAACATGGGGTTGTACTTCAATCATACAAAACAATATTACCCCACACTAATTTCTTACTAATATATAATAAAACATAAGAAGTATAAAAAAAATATCAATACACACCATTCAATTATGTTATTACACACTATAAAAATAAAAAAAAAAGATTAAAACAATAGAACTAGTCAAATGGGCTCCAAAATGGTCCTCCTCGTTCGCCCTCCTCCTGTTGCTGTCGCTGCCGTTGCTCGTTTAGGCGTTGTTCCTCGTAGAAACGCCTATATGCATCCTGACTCGTGGCTATGGTGGCGTTATGGTCATAGGGTGGAGGTAGAGGGTCATCGGGTGATTGCCATGGGGGATATGATGGAAAGGCTGAGGGTGCGTAAGCTTGCGGGTTAGACGCGTATAGATATGCCTGTTGGTGCGCCCACTCTAATTGATTTCCCATTCCCCTCTGATCATATCGGATGTTGGACAGCATATTATATTGATCTAGCTGGGTATGCCTAATGTCCCCTAATTGCCGAGATAAAGCAGTGTACTGATCTTCTGATCTCGCTCCCCAGTTTTGATATGAATTACGTACATCTAAACTCAATGCGTTAAACGAGTTTTGGAGCATATCGAAATCAGAAGTACCTGTATGAGACGAGCTAGCCTGATCTGTCTCTCGTCGTCTCCTCCTGGCTTCCCTCTCGGGTTCGTCATCTTCTTCCATGGGTTCCTGAGGCGCAACTTCCTGTGGCCTTAAACTAATCACCCCAGCCCTCACACGTATGGCCTTAGCTGTCCTATACACATCCAATCCTAAGGTGCGAACCTGTTGATTTATCGGTTGGATTGGAGGTGCGAAGTCGTTCGGGTTGATATCGAACCAGGATGCCAAACACGTGATATAGTGACCCCCCGACATGTCACTGTCTCCTCGAGCACCCTTACCTACATTGGCCAAAAAGTAGGCCACTCCATAGGGTATACTAATATTAGTTTCCCTATCTCTAATAACATCCAAATACCAAAGGTCGACATAATTAATCCTATCTGTAGTAAGGAATGCCCTTTGGTTAATCGTGTTCGCTATAAATTTATGAATTAATCGATAGCGAATATCTTGGATCTTAAGGTATGATTCTCGGCCTGCTGTATATGAATTCCTTCCGGAAAAAGATCGCCAGACGCTGACAGAATCATAATCTCCTGAATACCTAGCTCCTGTAAATATAAATTCCCAAAAACCTGGAGCAATCATATCATCACCCTCATAAATCCCTAAGGCCATAGTTATGTCGCCTAGGGACATTACTCTATCAACCCCACCCAGTCGGAATTGTAGGAAACTAGTATCTTGGACAGTTGCGGGGCGGGTATTCATCCTAACAGTAGAGTAAAATTCTAAACACAATTCCCTATATACAGGAGCAGTCAAACGAAATAATCTCTCCCAGTCATTAAAATACCTAATTACCCCAAATTCATCCGTGTAGCTTTGGGTTAAAGTATTCTTTATCTGTGTATCTAAATTAACTGGGGGACCTAGGGGAGTCCAATTAACAATGCAAACTTGATTGATTGTTCGATTTACCAGAGTAAGTAAATCCTTAACTTTTTGTACCCTTTGGCTCAATTCCATAGGAAATTGAAGAATCGGGTGTAGTTGCAAAAGCTGTTGTTCCATTTCGGGCGTAACTTGATCTTGTTGTTGGTTCACTGCCCTCATTCTAATTGGTCCCTGCATAACATTTTCAAAACAAGGAGATCATCCCAATAGGATGTGTCAATGTTAGCAAAGATTCTAATTTCAACAAACAACTTTGTTGTCAACACCACCTTAATCAATTTAATTCAACAAACTTGGAAGATTTAGTTCTATAATTCAAAACAAAGCAAAAACAAACCAAAAAAATCACAAATCAAAAATCAAGTTTCATATAGAAAGTTTAATTCACAAGTGAAAACACGTAATTTTTCTAAGCATATCTAATTCAATTCAATCACATTGCGCGTATCTCAGCTTCTAAATCATCCTTAACATCATTAAAATGCATACTTGATTCATAGAAATGACAAAACTTAACAAATTTAGGCTAAAATTAAAAATCACACAATCAAGCAATCAAAATCATGTTCACAAGTTCTATCTACTAACAAAACACTCAAAAACAACTAATTACAACCAAATTAACACACCTCAGTTTCAATTTCTCAATTTTCCCCAATTTTGTATAAACCCTAATTTTCAATCACCAATTAAACATCAATTTCTTATGCTAATCGGGTTTATTATGTTACTAACAACATATATATAACAATAATCAAGCAAAAATCAACAAAAACATGCACAAAATTCGGATTATAACTATAAAGAAAAATAATGAAAAACTCGAAGAACACTAAGTAAAATGGGTTTAGGACCCTTACCAATCTAGGCATGTTGAAAGATTGAAGAATTGGAGAAGATTGGAAGTGTTAATTTAAGTTTTTGGGTGTGATTTTCGGGATTTTTGGGTGTGTTCTTCGTCGCAGTAAAAAAAATTGGGGAGGGATAGAGTGTGCAAACCAGTCCCCTGCCCCGTCTGATATGGCCAGATTTTTGGCCTTACACGAATCGTGTAGGGGTACACGAATCGTGTAAGGCTTAATTTCAGCTGTATTTTTTTTTTTTTTTTTTAACTTATAATTAATTAAATTTAAAATCTCTTTTATAGATTTATATTTGTAACGGAAATTCGGTTTTTACACCTGTTCTTTATCCATTTATAAATCTTAAAAATAAATTTATAAAATTCAATTCATTAATAGTTAAAGTTTTTAAAGTTTTATCGAAAATAAATAAAATAAAAACAAGTACATGAAAAATAAAAATTAAAATAAATAAAAATTCACTCTATTTTTGTTATATACCCTTAAATCAACTAATTTTCAAACTTAAAACTTTGTTTCCTATCGTCTAGGTAGAGATTAATTTCGGTCGTCAAACCTATCATTATCCACAACAAAGATTTACAAGTTATATATTTTTACGGTTATTGATAAAAGAGTATATTTTTGCAATCTACTATAGACTTTTAGAATTTAACAAATATTCTGTACAATTTTTGAAAAATAAAAATTCAGTTGTGACACCTAACATTTTCATTTTCAAAGAAACAAGTTAAACTCAAGGCGTTTCACCTCAATTTAGTAGAAAGAATTTTTTCAAATTTTTATTTTGTTTTTCGTGGTTTACTATTTAACAGATATCTTATGAATCCAATAAGAAATTTCGTGCAATTTGAAAAACGATAATTCAGTTGTAACACTTAACATCTATCGTTTTTAATGAAAACATATTGAACTCAAGGTTCATCACTTTTAAATGGTAGACCGTTTTAATAGAACATACAATAAACAAAAACAAACCAAACACACCAAAACATTACACACAAAAAAAAAAATGCACAAATACACAATTGGCGAGAAAAAGATTTAAAGAGTGAAGCCTCGTTGGCTCGCCTCGTAGTGGAGTCGCATTATTTCGCTCCCCATTGCTTCGTAGGCATAACCTCGCTGGTTTAAGAGGTTTTCTTCTGCACATTTTAAAGGCCCTTCTCGGCATAAGGTTACGTACTCGTAATTAGAGTCCGTTTGGTTCTTTGGGCAATCTCCGGAGTGAGTCGGTTTTCCACATTTCACACATTTACCCAAATTACGTGCTCTACGCCTTTTAGCTGATTTAGATTTTCCTCTCGCATAGTTTGTCTCATTTAGTTTCTGTCTTTCTTCTTTCCTCGCCTTATCGCATCTTTTCTTAATATCTAACACCACATCCCTCGGTAAAATCTTATCGCACTTTAAAATGAAATGGTTGTAGATATACTGACTGCGCATCTTGAAATTACACAATAAAAACAAAAAGAAATTAAAAAGGTAGAATGGAGGGAGAAGACTAGTTCTTTAGGGTCTGCTAGGGAAAGACCAATCTAACCCCACTCTTAAAGATAAGAATAAAAATCGAGAATGGAGTTTAAAACCTTAGAGTTACCCTGAATTTATTTGTCCTTAGGGTAGAAGGTGGTTTCGTCTCTTTCCGTAGTATTGATTTCTTCAAAGTATAACTTTAGTCTGTGTCCGTTCACTTTGAAAGTTCCACCGTCTTTACCATACAACTCTGCATATCGAGATGGAAAAAACTGTTTTATTATATATGGCCCATTCCATCGGGATCTAAGTTTACCAGGTGAAAACTTGAAACGTGATTGGAATACCAATACTTTATCCCCTTGTTCAAATTCTTTCTTTTTTAATCGTGCATCGTGCCATACTTTAGTTTTTTCTTTATATGTTTTAGAATTTTCGTAGGCTTGTAATCTTAATTCATCTAGTTCGTTAAGTTGTGATAACCTATTTTCTCCGGCTTGTACAAGGTCAGTATTACATTCTCTCATAGCCCAGTACGCCTTGTGTTCAACTTCAACAGGTAGATGACACGCTTTACCGTATACAAGTCTAAATGGTGTGGTACCTATTGGTGTTTTATACGCAGTCCTAAAAGCCCACAACGCGTCATCTAACTTGCGCTGCCAGATTTTAGGGTTGTTATTAACCGTCTTCTCAAGTATGCGTTTTAAGGAACGATTCGTGTTCTCCACTTGACCACTTGTTTGCGGGTGGTACGGAGTAGAGAAACGATGAGTTACGCCATACTTCTTCAACACCTTTTCAAGAAGGTTGTTGGTAAAATGTGTTCCTCGGTCGGATATGAGTGCTTTTGGGATCCCAAAGCGTGAGAAGAGATTTTTCAAGAAGTTTACCACCACCCTAGCATCATTTGTAGGCAAAGCTTTTGCTTCAGCCCACTTGGATACATAGTCAACGGCTACTAGTATGTACTTGCACTTATGTGAACTTGGAAAGGGTCCCATGAAATCGATTCCCCAAATGTCAAAGATTTCACAAACTTGGATGCCGGTCTGAGGCATCTCATCCTTTTTCGTGATGTTACCCGTTCGTTGGCATGCGTTACAAGTCCGAACGAAATCATGGGCATCTTTAAAGATCGTGGGCCAATAAAAGCCCGATTCAAGGATTTTTCTTGCAGTGTGGTTTGGTCCGAAATGACCGCCGGTTGGCCCTTGATGGCAATGCTCAAGAATTTGTTGAGCTTCTTGTCCGTACACACAACGGCGAATTATTTGATCCGCACCAACACGAAATAGGTCTGGGTATTCCCAGAAATAAGATTTTAAATCCGCAAAGAATTTCTTCTTTTGCTGATAAGTAAGTCCTTTTTGTAGAATGCCTGAAGCAAGATAGTTTGCAAAATGGGCAAACCATGGGATTTCAGATTCTTTTTCAACCCTCATTAGAGATTCGTCAGGAAATGTGTCCTTGATGATTGTGTCATCAAGTTTATCTAATTCGGGGTTTTCAAGTCGGGATAAATGATCGGCAGCTAGATTCTCAGCTCCTTTCTTGTCACGTATCTCAATGTCAAATTATTGAAGTAAAAGAACCCAACGTATGAGACGATGTTTTGCATCTAGTTTCGAGAATAAATACCTAAGTGCCGAATGGTCCGTGTAAACAATGGTCTTGGACAACACCAAATATGACCGAAATTTATCAAATGCATAAACAACCGCTAGGAGTTCTTTTTTCGTGGTGGTATAATTAATTTGGGCTCCCGTTAGAGTTTTACTTGCATAATAAATCGGAAGAAAATGATTATCGGGACGTTGTCCTAAAACAGCACCTAAAGCATAGTCGCTTGCGTCACACATTAGCTCAAATGGCATACTCCAATCTGGAGATACCATAATGGGAGCTTGTGTGAGTTTTGACTTTAGAATCGAGAATGCATTCTCGCAATTAGTGTCAAAGTCAAATGGAGCATCCTTTTCAAGAAGCTTGGTCAATGGGCGGGCGATTTTAGAAAAATCTTTGATAAATCGCCTATAGAATCCTGCGTGACCAAGAAAGCTTCTAATTGCTTTAACATTTGATGGTTTAGGTAGCTTAGAGATAACTTCAATTTTAGCTTTATCTACCTCTATTCCCGCACGAGATATTTTGTGACCAAGTACAATGCCCTCCTTCACCATGAAATGGCATTTTTCCCAATTTAGGACCAAGTTTGCTTTCTCACATCGGATAAGCATACGTTCTAGATTGAAAAGACACGATTCAAAGGAGTCTCCAAACACGGAAAAGTCATCCATGAAGACTTCCATACAATCCTCTACCATATCATCAAAGATTGCCATCATGCACCTTTGAAAGGTTCCGGGTGCATTGCATAAACCAAACGGCATGCGGCGATAGGCAAAGGTACCGAAAGGACAAGTGAATGTGGTCTTTTCTTGGTCGTTGGGATCAATTGGAATTTGGAAGTAACCGGAGAAACCGTCTAAAAAGCAATAATATTCTTTTCCCGCTAATCGTTCAAGCATTTGATCAATAAAAGGTAACGGGAAATGATCCTTTCTAGTGGCATCATTTAGACGTCTGTAATCAATACAGACTCTCCAGCCGGTAACTGTTCTAGTTGGGACGAGTTCGTCCTTTTCATTTAATATAACGGTTGTACCCCCCTTTTTGGGTACTACTTGTACTGGACTAACCCATGGACTATCGGAGATGGGGTAGATTAACCCGGCGTCAAGAAGCTTGACGACCTCCTTTTTAACAACCTCTTTCATGTTGGGATTTAGCCTGCGTTGTCTTTGTACTACGGGTTTGTAGTCATTCTCAAGGAGAATTTTATGTGTACAATAAGACGGGTTTATTCCCGGAATGTCGGTTGTTTTCCAGGCTATAGCCTTTTTATGGGTTTTTAATACAGAAATTAGCTTATCCTTCTCATTATCTGAAAGATGTGAAGCAATAATTACTGGTAATTTAGATGTACCTTCGAGATAAGCATACTCCAAGTGTTTGGGTAGCTCTTTAAGCTCTAGTACGGGTGGTTCTTCTAAGGAATTTTTTATACGAAATCTATCTTCATTTTTGATTTCCTCAAACGATTCCTCTTCCATGGGAATTTCTTCTATTATGGTCTCGTCATCCGTGACCACCTTCATCAACTCATCAAAATCTTTATCAATATTGAAGTATTCATTCTCACTTACCGGGGCTAACCCCGGGATATCAATTTCAAGTAGCTCCTTCAATTCATTCTCGACACAAAGATCTATAACATCAATTTGAAAACAAGAGTCATCGGTAGAAGTGGGTCTTTTCATGGCTTTGTCAATGTGACAAATTATTCTCTCGTTTCCCACACCTAGACTCAATTGTTCTTTTTGGACATTAATGATAGCATCTGCAGTGTTTAGGAAAGGACGTCCTAAAATGATAGGAACTTTTGTGTCCTCTTGCATTTCTAGAATAACAAAGTCGACGGGAAAGATAAGTGAGCCAACTTTTACAAGTATATCCTCGGCTATACCTATGGGAGTATCAAATGATTGGTTTGCTAATCGAATACCCATCCGGGTTGGTTTTAAGTCTCCTAAGTCAAGTTTTAAATATAACGAGTAAGGCATTAAGTTAACACTTGCACCTAGGTCGGCTAGTGCATCGTACACTACCGAATCACCCATCATACATGGTATGATAAAACTACCAGGGTCTCCTAATTTTGGAGGTACATTTTGTTTCTTTAAGATGGCCGAACATTCCTCATGGAGGAATGTGGCAGAAACGTCGTGGTATTTACCCTTCGAGGATATGAGATCCTTTAAAAACTTCCCGTAATTGGGCATATCCCTAAGAACCTCCGCGAGTGGCATGTTAATGCTAATTTGCTTAATCATGTCCGCAAATTTCTCATACCGCCTTGCGAGTCTGTCTTTCTTTAATGCTTTCGGGTAAGGAATAGGTTCCTTATGCACCTTTACTGGTGGTTCTTCACTTTTCTTTGGTATGACCTCAGGTGGATCATCTTTCTCTTGTTCTTTATCAACTTGCTCATTTTCATCAACCGGTATTTGTAAAACAGAAGGAGATAAAGAAACTTCCGGGGACTTAAGAGTCTCCGGTTTAGTAGTTAAGCCACTTCTAGTAGTTATAGCATTTACATGCTCGTTCCTTGTTTGGGGGTTGTTGGGATTCACTTGAGTATTTGAGGGGAGAGTACCTGGTGGTCTCTCTGATAGTAACTGTGATATCCTTCCAACATCCCTTTCTAAGTTTTGTATTGTGGCTTGTTGATTTCGGATTTGCTGAGTTTGGAGCTCTGCATTTTGCTCGTGCTTAACCATAAAATCTCTTAAGAGATCTTCTAAACCAGATTTCCTCTCAGGTTGAGGTTGCATAATTGCTAATGGTTGTGGTTGATTGAATGCTAGTGGTTGTGGTTGATTGTGTTGGAAATTATTTTGATAATTTCGTTGAGGTTGATTTCGGTTATTATAACCTGATGGCGGATTTCTTTGATTTTGATTTGGGAAATTCTGGTTATTTTGGTAACCTGGATTTCCTCCTTGATAGTTATTATTATTTTGATAATTATTATTATTTCCTGAAGGTCCTCCTACTTGATAGCTGTTTATAGGAGGATATTTTCGGTTGTTTGCTTCTATGGCTGGAAAATCACTGAAGTTCATTTCACCTTTTCGTAAGTAACCTAAGAAATTTGCTTGCTCTTCCATTGTACTTTGATCACAATCTCTAGTAAGATGGGGACCTTGGCACAGTTCACATCCTACTCTGATAGCATGCATTTCCTTGGTTACTTTCTCGATTTGCCTTGCTTGATTTGCTATTTGAACTTTTAAAGAAGCAATTTCATCATTGCTTTCAATACTAGCAACATTTGATGATCTAGAAAATTCTATTTCTTGATGCCAATTATGAGAATGGGAAGCTAAATCAGCAATGATTGTGTGAGCGTTTTCAGGTGTTTTCTTCATGATCGAACCTCCGGCTGCAACATCTATATCTTTTCTAGTTGCCACATTGACTCCTTTATAGAATATTTGGACCTTTTGGAATGTATTCAACCCGTGTTGAGGACATATTCGAAGCATTTTATTGAATCGGGTCCAAGCTTCATAAAGAGTTTCATTAGGCTTTTGTTTAAAGTGATTTATGTCACTTTGTAATTTTGCTGCTTTTGAAGCAGGAAAGAATTCTGACAAAAATTTATCCATCATATCATTCCAGTTTTCAATATAACCTTCTGGTAATGAGTCTAGCCAATCTCTTGCATCATCTTTTAAGGACCATGGAAAGATTTTTAAACATGCAACTTCATCGGTGACATCTTTGATTTTGAAAAGCTTGCAAATGCTTACAAACTTAAGAAGATGCTCGTTAGCATCCTCATTTGGGGCTCCACCGAATTGACATGTATTAGTTACCATGTGTAAAAATTGACCTTTTATTTCAAAGCCATCACTCATCGTGGGTTGGATGATTGCGTGGGCTTGACCTTTTCTTGTGGCCTTCATTAATGCTTCCATCGTTTGATTTGTATCAGCCATTTCTTCTTCTTCTTTAATAATCGGCTCTATGATTGGTTGAATTATTGGTTCAGAGTCGGATTCTAAGAAAAGTGACTCTAAATTTTTAGCAAGAGATTCTACTTCTTGAGCTCTTAAGCGTTCGTGGAATTTTCTTTCGGGTTCAGGATGTGAGGGAGTTAATTCAGCGTTGGAGGAACGTAAGTTCATACATTAATTTCTATTATGAGATCACTTCACTAAAGGTTTATCTAGGGTTACCTACTTGTTTCTCTTTTTTTTTTAGTGTTTTTCGGTGTTTTAAAATTACTAGTACTTCATATTTCTTTTTGTTGTTTTTGTCCTTTATTAATTCTTTGAGGTTCCGGATTAAGTTTAACGAGTTTAGGATTGAACGGTTCATACAATTTGGGAAATTGTACAAAGAATTAAAGGATTTATTCAAAAACTTTGAACTTTCTTGGAAATGAATTTCCTCGAGAGGATCGAATAACATAAAAACAATGATAAAAACCCTTAAACAAACAGACTTTCCTTCTGATTTTGCCCACGTTTTGAATAGCCAAAAGATGCAGCAGAGGGGCAGGATCCTTCTATTGACCAATAAAATTGGTAATCCAACAACCCGGTCCACGTACAAATCCAACTACTACTACGAATCAGAAAAATTATCTATTTATTTAACTGCCAACTCCCCGGCAGCGGCGCCAAAAAGTTGATGTGCGGAAACGTAACCTTTATTTATGAACGGATTTGAGTTGTTTTGTTACACGAATTGATTTATTGTATATGTGGTATTTTATTGATTTCAGGTTGATTTCACACATATATATAGGCAACTAGTCCTATCCGTGTAGTTTAGTTTGTTGGTAAATCCGATTCGTTCCACAGGGAGATGGAGTGTTTAATGGTTTTTAATAGTCTTTGATGTCAAACTTAATTAAAGGAGGTTTTGGATTAGGCATTTATAGTAACAGTAAAAGAAAATAACTTAAACTAAATTACTAAATGAAATTACAAGATTACAAAAATTAACTTAAAAAGGTACTAAATGAAATTATACTAATTATGATGCAATAATTATATTATTAAATGGTAATTAGTAAAATAGTAATTTTTTTATGAAACTATATATTTAGAATTTTGTTTTAAGCAATTATTATATAAACTTAATTAAATTAACTAAATGACATTTTTTAATAAAACTAATACAAATTAAAAGGAAATTAATTAATTTACTAATTATAAACTAGTTACAATTTATAAACTTATAATAATTAATACTAATTTTAGGATTAAAACATGTATTTTAAGTATTTTAAATAACTAAAACTAAATAACTTAATTAAAATAACTAAAATAACTAATAACCTAAATATAAATATAATTAAATAACAAAAACCCTAATTTTAACCTAGCTGTACTGTAGCCGCGTTTTAGCCTTACACGATTCGTGTGATGATACACGATTCGTGTACGTGTAAAAATATGTGACAACTTAACTGTTACGAAAATTAAATGTTTTTATGTATTTTTCTAATATTTTAAAATGATAAATCGTAAATAATAATAATAATACTTTTATAACAAATATAAATAAGATAAATGGGAGTGTTTACTTAATTGTGTCACCCCTAGGTCCATGGATTGTTTTAAGTTTTACGCCCTATTAAAATGTTCTAGTATCAAACTTTACATTTTTCTCTCGAATAAACATAAGGTTACAACTTAACTAAATAAAATCTAATTTTCATCGGATTCTTTTTAGAAAGCTACTATTCCCCAAGTATTTAAATTGAGACCTAGCCTAGTTTTGACCTTCGCCAATACCCAAATTATAACGGTTTCCCTTTTTATAATTTCACTGTCATGTAATTTATTGATATCACCCAAACCACCGAAGTTTATTTCTAAATTGGTGTCAATAACTTATCCATAAATTCGTCTAGATCATTTTTAATGTTGAAGCTTAATTTATGTAAATAAATATAACTTTCGTTATTTAAATTTAATAAATTAAGTGGGAAGAGTTAAATACCTAATTACATAAAAATGGTTCTTTTAACTAAGCTCAATATTAAAAATACTAAAGTTACATTTTAACTTTTACAGATGGTAACAATCCATTTCACTAGGGGCTCTACATTTAAGCAAACACTAGGGAAATTTAGCTATCCATTACACTAAGGTAGACATAAAAATATAGATATGCAAACATAATAACAACGCTAATTTTTAACAGAGTAAACTTACTAAAATATCTTCACTTGCATTAACTTCAAACGGTAGAAAAATTACAATAATAACACCCCTTTCACGCGTACAATAACACCCTTAATCACGAACAATACCCCCTTAATAGTTGAAACTATTTTTACAGCGTAATAAAATTGACAATATATTTTAACTATAGTAATTATTATGTAAACTTGTGTATTCTCTGTGTGTAATATATGTGTCCCTTGATCTTCTGAACGTACTCCATATTTATGCTTGAAATATTAGGTATAGTTGAGTCAAAAAGCTTGTCCATTTGCTAATGTTGAGACAAAAGTTCGTCCATTACTGCAGCTCCACTTAAAAAGAATTGTTTTTAAAACATAAAGTAGCCGCCACCTTCTGGAAACTGGAACAGTAAACTGGCCTAACATTACACGATTCGTGTATGGCTACACGATTCGTGTAAGCACAAATATTATACACGATTCGTGTACCACTACACGATTCGTGTAAGAGTAAACAAAAATTTTCTTCATTTTTCTTTTTCAGTTGTTCTTTGTTGACCTCGTATTAACGTGTACTGACTTGGCACTTTACATTTGAACTCTTTTCTTCATTTATCTTGTACTTTCATTCGGATAACCGTTTCTTGATATAAATCTGGTTAAAACTATCGTTTTATCGTCGAATCTTTAAATAGTAAGCTCTTATCCACTTTTGTCGTTTTTCTCGTGAAATGCGCATTGAATGTCTTTGTAGATGATAAAAACCTATGAAATATAAGTGATATTGCGTCGAATAATATGTATGTTTAGAGCAATATCAGTTCTACAAGTCTTTGCAGCATGGCCTATCTTCTTACATATTGTACACACAGCAGTGCACTTTCCCGGATGATGCCTTTCACATCTAGAACAAAACGGACTAGTACCCTGATAACCGGGTCTCGTACCATTCGCCGGTTTCTTATTAACATTTTGAGCTGAACCCTGAGATGGTTCAAATTTCCTCTTATTGTCACCATTTTTAACTTCGACTTGTTTATTAGCCGAAACTCTCCTACGTTTAGCCATCATTAAACTCTGTGCCATGTGGATCACAGCATCTACAGTAACCTTCTCAGCAGAAATCACATTCCCTTGAACATCCTCGGGTAGACCCTCTATATACCGCTGTATCTTGCGGGCTTCAGTTGGGAACATTTCGGGACATAAGGTACAGAGCTCCAGAAAACAATTGGTATAGCTTTCGATATCGGTTCCTTTAACTCTGAGTTCCCAGAACTCAGCTTCGAGCTTTTGGACTTGACTTCTTGGGCAAAACTTATTGACCATCATTCCTTTGAGTTCATCCCATGGAGTAGCATTAGCATTATCTATTCCCACAGATTTGGTATGAGCAGTCCACCATGTCATAGCATTGCCAGTGAGTGAACTTGTGGAAAACTTCACTAGGTCATTATCTCCGTAGTTACTGACACGGAAGATTGATTCTAGCTTTTCAAACCATCGGACCAGTTCTACGGCTTCTTCTTTTCCACTAAAAGTGGGTGGGTTACAGTTCTTAAAATCTTTATAGGAGCAAGTTTTAGAAGGAACATTATGATTGTTATTGTTATTGCCTTGGGCGGCCGCTAGCAACAATTGAAATTGTTCAGTAGAAAGAGTGACATTTGGTATAAGATTATTGTTGTTGTTGTTGTTGTTGCCACGAGTTGAGTGAGCCATTGATCTTCAATACATAAATACATTATTAGTTGAAGAAACAAGGTGATATAAGTTTACAATCATGATTTATAACATTTGCACAACACACATAGGTGAATAAGACAATATGCTTAAATAAACACTTAACATTATTGGAAACGAGGCATTATATAAGCCTTTATTACACGAGTTTGGAATGGAAAAAGTTTAGGCATAAGCCTTTACATAGATGGGTAAATGGAAAATAGGAAAACAAAAGATAGGTTTTAGTTCTTCTTTTTCTCGTTCTCAGCTTCCTTCATAAATTTCTCTATCTTTTCATTTTTATCCTTTTGTTTCTCGTGGAGGTATTCAAAATTATCGTAGAGGTTAGTAATGCGGCTGTTGACAAAGTTGTTGTTGAAATCCTTGATAGCCAGTTGATGATTGATTCGGTTTTTCTCTATTTTCATCTTAGACTCAACTAGTTCTTGGAGGTAGGCAAGAGATTCCTTTCCCCAACGGGTATTCCGTTCTTCCTCAGTCTTCACTTTCATTACTGTCTCCATCACTTTGTCCATGTTATTTTTCACAAGTTTTTCTAGCTTTTCAGTTTGAGAGTCGAAGGACTCTTTGATGATTTCTTTCAAGATTGTGTTTTCTTTTTCTAGGTTGTTTAGACGCACTTCTATTCGAGCAACATGACGTCTACTAAACTCCCTATTCTTCTCACAACTACTCTGAAGGTTGAGGATATCAGACTTCACCCTTACGTGTTCCATGTTATTACAAAATAATGGATCGGCTTCTCTAGTGGTGGCGGGTTCGGGTTGTTTTCTCTTTCGAGATGAGTTTTCAGATGATTCTTTAATAGGCTCTTCTTCAGGCTCATAACCTGAGAAGTCACTATCGTAGTTAGGGAGGTCTTGAAGAGCATTCCGTTTGGGAGTATTCATCGGTTGATGAGAGTCAGCAGTATTGGCATGATGTTTTCCTTTGCTTTCATTTCTCGGGGTTGTATAATATTCGGGAGACCCACGCGAGTTGTAACGAGTGTTCGGGCTATAGTTCATTGGTGGTGAAGGAGGACTATAAAGTGGGCTTTGAACTGATTTTTCGGTAGAAGATCCTTCAGTATCTTTCTCAGCTGGTTTGAAAAGAGTCATTTTGTTTATTTGATGATAGCTTGACATTCTAACATTAAGATAGAGATTTTGATTAGATTTTTAAGCTAGGATTGTAAAGAATGAGAGGTAGGGTTGAACTCTTTGCTTTAACATTCTAAGGTAATCCTAAGTGATTTAAAGTCTAAGGCAGGAAAGGTTATAGTTTCCTAGATCGCTAAGGTACCCTAGCTAACAAGTAAGGCACACATAAAATGCAATCCTGGTTCTCTATAACAGCCTGGTTATGCTCTGATACCAATCTGTCACACCCCCAGTTAGGGCCTGGGCGAAATGTGATTCAATATCATAATACATACCAACATATTATAAAATGAGAACAAATACTATATGAATAAAACCAAATTTTGCAGCGGAAGGATTAATAATGTCGTTACAAGAATTATAAATTGTTCAAATGCAGAAAAGTAAATATGCGATAAGCCTTGATCCTAGCCAAGTAAGTCATCACGTAAGCAGTAGATATAGAGGTCCTGATCATTCAGTACCTGAGACAAACATGCTAAAAGTGTCAACCAAAAAGGTTGAGTGAAATTCATAGGTTTAACAAATATGATTGACCGTTTGTTCTTAGACCACAAGATTTGTTATAAAAGTAGATCACGCAGATCCAAAAGTAGTACTGATTCGTGATATTTTAGACTAAACGTTTGTTTTGTTGCCCCGATGATAAGTTGACAGTACCTTATCACCATGTTTAAATCATTATTAAGTAATACAAAGACATCGCGGTCAAATGTATCGGGGACGTTACTCCTGATAGGCCTACCCCCAATAATTAAGAATGCCTTATCCTGAAAGCAATTAAAAAATATCACTGTGGGGTCTTAGTAGCATAAGCTAGTCATAGCACAGTTTAAGTTCGTACTTGTGTCTAAGTTGTTTAAAGTATAAAAGCAGCATGTGTCTCACCCCAGTAAGTATAAAAAGTGCTATAGCAATAAGAGTGGGGCTATGAAAGTCACGTTAGTAATTTGATGAGATAAAGTAATCCTTAAAGAGGAAGTATGGATGATCGAAGCACGGAATAAGTCAACCTAAGAATAAGTTGAGAATAGTTTAGATGTTTTGCCCGTATTATGATAAGTGTAAGTATTTTCTTTTAGAGTAAGTTTAAAGAAGGTTTATCGTTTTGGAAAGGCTTTTCATACTAGACAAGCTTCCAATCTAACACTTTCAATTTAAAATGGCCTTTTCAGGTCATAGGTTTCTGAGCCACAGGATCCTTTAACTCGGTAATCCAAACTCTCCGCCTAGACTTTCGAGCGTCCATTCACTCGAGAAAGATCAAGATCTATACCCATCTAATATACCGTTCCAATACGTTTTTAGGTGCGTATATGAATACAACACTTTAAATACTTTATACAATAAGTATTTACTTAAGTTCGATTGTATTATCGTTATTAAGGTTGTTTGGTTTTTAAATCCTAATAATAAATAGGATATATTTAAGTAGGTAAACAAGTGTTATACATAGAAATTGTGTTTTATGAATGGGTATGTATTAATATCAAGTTAATATGTATATATATATATATATATATATATATATATATATATATATATATATATATATATATATATATATATCTTATATGTTAAAATATGTATAGTTTAATTTTAAGTTTTATGTCAATATAAGTACCAATAATTATCTAAAAATGCTAACAAGTGTTTTATTGATTTCATAACAGTAAGTGACATGTATAAAACATTATAAAAATTTTCTATACATAAATATTAAGTTTTATGTATTAAATATTAAAAATTTTTTATAGCTAAAATAAAAATAAATAGATAAACAAGTTTAACAATACATTTTATATTTTTCTTAAGTTCTACTGACCAAAATAAACTTAGAAAAAATTTATAAATTTTTGTTATGGTGTAAAAGTATTTATTTCTAATTTCTTTTTCGGTTCAAGATAAATCAAAGTTTATAAAGTAATAATTATTATATCAACTCAATTAATTCATCTAAAATTTTTGTATGCCTAATATAGTGTATTAAGCTTAGAAAAATTATTTGTACATTTATATTAATAGTTTAACTATTTAATTCAACTTTTGTATTGTTTTTAGTTTAAATTCGGAATTAAATAGAAATATATAATTATTAAATCTAAAAATAATTTTTATAACTTTCTTATTAGTTCCTAAGTAATTTCCATTGATTATTGTAGTCATAAACATGTTATATCATTAAATTCTGTTTTTCTTTTTAAAACAGATTTTCCGGTACTGTAGTAAAAGTAGAAGAAAATACAAATTAATTATTTAAAATGACAAATAAATCAAACATAAATTTTTATAATTACTTTTATGACCTAAGGAACAAGAAAAAATTATAAAACATAATATATAAAATTGTTTACTATTTATTTCTTCATTATCTATATATACCGAATATAAAAAAAGTCAGTTTTTGATTTTTAATAAATATAAATTCGAATGTATAATTCATAAAAATAATTTTTATAGTCATTAGGATACTTAATACTAATTATCATGTATTTACATTATTTATTATAATTAATTTCGTATTTATTTGGTATTTAACATAAAACTAGCACAAAAATATGATAAAAACTAAATAAAAACTATAAAAATAATATAGAGAACTTACAAAAATAACTTTTGCAGAGGTTTGAGAGTATGATCTTCAAGTGAGAATTAATTTTTGAGGTGTAAAGGATTTTGAAAGAAATGGCTAGTATTTATAGGTGAAAACTTGGTATAAAAAAAATGTATAAAAGAAATAAAAAGAAAAAGAAAAGAAAAATAAAAATATTAATAATTGTATCAGCCCATAATTTATATTAAATAAAGAAAAGTGTTTTTATAAAGCTAGATCTAGATCTAGAATAAAATTAAAAAAATAAAAAGCAAAAAGTATTAAATTTTTTTTTTTTTGTTTACTATTCGGCGCTACAGTAACTTTATATATATATATATATATATATATATATATATATATATATATATATATATATATATATATATATATACATATATATAATATATATATATATATATATATACATATATATATATATATATATATACATATATATATATATACATATATATATATATATATATATATATATATATATATATACATATATATATATATATACATATATATATTTTTTTACAATGACTATAACCTTCATTTTTATAAAAGATATCATTATATAGATTAGTTTTTGTAAGTGGTAACATATTTACATAAACTTTACATCTTATAAATATGTATATACTTTTTAGTTATATATAATTATATATGTATATATAACTTTGTCAAGTATAAAGTTTATAAATTTAACTAATAAACTTATGTTACTTGATATGAATTTATATGTTGTAAACTTATTTATTTTAAGTATACATTATATAAATTACTTGATAAGTTTAGGTTTCGTTATATAATATAAACTTATAGATGTACTTTGTTGAATAATATTTATCCGTTTAACGTTTGTTAGTTTCGTATATATATATAATGACCATTCATTAATACTTAATCTTTTTTTTTTCGGGCATTTTAAATTATACGGAAGAAAATATAGATGAAAAAATGAGGGTCGTTATAGATATTGAGCCCTAAAACCATAAAGTTCCAAACTTTATCGCCAAAATAATCACTTTGTTGGTTAATTTGGTAGATTTAGTCATTACAAAGGCTAAGTTTCAAGAATCACTAAAAATGGATGAGAAACGAGGAAAAACGAGCAAAACCGGCTAAGACGATTAACTCGCGTTTAAATAACTTATTTTATATTTTTTGGAAAAGTTTAATTACTTAACCTCATGTTGTAGGATATTCAATTACGAACGCGTGGGCGCAAGAATCATCAAAAATGGAGCTAAAACGAAGATTCTAGAGCGAAAACAGTGAAATCAAGTTACGATCTAGGGAATCAAGGCTGACCAGCACAAAATCCGGCTTGCCATACCCCTTGCCAAACGGCCTGCCAGTATGCAAACGGCCTGCCAAATACGGCCTTCCAGTGCACCTTGCCAAATGGCCTGCCAGGCGTATCTCAGAAAATACGGCCTGCCAGTGCACCTTGCCATACGGCCTGCCAGGCGTTTTTTGGCCAAAACTTACAATTTTGCCCCCAAGCTTTGCTTATAAAAGGAGGGCTTCACTTCTCATTTCAACACACCAAAAACACACCAATTCTTCACATCTCTCTCTAAAACATCTCTCTATAGTCGCTCTCTAGTGATCTATAGGAGATTAGTTCTCTCTCTACTTTCTCTCTCTAGTTTCTAGAGAGAGAAAAGTACAGAGATTAGGAAATGTAGTTAGTATGTAGTTAGTAGTAGAAGCTATCAAGCATTGTAACGCTATGGATATTATGAAGAAATACAAGTGTTATTCTGCCGACATTATTCGGTATTATCTATCCTTTCTTTTATCAGTTTATTATAATATTCTTGTTCGATGTTTATGATTTACTAATGTTAGAAATGCTTGTTGCCATGATGTGTGAGTAATTGCTTGATTGTTTGCCATGATTTATTAATGTTAGTTAGGGATGATTATCGTCTCGTACTCGCTTTATGTCTATGATATTAAACCTCGTTATTATCGTCCTTCCACCAATAAACGTGATTAAAACCTTTTATAAAGTCGACATTATAAAGGTAATTAATTATCTGTGTTTATACATTTGTCAAGATATGAACCCATCATAAATACTATAAAGTACATGGGGAATTACCATAGGACCAGATCAAGACATTGGTTAAGAGTATAAGACTCATGTCGATGTACTATAGGACCACTTGGGCATGGTCAAGGTTAGAAGCTATGGAACCACTATAAGTCTAGTACATGGTGGATAACTAAGGGATTTATTGGGTAGATTTAAGTAAGGGCTGGTTTAAGTCATAAATGGGAATTTAACGCACTACAATACAAACTAAGCTTATAAATCTTTAAGGATGACTGAGAACTATCTAATGTTCTAATATGTCTACAAACCCTTAGATTTTACCAAACCATTAACAGAAAGGGATTCGAAACACAATCATAACCACTCACTTGGGTGATACACTAAGGTGTTAAGAAAGGTTGGATATTCTATATATATATATATATATGGCTATGCTACTTTATTCGTGCGCTCAAGGTATGCACTGCATCCAAGATGGATCGCTTATATTCTTAAACCGGATAAAGCTTCGGGAGTTGAGCATAGTCCATCCGATCAGAATCTTCAAAGCCTAGTTCCTCGTGACATGCTAACCGGGAAACCGCTTAGTAGGGAATCTAGTGTTCACACCAAGGTATATCTATCCAAGGAGTGTCTCGCAATCATCCCGACACTACGTTATCTTAAATCATGGTGAACCACGTCTTCTCTGTCTTTAGCTGTTGCATGCTAGCTAGCTTAATTTAATTATATTGCTTTAATATCTTAATTACAATTATATAAACTAATCAACCCAACTATTGCCTTTACACAATTTGATATTCCGGATAAAGTGGTGTCTAGAATAAACCGGTTGGACTTGGTTATTGGATTTTCCGAACAGTCGCCAATTTATTGGGACCAAAAGGATCCTGCCTCTCCACACAAGGTGTACCTGGCCACTAGTCTTGGATACTGAATTGTGTACAAACCCATCTTAATCACTAAATTATCTAGATAAGCTCCGCTTCAAATTCGACCGCTCAAGGAACGACCCTAGGTCATATTTGCCCTTGCTAACCCATAGGAAGGAATAATAGATTTAGGCACAGCACATATAAATTAAAAAATCAACTTCTCCCATTGGTATCCTGAACTGATGTTTTGCGACCTAACGACGCCGCATAAATAAACCGTCCGATTCAGGCATATCAAACCCCACGTTCATATAATATTTTTGGCATACTTTAAATCAATAATATTAAAATAATGATAATAAAATTTTTCGCCCCGCCCTCGGGTAAAGCAATTTCGGTTCTACGACCTAGTCTTTAACTCACGACGAATTTTAGAAATCATTTTTTTAAATTTAATGAAATAAAGTAAATTTTGTTTTTAAATTCACACAAAACTTAAATTTAAAAATGCATATTAATTTAATATAAAACCTATAAAACAAAAAATTCAGAATGGGGGGAGAAAACTAGTTCTTTAGTGTCTGCTAGTGGAAAAGACCAATCGGATTCCATTCTCGGAACTACACGAGAACAGAACAACTAACTCTAGACAATATTTTTTTTCTTAGAACATTTAAATCTCCCCACACTTAGGTAGCTGTGGTGTCAAAATTGTGATTAACTTCATCGTCAATTTCTTTTGGACCATAATCAACTTGCATATATGTGACTTTTGCTTTAAGTCATTGGTCGGATTCCTGTGTAACATCTACAAATTCAACTAGTTTCGCCTTTTCTTTAGGCGAAAGATTGGATACTAACCGGTTACATAACTTAAAGTTCCCCTTGGTTCTAGCATCGCGAATCTGTTTAATAAGTTTCTTCATTGAACTGTTAATAACGGGATCATTTAATTTCGTATCAACAACGAGGTTCTTTGTTATCAGGTCATCATTAGGTTTTACTTCGTCTTCCCCACACTTAGGAGTTTTATTATTGTTAAGCACTACCGTTGGAGTTGGTAAAACAATATGGTTCTTACCAATCATTTTTGTTGGTTCAACGGTTTTGGTTGGTGGAGATTTAGTCTTTAGACAAACAAAGGTGAACGATTTGTCACCATCACTAAGTGTCATTCTACCCTCTCTTACATCAAATAACGCCCATGTGGATGCTAAGAATGGTCGACCTAAAATTAGAGGAATGTTTGAGTCCTCTTCTATGTTAATGACAATAAATTCGACTAGAAAGGTTAAATTACCTACTTGAACTGGTAGGTTGTCAGCAATTCCAACTGGGTGCTTAATGGTTTGATCAAAGAGTCTAACACTCATTTTCGTTGGCCTTAACTCACCTACTCCTAATCTCTTATATAATGAAAGAGGCATAACACTCACACTCGCACCTAAATCTGCTAGTGCATCATACATGACACAATCACTAAGTAGACAAGGAACAATAAATTCACCCTGATCACCCAACTTGGGTGTAAGTTTTGGTGGAACTGTCTTCACCGGGTTTATCTTTACGGTTTTTGTTTCTTGTACTTTCTTATTCTTCTTCTTCTTTCCAGAGGTATCACAAACTTTATTACCTATTACTTGCTCATACTCAACTCCTTTTCTTGAAAACGGAATGGGTGGTCTGTATGGTGCCACCACTGGCTTTACATACTCAGGTGGTGGTGGTGTTGTAACTTCTTCATTGTTACTCACATCTAAAACCTTTCCATCTTCTGGAGCTGGTTTTTCAGAATTTGTTGACACCATATTAACATTCTCATTCCGAGGATTTACTTCAGTATTACTCGGTAGCTTTCCTTGTTCCCTCTCACTCATCATGCTAGCAAGAGTACCTACGTGTTTTTCTAGATTCAAAATGGAAGCTTGTTGAGTTCTTAATGACTGATCAAACCTCTCATTCGTTTGTGTTTGAGATGTAAAAAATTATGTTTGAGATTCCATTAGCTTTGCCATCATTTCTTCCAGATTTGGCTTTTTCTCTTCGGTTTGTTGTGGTGGTTTATACAAGCTAGGTCTTTGTTGATTGAAAGTGTTGTTTTGAGTTGGTTGGTTATTCGGACCTTGTTGGTTGTACGAGTTACTGTTGGGTCCATTTGGATTGTAAAGAATGTTTTGATTTCGATTGAAGTTTGGCCTTGGCAGTTAATAATTATTTTGATAATTATTTCCTGGACTTTGGTTCATGTAGGAAACATTCTCACGGTGTTCTATGGTTTGTTCAATGTGACAATCTTTCGTTAAGTGTGGTCCACCGCATTGCTCACAACTAATTCGTATTGCGTGAATATCTTTAGTCATCTTTTCCATTCGTCTCTCGAAAGCATCTATTTTTTGCGGAAACGGAATCAAAGTCATAGCTAGAATCGGCTCTAGCCGCTTTAGATGAACGAAAAATATCTTTTTCTTGGTGCCACTCATGTGAGCGGGATGCTGTGTTATCAATGATTTTTTGAGCTTCGGTTGTGGTTTTCTTCATAATGGAACCACCAGCTGCTGTGTCGATGTCTTTTCGTGTAGCAACATCGCATCCTTGGTAGAATATTTGCACTATTTGATAAGTGTCTAAACCGTGCTGAGGACATCCTCTTAACAACTTTCCGAATCTTGTCCATGCCTCATATAATGTTTCATTTGGCTTTTGCGTGAACGTAACAATTTCTCCTTGAAGTCTCACGGCTTTAGATGCCGGAAAGAATCTTTTAAGAAATTTCTCAACTAAAACATCCCATGTGTCAATCGCCCCTTCAGGTACCGATTCTAACCAATCTTTGGTTTCTCCTTTTAAAGTCCAGGGAAATAACATGAGATAGATATGTTCATCCTCAACTTCTCTGATTTTGAATAGAGTACTGATCCTATTAAAGGTTCGAAGATGTTCGTTTGGATCTTCTTTTGGCGTACCACTATATTGGCATTGATTAGTTACCATGTGTAGGATTTGTCCTTTGATTTCGTAATCTGGCGCATTAACATCTGGCTTAATAATGGCGTGACCTTGGCCAGTACGTGTAGCTCTCATTCGGTCTTCCAAACTTAGAGGTTCCGTTACTTCCATAATTGAATTTGTTGAATACGAATCACTAGAGGATTCTGATTTAACGGTTTGTAGTTCAGGAGGAATGATTAGTGGTTCAGGATCTTAGAATTGTCCTTGAAAATCCTCCGGGTTCTCAATTGTGAAGTCGGGTTCAAAAATAGATTATCGGAAATTTGAATTGGAGTACTTGTTCGACTAGAGGATGATTCTAAAGAAAAATCAACGGCGATAATATTGGCTAGATGTCTTGATCGAGTTACAGGTGGTGAACGTATGAAAGGTGGTGAACGTTTTGCTCGGTGCATTCACTGAATATCCTATTAGTTATAAATATAAAAATTATATAAGTTATTAAATTAATAGATTTTTCTGCTTTTGCCCACGTTTCGAATGGCTAAATGATGCAGCAGGGAGCCAGGATCCTTTAAGTCAAAAAATTCACAACTCAGCCACTAACAAATCCAACTATTACTACGAAGCAGAAAATTTTGGATGCCTATCAATTTAACCGCTTAAAATATTTTTTCGTCGAAAATTTAAAGAAGATATAGAAAATTCTATGTCCTAAAAAACTAGAGTGTAGAAATAAAAAAGAAAAAGCGCGTCGAAGAATAAGAGTCGAAAAACAAACGTCGAAAAACAAAAAGTCGAAAAATAATATAACGAAAGTAAAGCGTCGAAACTTAAAATTAAAACTTGCGTCTAAAAGTATTAAAGCTTAAAGGAATTCTATATCCAAAACGGAAAATACTTAAAAAGGCACTAAAATTTATTAAATACTAAAACGATAAGCGACGTCGTAAAGTGTCTAACTCTTAATATAAAGAAAAAGCACTTAAGGGATTTTACGGCAAAGCCTAAAATTCTAGAAATATAAAATAACTACGGCAAAAACTAAGTTTATAACTAATTATGAACGATAAAAATACAAATTACGAATTAAACGATAATAAAGATTAATACAAAATACAAAAATAAACTAAGTTGATAAAAATACAATTTTACAAAAAATATTATTTTTATATTATTATTTTATAAAAATATTATTATATATATTTAATAATAATAATAACAATTAATATTACAAATTATAAATAAAACTAAATACAAATTAATAATATTTAAATTAAAACCCTAAATTAATTAAGTAATAATAATTATATATAAAAAAAAACGTAACCCTAATCCGACAGTCAAAGGTTTCAGAACTGTCTTTTCACCTCATGCGACCGCATGAGGTTTCCTTGGTCTCGCATGGCTTCGGGTACCAGGCCTTTGTTGGGCTTCGACAGGCTTCGACCCAATTTTAGTATTAATTATTTTTTTTATTTTTTTCTGAGTTTAACTTATATAAAATATAAATATAAACTTATTAGTTTTATAAAAAAAAATATTACTTATTAGTTTTATAACTCTAAAATATAAACTTTTTTAATTTAAATACTTAAAAATATAGAATTATATTTTTCTTTTCTCTTTTTTTTATGTTTTTATATTTTTAAACTTATATAATTTTTTTACAAAAATAGATTAAAAACTAATAATTTTTTTTTAGAATATAGAGTTTCGCTTCGCTTCCCCGGCAGCGGCGCCAAAAACTTGATGTGTGCGAAGGTGTATACGAAATACTATTAATTTTTACTACGAAATACTATTAAATACGATACAACTTTACACAAGTTATTTTTATTTATATAGATGGGATACACCTAAAACTTGCTACAACACTTATAGGCAGTGTACCTAATCGTAGAGTAGTGTAGTTTTTTAGTAAGTCCGGTTCGTTCCACAGAGAGCTAGCGATTACGTACTATATTTTTAACAACTATATTTGTATAAATATATATATATATATATATATATATATATATATATATATATATATATATATATATATATATATATAAGTAGTAATACTATTATAAAAGGGGGGTTTACCGTTTAATGACCGGTTTGTCGATTTTATATTTTAAGCGTAAAGATAAATGACGATAATATAAATGACAGAATTTAAATTGCGATAAAGTAAATTGCAGTAATTAAAATGACAGTAAATAAAGGTACGATGAAATATGAAATAAAAGTATTATGCTTATTTATACTTCCGTAATCATGATGTTTGACGTTTTGATTTTAATTTATTTATCTGGGTTAATTGTCCTTTGTCCTGAATTTATTTGATACCTATCTGGTTTTTGTCCATAATAATCCATCGGTCATAATTATAAAATGCTCGTCAAATTAACCTTATTCCCGAAGTCAAATATTCCAACTAATTAGGGATTCGAACTGCAACAAGGTTTTAATACTTTGTTAACAATTACACCAATTACCCTTGTATGTAATCTACCCCTGTTTTAATAAGATATGAACATTAATTTACCCATTTGATCAGTTTGAATAATCAATTACCCAACCCGAATAATTAATTAAATGATCATAAAAGATGTCATATAAACGTCACTAAATAGGACATGCATAATCATTTAATAATTATTAGATTAACTAATTTGAAGATAGGTTCGACAGATTCTAATGAGTTTTCATTCGATTAGACAATACCCCCCATCTATTAATAATTCATAGTCTAATGTCCACAAGTGTCGGTCTTTTGTCCAAACCCGAATTATGGTACAAAATCCAATAACCCCATTTTAATATTTAGTCCAACATCATGATTACTTCGGCTCAAATAAGCATAATAATAACTTAGTTACGAGACATTAATTTAAAAAGAAGAACATAGCTTACAGTGGTGATTAATCGCGTAGCGTTACCCGGACAGAGTTTCAACTTACAAAACCTTAAAACATTTCTTACATTAACCCAATTATTATTAAACTTTAATAAACTTAATATTATATAAATATATATATTTCTTACAGAGGAAGAAGAGTGTCCATAATTCGTCCGAAATTGATGCAATTTATAGACTTGGCCAGGATTCCCCTGCCATGCGATCGCATGGTTTTTAGGCATCATGGCCATGCGATCGCATGGCCAGCTGTATCAGGCCACTTGCTTTTGTTTTCTTGCTTGCCGATGTTTTATTTAAATATATATATATATAATATATATAATTTATATTAATTATATATATATATATATATATATATATATATATATATATATATATATTATATTATATTCTTGTGCATAGTTGACTTGTAATTTTTGGTCCGTTGACTCGCGCGTTGATGCTCGGTTTATATCTCGGTTCCGGATTTTCGAACGTCCTTTCGTACGCGTAGATATCTTGTACTTTGCGTTTCGCAATTTGTAATTTGCACAAAAAATTATTTTCCTTAACTCCCAAAATCCGCGCAAGTCTTTTAACTCACTTTTTAGGACGCTTTTGAGTGCACTATGGCTTTAAGGACCCTTTTCCAGTTTTAGTGGCACTTTTTCTTCAATTCTTTAATCTTCGTGCTTCATCTTCACATTTATTTATTCAAACGATTACAACTAAAAAATAGAATAATTACAACTAAAAACTTTACATATTGGGATGATATTGCGACTAAATATATGTTCATTTGGAGCACTATCAATAGGCCGGCAGTTGAAGTGTCTCGCTAGCAGCTGGAGTATAAATTTGGGCATGATTTTATCTTAGTGTTGAGTTAATTTTAAACTATCGTTAACCATGTTAGGCTGACGATTGAAGTGTTTCCGTAGGCAGCCTGAGCTTTAATTCTTTAGATTCCTTAGACCACTCTTATCCATGACACCTGTCATACAACCACATTGCTGCCACATCAGCCCCAACTCATCAATTTCTTCCTATCACTTAACCCATCACACTCCCTAGTATCCATAACATACATCTTTACCATAAAATGGACCCACCAAAATTAATTAATTAATACAATGTATAATTTTTAAAGCATATAGTACAAACAAATTAAACAAACAAAACATACAGCTTCGTCCTTCAATATGTCAATGTATAGCATTTCAAACCGCGACCCTTCAACGGCGGAGGTCAAGACACTTGCTAGCATCGGTGCTAATCAACCACGCCGCTGAAGAAGCTCCAACGGCGGCCCCAATGTGGATGGTCTTACTTAATAACTTCTGTCTTTTGGCTGTATAATCTTTGTTATACATGTTTAGATAACAAAAACACTTTTTCACACAGTTAGTAGCTGATCAATCCTATATCAAGTTATTACTTAACTAAGGATCGAGTGCAATAATAAGATGGAGGATGGAATGTTTGATGATTATTTTGGGCCCCGATGATCGTCTTTCACTTTATCAATCAAGTGATCAACCACCCCGACCCGGTCTTGATTGTCAATTAGCATGATTCACCTTAGCGCAATGTAGAAATCCCTTGGGCAATATCACAAGTGAAAATCACAAAGACTTGGGCAAATGGCAGAGAATCAACCACCTATAAATGAGAGTCCAAGCTCTCTATTTATAGTATTCGAAATACCCGCGGTCTGCGGTTTACTTAACTATCCCGGAAACTTAGCGGAATAAACCGCAGTCTTTTATTAACGCGGAAGCTGATCCACAATCTTTACTTTTCAGCGAACATTACATAACTTTGGATTGTAGTTCCCGCAATTCTGCTTTTTGGTTTTAGCAAATAAAATATACATATACAATGCTATGTATATGATCAAGTCCCCCAGTTTATTATGATACATTTTGCGGTGCAAATGTGTCATGATAAACTCTAAATATTCGTAGTTAACTTGACCATTATCCGCAGTAATACGCTCTAGATTTGCCTTTGTTACCGTTACACCAAGCAAAATTACCGTTGTTATGTATTGTCTTAAAATATTACCGTTAAAATTATCACAACGGATACTTAACATAACTAATTGACACCCATATTTCCCCTATATATATATATGGGCAACCGTGATTAACCATTTCCACTCGCCACCGTGACATACTTCGCAATATAATCAAAACATTCATTTCCCAATCTGCTTTCTTTTTCACAATCCTTTTTTACTTTATCATGAAGATCGACGAAATGGGGTCCAAGATTAACCTAAAGACCTTGATCACAAAGCTATTAACAAGTCCCGAGGCTAAATCATCGACGTCGAAAGAGAAGCAGACGATTCCAATCGTCAATTTAACCTCCAAATCTCCTCTCACGAAGACAAGCTCCATCAAACGACCCTTCCAGATGCCGCCACAGTCACGAAGTACAAAATTGAAGCAAACCATCCCCACTCTGTATGATAATCCGATTACATCGGATCATGAAGGGGATCAGCAAACGGGTAGGCTTTAAACACTGTCGCATAATTAATGTTCAGATGTTTGTGTGCTTCTTATGATTTACATGCTTTTGCAGGCGGTTCCACTGATGACCCTTTTTTGACGAGCCCCAACACACTTGACCAGATTACAGAACTGTTCCGCACCCCACCCGACTCTTATGGGGTGCGGATTGACGGTTTATCTGGATACACTTATGCCTCTACTGCTGCAGCGTTAGATCAGCGCCATCAAATGAAGTTGGCAATTCCGGGCGAGCTTCGCCACGAATTTTTGAAAATCTCTACACTTGATGCGCACAACAGCTTTGTGCAGAACTTTTATATGTGCTTTAACTCGGCATATGATGTGATATGCCGTCAAGAACAATTTTTCAATGTTTTTGAGGCTGAACAGTTAAAGTACAACGCTGAGAAAGTTAAGGCTGAAGACAGCGAAAAGTGCTGTGTTAACCTTACCGATGAACTCACTGCAGCAAAAACCACGGTGGATGATTTAAAACTGCAGGTTTCTACTGCAGCTGAGAAAGAAAATAACCTCCAAGCTACTATTACTTCATTACAAGAGGAGGTTACAAAACTTACCGCAGAGCGAGACAATGCTCTAGCTGCATCGGCTTCTGCAAAACTTGAGTTCACCCAACTCCGCCAACATTTGTCGGAGTTTGCCAAAAAAGTTCTTAATTCTCATCCTGTGTCCGCTCAATTTTCAACTTACGCAGCCGCTCTACGATTGCGCGAAAGAGTGGAATTTTTGGATTAAATTGCTCCGTATTGCACCATACCAAATCCACTGCCAGTCGTGATTGAAGACCGCGTATGTTCACTTGCAGATGCTCGAGATGCATTTGCTACTGCACAAGAAAACATAGCAGACATTCCAATCCCTAAAGTTAGTGCGATAAGTCAACAGGATGACGCTACTGTTAAAGACATCATTGAGCTTGATTTATCAAAGCCATGATGATATTTGTAATACTTAGCACGCAGCTATCTCTGCGTAGTTATTAATAAAATTTTCGCATTTCCATATATATTTGCAAGTACTTTTATTTGTATAGCGTTTCTCCATAATATTCATAACACGGACTTGTCCTTTGCAATTTCCAACTTTATTATCGTGCACATAATAAGTATGTACTTTTGCGAAACAATCTGTATGCGTGTATATTTATACGTTATGAATCTTCTAAGTCCGCCAAAGCGATCCTTAGGCAATCAATTAGCATTGCGAAGCATCTAAGTATGGCAACATCAAACACTTAGGATTATAAACTCCTTTCGCAATAATTATTTTCTGCGAAAGTGGGCAATTTCATCACTTTGCTTATGCAAACATTGCGAAATACCTTACCATTATGAAACAAAATACAAAACATTCCATAAGCTATTGGTATTTCACAAACAAACTCTTTCCATATTCTTACAAGTGTCAAATTTTAAAATGCTTACAAGCGTGATCAACACTTGCAACAATTAAAAATAAAAACACCTAAAAATAATATCAAGCATAGATCTTTCATTTAATTTTCGTACTTCACACATATGCAACTTTGCCTTCATATGATTTTCGCAAAGTTACGCATAGTATCGTTTTAATAAAGCCGCATGCCATGCATTGGGCAAATTTCGCCCTTCCACATCTGCGAGCTTATATGAGCCTGCTGCATTAATTGCTACAACTTGATAAGGGCCTTCCCAATTAGGTCCTAGCTTACCAAGCTTTTCTGCTCTAATTGCATCATTATTTCGCAACACCTATTCACCAATATCAAAAGACAAAGCACACACTCTTTTGTTATAATACTTGGCAATTTGCTGTTTGTTATTTGCCTCTCTGATAGCAGCCATTAGCCTTCGCTCTTCAATGAAATTCAAATTCTCGCCCAATGCATCATCGTTTTCCTCTTCTTCAAAGTTAACGACTCAATGCGTTGGCACAAGAATTTCAGCGGGTATCACCGCCTCAGAGCCATATACCAAACTAAAAGGTGTTTCCCCTGTGCTTTTCTTGAAAGTAGTGTGATGTGCCCACAACACATTGGGTAATTCATCTACCCAACCAGTTCGCTTTTCGCATAACCTTTTTTTAATACCGCTTACAATATCACGATTGGTTACTTCACATAAACCATTAGCCTGTGGATGCGCCACTGATGTAAATTTTTGTATTATATTCAAATCAGTGCACCATGTCTTAAAAAGATCTTTCACTATTTGTGCGCCGTTATCACTAACCAACTCACGCGGAATACCGAATCTACAGACAATGTATTCCCACACAAAGTTTCGCACTTGCACACCAGTGATAGTGCGAACCGCCTTAGCTTCAACCCATTTTGTAAAATAATCAATTGCCACAATCAGAAACTTGACATTGCCAGGTCCTGCGGGAAATGGCCCTACAATGTCAATATCCCACTTGTGAAATGGCCATGGCAAATTAACAGGAACCATATCATGCCTTGGCATCCGATTCTGCAGAACATGCCTTTGGCAACTTTTACATCGCTTAACAATTTTTGCGACATCGCGATATAGGGATGGCCAAAAGTAACCCATCCGCATAATTTTCGCCGCAATAGTTTTATAGCCTGAATGCAATGCACAAGAACCGCTATGCACTTTTTCAACTATCATTTCTGCCTCAATTGGTCCAACACATCGCATCATTGGACCACAGTGTGATTTGCGATATAAAATATCATTTTGAATTATATACATTGGTGCTCTCTTACTAGGCGAGATTCGCGCTTATCACTTGGCAAAACATCACTGCGAATGTATTGCAGGATTGGTTCCATCCAATTTGGCTGTTCCTCTTCGACAGAAGCAACCATTAAGTCGTTATCTATTGATTTGCTTGGCAATTCTTCAACCCAAACTTGTTTTTGAAAGTGGGAAAACGTTAGAGCAGCTAATTTACTCAAAGCATCCGCCTTCTTATTTTGACTTCTAGGCTCTTGCGCGAGTTCAAAATACTCAAAACGCTCCGCCAATTCTTTTAATAACTGTAAATATTTCTGCATTGAAGAATCATGTGCTTCAAAGGAACCATTAAACTGATTAATTACTAACTGCAAATCTGTAAATGCCCGTAACTTAGTGATATTCATTTTTCGCGCAATATTTAAACCAGCAAGTAATGCTTCATACTCTGCTTCATTATTTGTGACATCAAAATTAAAACGTAATGCATACGTATGCTCTTCACCACTTGGGCTTACCAAGACCAAACCCGCACCTGCGCCCTATGCACATGAAGCACCATCAGTAAATAAATCCCAAGTTTCACCCATTACCGGTTTTAATGCTGTTCGCTCATTAATCACCTCCAACTCTCTAGATATTTCTGCGAGATAATCCGCCATAACCTGGCCCTTTACAGCACTTCACGGAAGATAAGATATTTGATAAGCACCTAATTCTACCGCCCACAACGCGAGTCTACCAGATATCTCTGGTTTTGTTAAGACTTGCTTGATCGGCATATTAGTTAACACATGCACCGGATGCCCCTGAAAATATCTTCTTAACCTTCGCGATGTTAGAATAAGCGCGTATACAAACTTCTCAATCGGCGCGTAGTTTATTTCGCTCCCTGTAAGAGCTTTACTGACAAAATACACAGGCTTTTGTATTTTCTCCCTTTCCGCGATTAAAACTGAGCCAAAAGCTTCATTTTCCACTGATATATAAAGGTAGAGAATTTCACCATCAATTGGCGCTGTTAATGTAGGCAAAGTTTTCAACAACTTCTTCATTTCTTGAAATGCAGCTTCTACGCCGCTTGACCAAACAAAACTTTTTTGCTTCAAGAAACCTTTTAAAGTTTTGAAAAACGGTAATTGTCTTTCAGCAGCTTTAGACAAGAAACGCGTTAATGCAGCTAACTTTCCCGTCAAACTTTGCACTTCCTTAATCGTTCTTGGTGCGGTCATATTTTCAATAGCTGCGATTTTATTTGGATTAGCTTGAATACCTTGTTCTGTAACAAGGTATCCCAAAAACTTTCCTTCGGTCTCGCCAAAACTACACTTTAGCGGGTTAAGCTTCATGTTTATGCTTCGCAGTGTGTCAAATGGTTCGCGCATATCTTTGATAATTCGCTCCTGCATTGTACTTTTGATTACTAAGTCATCCACATAAGCCTCAAGATTACGCCCGATTTGCTTTTCGAACGCGGTGTCAATCAGACGTTGATATGTCGCACCCGCGTTTATTAATCCAAAAAGCATCATTATATAGGAAAATATGTCTTTGCCCGTATGAAAAGCAGTTTTGTCTATATCTTCTTGAGCCATTGGGATCTGGTGATAACCTCTTGTCGCATCCAAAAAATATTTATATTAAAAAGCGTGTAAAGATTCCACTTTCAAATCAATTTCTGGAAGTGGATAATTATCCTTAGGGCACGCTTTATTTAAATCCTTAAAATCAATACACATTCTCCATGAACCATCAGGGTTTTTTTTACCAAAACTGAATTCGCAATCCACTATTGGTATTGAGCTTCGCGTAAAATTCCAGCTCTCACCAATTTTGTTACCTCTTCACATAGCCACTTCACGCGATCTGGAGCCATGCCTCTACGCTTCTGCACCACAGGCTTTAAAGCTGGATTTACATTAAGTCTGTGTTCCGCAATACTATGCGGAACACAAGTCATATCATTTTCACACCAAGCAAAAACATCCATGTACTGCACAATTTGTTTCCGTGTGTCCGCACTAACATTACTTCCCACTTTAATTTTTTGCTCGGGATACGCAGGATTAACTACTACCATACTTTCCACGACTTCCGTAGTTTCTTGAGCTGCACTTTTTACATTAATAGCCGCACAAATGGGCACCTTGCTTGTTGAATTTATTGCCGCGACACCTTTACGCGTTGCAAATTTAATCATGCCGTGAATTGTAGATGGGACAATTCCAAGTTTACCTAAGGCAGTTCTTCCTAATAACATGTTATAGCGAGATGAGGTTCACATAACATAGAAATCTAGCCGCGTTCGGCGCACTAAACCATCATCATTGTCATCAACAAGCTCAACGTCTAAAGGCAAAACACCCATAGGCAATGAGGATTCTCCAGCAAAACCGGTCAGCGAAGCTGCGGTTGGTCTTAAAGGTGCTCTGATACTCTCCGGCAGTTGAACAAAACATTGCTCGTAAAGAATATCAACGCTACTACCATTATCAACATGAACTTTCATGATTGTGATTCCATTTTCCGCGATCTTGCACGATACAACTATCGGCATTTCAGAGAAATCCTCACTCTGCATTTTTGGAAAATTAATTGGCGCAAACTGCCAATTTTGATACATTTTTGCCAACTTTCGCTTTTTTCCTCTTTTTTGAGCATTTGTTTGAACAGCGGTATTGCTCATTATTTCAATTAATCTAGCAACTTTCCGCCAATTACAAACGTATTCGTCTGTGAATCACCAAAATAATACACGATCAGAATTAAACAAAGCAATTAATCGTTTGATAGCACAAAACAAAAAATTTCAAGTTTAATTCTTAAAACGCGTCCCACGGATGGCGCCAATTGATCAATCCTATATCAAGTTATTACTTAATTAAGGATCGAGTGCAATAATAAGATGGAGGATGGGATGTTTGATGATTATTTTGGGCCCCGATGATCGTCTTTCACTTTATCAATCAAGTGATCAACCACCCCGACCCGGTCTTGATTGTCAATTAGCATGATTCACCTTAGCGCAATGTAGAAATCCCTTGGGCAAGATCACAAGTGAAAATCACAAAGGCTTGGGCAAATGGCAGAGAATCAACCACCTATAAATGAGAGGCCAAGCTCTCTATTTATAGTATTCGAAATACCCGCGGTATGCGGTTTACTTAACTATCCGCGGAAACTTAGCGGAATAAACCGCAGTCTTTTATTAACGCGGAAGCTGATCCACAATCTTTACTTTTCAGCGAACATTACATAACTTTGGATTGTAGTTCGCGCAATTCTGCTTTTTGGTTTTAGCAAATAAAAAATATATATATATATATATACAATGCTATGTATATGATCAGTAGCATTTGCTTATTTTTCCTTAATAAGTAAAAGAATCGGCCAATGTCATGGATAAAAGGGAATGATATAACTATAAAAAGTGTAGAAAAATATGTATAATTTTGATGATATCAATCATTATTATTGATGATATGATTTTCGAGTTTAATCATGTATTTAAAATTATGACAAAACCGAATTTACGAAATTCGATTTATCACAGTATACATGACAGAGGTGTCATACAAAAAGTATACACTCAGTGCCACGTGGGACAAACCCGGACTTGTAAAGTCCAGTTTAAGCTTAAGTGTACAAAAGCGGATTTCCCAAATCCAGTAATACTTGTTTTGTAAATTTTCGGGTTGAACATACTGTTACTACAAAAGTGATGAAAAATTATACCCTTCAGCCAAAATATTTCAGAAGAAAAAAAACTTAGTTTACGGAACACAATTTCTGTAAATATTATACTTCAACTGTTATGATAATATATATCTGAGTTTAACATAATTGTTGTCCTAGGAGTGGAAGAAATTGTCATATATTTTTATTAAATAAGAAATAACTACTATGTAATATTTAGTTGATAAATACTTCATATGTCCAAAAAAAAACTGTCCACCTTTATATGTTTGTTTGTCTCAAAATTATTGTCTATTTCTCTAAATAACCATTATATATCATTAAAGTTTCAATTATGCCCCTTTTAATTTTGGAAATTTAACTTTAAATATATCAATTAATTTATTAGTTACCATTTATGATAACATTAAATAAAGGACAAATTAAATAATTTATTACTATATCTTTTATCCAACAAAAAGTCAAACATGACTGTTTTTTTGAAAAGTAGGGAGTATGTAGTATCTCAAATATGGAATCTTTCTTTTAATTGGTAATGTGTATAATACCCATTGACGTGTCATATTAGTTGTGATTGTTAGCCTCTCTGTTCACACTAGTTGGTTTTTGAATAAATTTTGCGGTTGGTTCTTATGTTTGTCTAATATTTCATTTTTGAAATTTATGTTTATTTCTTACGCGGTTGGTCATCCAACTATGCACTTTATTATATTCGTCGTAGGTCCCTAGGCTCGGCGGACGTTAGTGTCAGTCCGTTAAGTGGTACATGTGTGTGGCACATGAGGTTACTTTCGTCAGTTTACATTTTCCTTCTTTCCTCTTAAAGAGCTCCCAATGGTGGTGTGGTGGAGGCCGCCCTCCTCTCCGCCCAACATCACACTGTTGGCACCACCACTCCCTCCTCTCCGTCCAGCTTTCTCGCCCTTGTTTCTTTCTTCCTGAAGCAGATTGCAGGACAAATGAATGTAAAAAAAAGTTAGCATGACTTATACATTTTGTTGCATTATTTGTACCACATGATATTTAATTAATATAATGGAACAAAATTTATTTGAGGAAATATGTCATGGTTGAAATTTAGGAGTGTTTAATCATGAGTTAGTCCATGTGAGAAAGTGCTGATGACACTGATGTGACAGCTAGTCCTGGTGAGGAAATTTATCATGATCGGGAGCTTTCTTACACTTATTTCTTCATCCTCATCTCTCCTTCCTCTCTAACAAGATATATAAACTCTGATCATTGAATAACCAACTCAAAATGAAACATCATTAATCAAATTAAAATGAAATCAAATTATATATAATAAAATTAACATGAAATAAACAAAATCACAACATGCTAATTTTGTACAATATGCAAATTAGAGTTATACATTTATATAAGGCATCGTCATCTCTTTCGGAAATTAGAGTCGTATAAATTGGAAAATTGAGCCCAAAGTGATGCAAACGGATATTATAAAGGCGATACAAATGGATATAAAAAGACGTGAGGTAATCTTTCCACACCAAAATTTAATCCACATACACCTTTTTCTTCATCTAAAACCGTCACCTAAATCACTCATCATCATCATTCTTTTGCTTGTTTGTTACTTGTTCTTGTTGTTGATTACTTACTTGTCTTTGTTAGTTGTTTACTTACTAGTACAAGAATCAAACTTTCTAGTTTAATTCTTCATATTATCTTCTATTTACAAGAACACACAAGAACCTAAACTTACTAAGTTCATGGTTCAACACTTAAGTTTTTTTTTTTAAAGAAAGAAAGTTCATGTTGTAAAATCATACTTGAAGTTCATGTTGTAAACTTAAAGTTTACTTTCTTAAAGATCAAAGCCTTGGCTTGAATCTTTAAAAGTATGAACAACCATGAACTTGTTACTTATTTATTTAGTTTATTTCTTCATATTATGCACATTTAAATTCGTGATTTTGGTTTTAATGGTCAAGTATTACAAGTTAATCTTGATCTCATACTTCTTGAAACTAAAGTTAACTTTATAATTTCAAGAACATAGAAGTATAACTTTCTAGTTATAACTTCATATACTTATGAAAGATCTAAGTTTCTATAGCTTATGGTCTACTTATTTTGTCATAATCAAGAGCTCATAAGCTTACATACACTTTACAAGATGAGAATCTAAGTTTAATAACTTATGGTTCCATGAAAGTAAAGATTCAAGTGTTATTACTTAAGGTTTAACTTAATAACTTTAGATCTAGACTTTTGGGTCTTGGATCTTCAACATCTAACTAAGAACTATATTCTACAACTTAAGATCTTGATTAGTTAGTTTACTTTCAAGTTTGTAGTTCAATATTACTTTTATAACTCATGTATGTGATAAATCTAAGACCTTGATGTAACTTTGGTTCATCAAACTACTTGCAACACTTAGTTGAGTTGTGCTACTTATCTTAAACTTACACTTGTGTTATTATGGTCAAAACTTGGTAAAGATGATTTAAACACATCAACGAGTTGTACACTTGAAGCTATATGCATCAAGGATGAGAACCGTGATAAACATCAAGCACCAAGAACCCACCGGAACACACTGTTTACTGTTTTCTGGAATGGATCAGAATATCTGGGCTACTTTAAAGTTGATTTTCAGTTATCTCTGTTGGAGTAGATAATTTTTCATTCAAGACTCGTCTTAATCCGAGTTACGGTTTAGGATCTATGGCCATCCGAACGTCACTATGTCCTTTTAACGTTGTGCTGAAAATTCTGACCTACTCGCACTTAAACCGTCGCCACGGACAAACAAAGACGAGTTTGCTTCTGGAATTTTTACAGCAACTAAAGGACTCATATACGGAGCCATGGCCACTAGTCTCACCTCATTTCAGTAGGTATAGAGGCCGTGGCTACTTACCGAAGTCAGCCTTTGTTTTAAACTCTTTTCTAGAATGAAACATACTTTACACTTTTGTTTGATGATGAATGATGATGACCCTTAAGAACTAATTTACATACATTTAAACCTATTGGAACGATTTACTGACTTTGTAATATTTGACTTAGGTTGAGGACTTTCCGGACCTACATACTTGCTTACTTCCCGACTCAACTTCACTACTACTTTACCACTGTGAGTTATAGCATCCCTTTTTACTTTAACTATTTTGGGAACTGAGAATACATGCGCATTTTACGTTTTTCATACTAGGCACGAGTACTTAAACTTTATATATGTGTGGGTTATACAACGGCATAAACTTTTCCCTTAGCTCGGTAACGTTTAGTCATTGGTTTTTGAACCAGTGAACGCGAATCTTAGATATGGATCCATAGGGATTGACATCCCCACTCGGGCTAGTAGCCCTAGCATTTAACGGGTGTTTAATACTTCATATACATACACACTTGCCAAGTGTACTTTTAGGGGGTATAAACGTTAAGTTAGTTACCAAGTGCCCACGGTTAAACATATACTTTTCATACTGTTTTGAAACGCTTGTTGAAGCACTGAAATCTCGTGGCCTACCTTACATTACTGTTATACTTAAACTATAGCTCACCAACCTTTGTGTTGACGTTTTTAAGCATGTTTTTCTCAGATGCTTAAGGTTGCTTGCTTCCGCTGTTGTACTAAGTCATGCCTTGTAGACTTCCGCTGCCTTTTATAGAGTTGTCACCGAATGAAACGTTATCTTGCATTCATAAACTTTATTACTTTTGAACAATGATTTGTAACGACCTACGGGTCACGTACTATTATCCTTGCTTCTATTCATAGAAGCATACTTTTAGATGTAAAACATTTGACGTTGGTTATGACGTCACCTTTTATCATGAATGCAAGCTCATTTTGAAACCGCATATAGTATTTGACCTTGTAATGATCCGGTTGTTGATGATTCGTACACGATGGTTTTGTACGGGGCATCACATTTGGTATCAGAGCATTGGTTGTAGGGAATTAGGTTGCATTAGTGAGTCTGGACCGACCCGAGTAGGATTCACTAATAGGACTAATCTACAACTTGCTAGTTTACTTGTTTCTGCGGAATTTGCTGCATGTTGCTGCTTACTTTTACTGCTATATGCAGTATGCTACTACATGACTTCACTACTGCATGCTATTATCTGTTTTCGATTGCATGATACTTGCCGTTATTTCCATGCTACTTACTGTTACACATGATTTAGACTGTCGTAGTTACTTTGCCTTATACGTGCTTGTTTTATGACTTACTGACATGAAAAAATTTATTTTTCCTTGTTCAGATGTCGGATATTCCACCTGTCATCATTTTGGACAGCGACACAGACTTATCAGCCACCTCACCGACCATTGTTGTCGATTCCCAGATGCCGTCGTCGAAACCTTCTAGTGACTCAGGCGCTTCATCCTCTGGAGCCAGCAGTCATGCACCTGCCCCAGTGGTTACCTCTGATGGAGCCGAGGACCTCCAGGAGATTCCAGCTCCACTTGCCTCCGGACCCTCGGAGCCACAGCACCATCCCGGTGGTGATGTGATTCCCGCGGATCTTGGGGAAGGTCCAGTCCGTAATGAGCATAACCATTGGTGCTGACGCGCTCCTGATGGACGTCTCATGCCGATCGGACTCGCCAGATACCGACAGATGATGGTCGCCCGAGGAGAGCCAGTACAGCCACCCGTGCAGCCACCTCCACATGATTCGGACGACCCATCCTCCGCTGACTCTTTATCCGACGACACCTCCTCAGACGACTCCAGTGACGATGATTCTGATGAGGACCCTGATGATGCACCTGTACAGCCACCCTCCACCCCGCCGAAGAAACGATATCGTTTCGATGGTACCGTCATTCCAGGGATTAATGGAGGTCGAGCATTCACTGACGCATATGGTCGGCGTCGTAGGGTTACCGCCCGTAAGCGGCTTGTGTCATATCCTGCTGATCCCTTCATCCGTAAGCCTTACCGCTTCGCAGCCTCTACTTCTGGAGCCAGACCGTCTGCACCACCAGCTCCACCAGCACCACCCGTACCGACTGCACCGCCTGCCCCACCATCTCCCTCTGTCGAGGAACTGATGAGGGAGGTGGAGATCCTCCGTGCTCGGGTAGCTGAGCTCGAGGACCAGATGTCTCATGTGTTGGACATCCTACACCCACCATCACCGTAGGGCTTTTGTAGTAGATTTCATTATGTAATCTAATTGTAGTTTTATGTTTCACTTATGTATTTTACGAACCTATACAGATGTATACAACTTATTATTAATGAATGGAACTTTGCGTTATTTAATTCTTGCACGATGTTCTATTTACGTTACTGTATGATGATTCTGTGGTATTTGTACCTGGTTGCATTACTTAATAAACATGTGATGTGTTGATTCCATGTTGGTTACTATATACTGTATTATTACTATTTGAATACTGGATTTTGACTTGAGTCAAAATTTTTATTTAGAACATCAATGGCAAACAGACGATCAACACCGACCACAGCCCAAATCGAGGAAATGATTGCCGAAAGGGTAGCCGCAGCCATTGCGGAAATGCAACCTCAAGCCCCACCGCCACCGGTTATTCAGCCCATTCGTAATGGGTGCACATACAAAGAGTTTCAAGGCTGCAAGCCCCACAACTTTAGTGGAACGGAGGGGCCAGTTGGTCCCACTAGGTGGTTCGAGAAATTAGAATCTGTGTTTCAAGTTAGTAACTGCTAGAGGCGAACAAAACCAAGTTTGCTTCATGTACGCTGTCAGACGGCGTACTAACTTGGTGGAACACTTTGGCTCAAGCAAAGGGTATTGATGAGGCGTTTGCTACCCCATGGGAGGAATTTAAAGGGGCCCTGATTGAGGAATATTGTCCTAGGACAAAGATCCAAAAGATGGAGATTGAGTTTATGCAGTTGAAGGTTGTGGGGAACGATCTCGATGGTTACAACCGTAGGTATCTGGAGTTAGCCCTAATGTGTCCTACCATGGTTACCCCGTAGTTCAAACGTATAAGGTATTTGTGGGGACTTCCTAAGTCCATTAAGGGAAATGTCACCTCGTCTAAGCCACCCAATGTCCCAGAAGCAATGCGCATGGCGCATACCTTAATGAACCAAATCATCAGCGATGAACCGGAGAGGGCCAAATCCGAAGCGGGTAGTAGTGATAAGCGTAAGTGGGATAACAACAAGGGTAGAGCCTATGATCAAAACTCGGCGAAGCGACATGAGGATTTCAAAGGAAACAACAACGGTGGGAATCCCAATCCAAATACCAACTCGAACCCCAACTACAAGGGCAGTCTGCCGCAGTGCAAGAGGTGCTACAAGCACCACACAGGGTACTGTAATGTTGTTTGTGAAAAATGCAAAAAGACCGGGCATATTGGCAGGGACTGCAAGATCACCACCATGACTGGGAAGCTGAACCCCGATGGATTGAGAAAGTGTTATGAATGTGGACAAACGGGCCACTTCAGAAATGAGTGTCCCAACAAGCGAAAGGACGGCAGACCACCGTGTGGCAGCGCTTTCAATGTAAATGCAAGGGATGCTCGTGAGAACCCCAACTTGGTGATAGGTATATTCACTATCAACAATCTATTAGCTTCTGTCCTATTTGATACTGGTGCCGATAGAAGTTATGTATGTAGACACTTTTGCGATAAGATTAATTGGTCATTAGTTCCTTTAAAGGAGAGTATGCTTGTAGAGGTAGCCAATGGAAAACTTGAGAAAGTTGACCATATTAGTCAAGGAGCCATTATCAGAATAGCTGGTGTAGATTTCGAGATTGACTTGATACCCATTAAATTGGGAAGTTTTTGACATGATCGTCGGTATGGATTGGTTGGCCAAAGTAAGAGCCGACATTATCTGTGGAGATAAAGCTCTTCGTATACCACACGGAGACGGTGAGCCACTGATCATTTACGGAGAGAGATGTACCTCGAAGCTGAACTTCATTATTTGCGTGAAAGCACAAAAGATCATGAAGAAAAGACGTCTTGCTGTGCTAGCACATGTGAAAACATTAGAAACCGAGGGGAAGAGTGTGAACGATGTTCGAATTGTGAACGAGTTTTCTGATGTCTTTCCGGAGGAGTTTCCTGGATTGCCGCCACCAAGAGCAGTAGAGTTTCAGATCGACTTAGTGCCAGGAGCTGCACCTGTAGCTCGCGCACCTTATCGACTCGCACCTTCCGAAATGCAGGAGTTGCAGAGCCAATTACAAGAATTGCTAGACCGTGGATTTATCTAACCAAATTTCTCGCCTTGGGGCGCACCTATTCTATTTGTGAAGAAGAAGGACGGATCATTCCGTATGTGTATCGACTACCGTGAACTCAACAAATTGACGATCAAGAATCGGTATCCTCTTCCCCGAATTGACGATCTTTTTGATCAACTGCAAGGATCGAGCGTTTACTCTAAGATCGATTTGCGATCCGGTTATCACCAGTTGAGGGTGAAGGAAAGTGATGTGATGAAGACTGCATTCAGAACTCGTTATGGTCATTATGAGTTTCTTGTGATGCCATTCGGTTTAACCAACGCACCTGCCGTATTTATGGACCTTATGAACCGTGTCTGCAAGCCATACTTGGATAAGTTCATTATCGTCTTCATAGATGATATCCTCTTCTACTCCAAGAGCGAAGAAGAACATGAGCAACATCTTCGTCTAGTACTCGAACTCTTGAGACAAGAGCAACTTTATGCAAAATTCTCCAAGTGTGAGTTTTGGTTGAAGGAAGTCCAATTTCTGGGTCATGTTGTGAGCGACCAGGGTATCAAAGTTGACCCCTCCAAGATTGAAGCTATCAGCAAGTGGGAGACCCCCACTACTCCAACTCATATCCGCCAATTTTTAGGCCTCGCCGGTTATTACCGAAGATTTATTGAATGTTTATCTCTGATTGCGCGTCCTTTGACCGCGCTGACTCACAAAGGGAAGAAGTTTATTTGGGAACCTGAACAGGAATCTGCATTTCAAACCTTGAAGAAGAAGTTAACCACCGCACCTATCTTATCACTTCCTGAAGGCAATGACGATTTCGTCGTTTATTGCGATGCTTCGAAGAGTGGTTTTGGTTGTGTACTGATGCAACGCACAAAGGTTATCGCTTATGCCTCTCGCCAACTGAAGATTCACGAGCAAAATTACACAACACACGATCTCGAGCTTGGAGCCTTTGTCTTTGCATTAAAGCTGTGGAGACACTATCTTTATGGAACAAAGAGCACTATTTTCACCGATCATAAGAGCCTCCAACACATTTTTGATCAGAAGCAACTGAATATGAGACAGAGTCGATGGATCGAGACGCTGAACGACTATGACTGTGAACTTCATTATCACCCTGGCAAGGCCAATGTTGTAGTTGACGCTTTAAGCCGAAAGGAGAGGACGGCACCTCTTCGTGTTCGGGCTCTGAACATCACCATCCATTCAAATCTCAACAGCCAGATCCGAGTAGCCCAAGATGAGGCTCTCAAGGAGGAGAATTTATCTCATGAACACTTGAACATACTCGTCTCTCGATTCGAGGTTAAGGAGACTGGACTTCGATATTTTGCCGAAAGGATTTGGGTACCCCGTTATGGAGATCTACGGAACCTTATATTAGATGAAGCCCACAAGTCGAGATATTCAATTCATCCAGGAGCGGGCAAAATGTACCACGATCTTAAAGAACAGTATTGGTGGCCTAATCTTAAGAAGGACGTTGCAACTTATGTTGGTAAGTGTTTGACTTGTTTAAAAGTTAAGGCCGAACATCAGAGACCCTCTGGATTGCTTCAACAACCGGAAATCCCATAATGGAAGTGGGAAAGGATCACAATGGATTTCATCACCAAGCTACCAAAGACGGTGTGCGGATACGATACCATCTGGGTTATCATTGACCGTCTTACCAAATCTGCACACTTCTTAGCGATGAAGGAAACAGATACGATGGAGAGACTTGCTCAACTATACATCAAAGAGGTTGTATCTCGGCATGGTGTACCTTTGTCGATCATCTCAGATCGCGATCCCTGTTTTGCTCCTAGATTTTGGCGTTCTTTGCAAGAAACCATGGGAACTCGTCTCGACATGAGTACTGCTTATCACCCACAGACCGACGGGCAAAGTGAACGAACGATTCAGACCTTGAAAGACATGCTGCGTTCATGTGTTATTGATTTCGGAAAGGCCTGGGAAACGCATTTGCCACTCACCGAATTTTCTTACAACAACAGTTATCACTCGAGTATTAATGCCGCACCTTTTGAAGCGTTGTATGGCCGCAAGTGCCGATCTCCTATTTGTTGGGCCGAAGTAGGCGAAACGCAAATCACCAAAACTGAGATAGTCCATGAAACAACTGAGAAGGTTGTCCAGATTCAAGCGAGACTTAAGACTGCCCGTGATCATCAAAAGATTTATGCTGATCTTAAACGTAAAGACTTTGAATTCAACGTTGGCGACCGTGTAATGTTGAAGGTTGCACCTTGGAAAGGTGTGATCCATTTTGGAAAACGTGGAAAGTTGAACCCACGATACATTGGTCCTTTTGAAATCTTGGAGCGTGTTGGACCCGTTGCTTACCGTCTGGATCTTCCAACTCAATTGAGCTCAGTTCATCCTACTTTTCATGTATCGAATTTGAAGAAGTGTCTTGCTGAACCGGAACAAGTCATACCTTTGGAGGAACTTACGATTGATGACAAACTCCACTTCGTGGAAGAGCCTGTTGAAATTATGGACCGTGAGGTCAAAACTTTGAAACGCAACAAGATTCCGATCATCCGAGTAAGATGGAATGCCAAACGAGGACCTGAGTTTACCTGGGAGCGAGAGGATCAAATGATGCAGAAGTATCCTCACCTTTTCCCAACTCCTCCATCTACCTCAGCTTAAAATTTCGGGACAAAATTTTCTTTAACAGGTGGGTAATGTAACGACCCTGACTTTTCCATCTTTTATTAATAATGGTTATTATTAATACTTGTGTTTTAATGAATGTATTTTTATACATTTACTTGTTACCATGATTGACTTTACATGCCCGACACGTCTTTGTGACACACGAGCTTTTCACGAATAATATTTCGGATATTATTTGCATTCATGATTAAGTTTTATTAATCATTTTTAATTAACTAAGGTTACTAGTTAATTACTTGGGCTTTGTTGGATTAATTTTTTAATTACTTGAACTTGGGCTTTTACTAATGTTAATGGACTTAGAAGCCCACCCTACTTATCTTAATGGACTAATTAGCCCATCTTTCATGTAAGTATCACTTTAAGGCTTAACTAGTTTGATTAGAGCATATGGAATCTAGTTACTTGTATCAATTACACCTAGTTCCCATGCAAACTCACTCTACTACCATTTTAAGCTAGTTACATGAAAGAACTTGTGGACTTTTCCTGAAATGTCCCGTTCATATTGATTATAAACGTTCCATATTAATTAATTTCGTTGCGAGGTTTTGACCTCTATATGAGACGTTTTTCAAAGATTGCATTCATTTTTAAAACAACCATAACCTTTATTTTATCAATAAAGGTTTTAAAAGCATTACGTAGATTATCAAATAATGATAATCTAAAATATACTGTTTACACATGACCATTACATAATGGTTTACAATAGAAATATATTACATCGACATATGTTTCTTGAATGCAGTTTTTACACAATATCATACAAACATGGACTCTAAATCTTGTCCTTATTTTAGTATGCAACAGCGGAAGCTCTTAGTATTCACCTAAGAATAAACATGCTTTAAACGTCAACAAAAATGTTGGTGAGTTATAGGTTTAACCTATATATATCAAATCGTAACAATAGACCACAAGATTTCATATTTCAATAAACATCCCATACATAGAGATAAAAATCATTCATATGGCGAACACCTTGTAACCAACATTAACAAGATGCATATATAAGAATATCCCCATCATTCCGGGACACCCTTCAGATATGATATAAAATTTGAAGTACTAAAGCATCCGGTACTTTGGATGGGGTTTGTTAGGCCCAATAGATCTATCTTTAGGATTCGCGTCAATTAGGGTATCTGTTCCCTAATTCTTAGATTACCAGACTTAATAAAAAGGGGCATATTCGATTTCGATAATTCAACCATAGAATGTAGTTTCACGTACTTGTGTCTATTCTGTAAATCATTTATAAAACCTGCATGTATTCTCATCCCAAAAATATTAGATTTTAAAAGTGGGACTATAACTCACTTTCACGGATATTTCCTTCCTCGGAAATAAGACTTGGCCACGGATCGATTCACGAACCTATACAAATATGTACATATATATCAAAGTATGATCAAAATATAATTACAACCATTTTTATTATGTTTTAAAGATTTGAGTGTATTAAGTCAGCTGTCCTCGTTAATAACCTACAACTAGTTGTCCACAGTTAGATGTACAGAAATAAATCGATATATATTATCTTGAATCAATCCACGACCCGGTGTATACACGTCTCAGGCTAGATCACAACTCAAAGTATATATATTTTTGGAATCAACCTCAACCCTGTATAGCTAACTCCAACATTACTGCATATAGAGTGTCTATGGTTGTTCCAAATAATATATATACATGGGTCGATATGATATGTCAAAACATTTGCATACGTGTCTATGGTATCCCAAGATTACATAATATATAAGAATACATGTATAATACAATATAAGTTAGCTAGGATATGATTTGTATAGATTTGTTAAACATTTCCCGTAGCTAAAAAGATCAAAAATATCCAATCTTGTTTTACTCATAACTTCTTCATTTTAAATCCGTTTTGAGTGAATCAAATTGCTATGGTTTCATATTGAACTCTAATTTAAGAATAAAAATATAAAAAGTATAGGTTTATAGTCAGAAATTTAAGTTACATGTCAATTACTAAAGAGGTAGTCATTTCCGTCGAAAGAACGACATCTTGATGACCATTTAGAAAAACATACTTTCACTTTGAGTTTAACCAAGATTTTTGGATATAGTTTCATGTTCATATGAAAAATCATTTTCCTAGAAGAACAACTTTTAAATCAAAGTTTATCATAGTTTTTAATTATCCAAACCAAAACAGCCCCCGGTTTCACTATGACGGCGTATATCCGATTTTATGGTGTTCATCGTGTTTCCAGGTTTTAAATCATTAAGTTAGCATATCATATAGATATAGAACATGTGTTTAGTTGATTTTAAAAGTTAAGTTAGAAGGATTAACTTTTGTTTGCGAATAAGTTTATAATTAACTAAACTATGTTCTAGTGATTACAAGTTTAAACCTTCGAATAAGATAGCTTTATATGTATGAATCGAATGATGTTATGAATATCATTACTACCTCAAGTTTTATGGATAAAACTACTGAAAATGAGAAAAATGGATCTAGCTTCAAAGGATCCTTAGATGGCTTGAAAGTTCTTGAAGCAGAATCATGACACGAAAACAGTTCAAGTAAGATTTTCACTTGAAATAAGATTGTTATAGTTGTAGAAATTGAATCAAAGTTTAAATATGAATATTACCTTGAATTAGAAAGATTACCTACTGTAAATAAAAAAGGTTCCTTGATCTTAGATGATTACTTGGAATGGATTAGAAAGCTAGGAAGTAGACTTGCAAACTTGGAAGTATTCTTGATTTTTATGAAACTATACTTATGGAATTTATGAAGAACACTTAGAACTTGAAGATGGAACTTGAGAGAGATCAATTATATGAAGAAAATTTAAGAATGAAAGTGTTTGTAGGTGTTTTTGGTCGTTGGTATATGGATTAGATATACAGGATATGTAATTTTGTTTTCATGTAAATAAGTCATGAATGATTACTAATATTTTTGTAATTTTATGAGATATTTCATGCTAGTTGCCAAATGATGGTTCCCACATGTGTTAGGTGACTCACATGGGCTGCTAAGAGCTGATCATTGGAGTGTATATACCAATAGTACATACATCTAAAAGCTGTGTATTGTACGAGTACGAATACGGGTGCATACGAGTAGAATTGTTGATGAAACTGAACGAGGATGTAATTGTAAGCATTTTTGTTAAGTAGAAGTACTTTGATATGTTTCTTGAAGTCTTTCAAAAGTGTAAGAATACATATCAAAACACAACATGTATATACATTCTAATGGAGTCGTTAAGTCTTCGTTAGTCGTTACATGTAAGTGTTGTTTTGAAACCTTTAAGTTAACGATCTCAATTAATGTTGTTAACCCAATGTTTATTATATCAAATGAGATGTTAAATTTTTATGTTATCATAATATTATGATGTATGAATACCTCTTAATATGATATATACATTAAAATATCGTTACAACGATAATCGTTACATATAAGTCTCGTTTCGTAATTCTTGAGTTAGTAGTCTTGTTTTTACATATGTAGTTCATTGTTAACACACTTAATGATATATTTAAATATCATTTTATCATGTTAAATATAGTGTATCAATATCTTAATATGATACATATGTATTTAGTAGACGTTATCATAACGATAATCGTTATATATATCATTTCGAGTTTCTTAACATAGTAATCTCATTTCTTATGTATATCACACATTGTTAATATACTTAGTGAGATACTTACTCATCATAATCTCATGTCAACCATATATATATATATATATATATATATATATATATATATATATATATATATATATATATATATATATATATATATATATATATATATATATATATATATATATATATATATATATGTCTATATATAACACAACATGTAGTTTTTACAAATTTGTAACGTTCGTGAATCGCCGGTCAACTTGGGTGATCAATTGTCTATATGAAACTTATTTCATTTAATCAAGTCTTAACAAGTTTGATTACTTAACACGTTGCAAACATTTAGTCATGTAAATATCAATCTCAATTAATATATATAAACATGAAAAAGTTCGGGTCACTACATTTCCCTCCCCCCTTCCCCTTTGAAAACCGTCGGCCTCCTTGGGTAAAAGTAGGGTTTCATTTTCTTTTTTTGTGTTGTTTTGTTACTTATAAACTAGTTCCATTACATTCCACACACACACTTCACTTTACTCTTCTCCTTTTTCTCTCATTTGCTCTCAAATATTGTAAGTAACATGAGACTTTTCTTCTCCTTTTTCTTCATCTAAAACCGCCACCTAAAGCACTCATCATCATCATTCTTTTACTTGTTTGTTACTTGTTCTTGTTGTTGATTACTTACTTGTCTTTGTTAGTTGTTTACTTACTAGTACAAGAATCAAACTTTCTAGTTTAATTCTTCATATTATCTTGTATTTACAAGAACACACAAGAACCTAAACTTACTAAGTTCATGGTTCAACACTAAAGTTTTTTTTTAAAGAAAGAAAGAAAGTTCATGTTGTAAAATCATACTTGAAGTCATGTTGTAAAATCATACTTGAAGTTCAGGTTGTAAACTTAAAGTTTACTTTCTTAAAGATCAAAGCCTTGGCTTGAATCTTTAAAAGTATGAACAACCATGAACTTGTTACTTGTTTATTTAGTTTATTTCTTCATATTATGCACATTTAAATTCGTGATTTTGGTTTTAATGGTCAAGTATTACAAGTTAATCTTGATCTCATAATTCTTGAAACTAAAGTTAACTTTATAATTTCAAGAACATGGAAGTATAACTTTCTAGTTATAACTTCATATACTTACGAAAGATCTAAGTTTCTATAGCTTATGGTCTACTTATTTTGTCATAATCAAGAGCTCATAAGCTTACATACACTTTACAAGATGAGAATCTAAGTTTAATAACTTATGGTTTCATGAAAGTAAAGATTCAAGTGTTATTACTTAAGGTTTAACTTAATAACTTTAGATCTAGACTTTTGGTTCTTGGATCTTCAAGATCTAACTAAGAACTATATTCAACAACTTAAGATCTTGATTAGTTAGTTTACTTTCAAGTTTGTAGTTCAATATTACTTTTATAACTCATGTATGTGATAAATCTAAGACCTTGATGTAACTTTGGTTCATCAAACTACTTGCAACACTTAGTTGAGTTGTGCTACTTATCTTAGACTTACACTTGTATTATTATGGTCAAAACTTTGTAAAGATGATGTAAACACATAAACGAGTTGTACACTTGAAGCTATATGCATCAAGGATGAGAACCGTAATGAACATCAAGCACCAAGAACCCACCGGAACACACTGTTTACAATTTTCTGGAACTGATCAGAATACCTGGGATACTGTAAAGTTGATTTTCAGTTATCTCTGTTTGAGTAGATAATTTTTTGTTCAAGACTCGTCTTAATCCGAGTTACGGTTTAGGATCTATGGCCCTCCGAACGTAACTATGTCCTTATAACGTTGTGCAGAAAATTCTGACATACTCGCACTTAAACCGTCGCCACGGTCAAACAAAGACGAGTTTGCTTCTGGAATTTTTACAGCAACTAAAGGACTCATATACGGAGCCATGTCCACTAGTCTCACCTCATTTCAGTAGGTATAGAGGCCGTGGCGACTGACCGAAGTCAGCCTTTGTTTTAAACTCTTTTCTAGAATGAAACATACTTTATACTTTTGTTTGATGATGAATGATGATGACCCTTAAGACCTAATTTACATACATTTAAACCTATTGGAACAATTTACTGACTTAGTAATATTTGACTTAGGTTGAGGACTTTTCGGACCTACATACTTGCTTACTTCCGACTCAACTTTACTACTACTTTACCACTGTGAGTTGCATCCCTTTTTACTTTAACTATTTTGGGAACTGAGAATACATGCGCATTTTACGTTTTACATACTAGGCACGAGTACTTAAACTTTATATATGTGTGGGTTATACAACGGCATAAACTTTCCCCTTAGCTCGGTAATGTTTAGTCATTGGTTTTTGAACCGGTGAACGCGAATCTTAGATATGGATCCATAGGGTTTGACATCCCCACTCGGGCTAGTAGTGCTAGCATTTAACGGGTGTTTAATACTTCGTATACATACGCACTTGCCAAGTGTACTTTTAGGGGGTATAAACGTTAAGTTAGTTACCAAGTGCCCACGGTTAAACATATACTTTTCATACTGTTTTGAAGCACTTGTTAAAGCACTGAAATCTCGTGGCCTACCTTACATTACTGTTATACTTAAACTATAGCTCACCAACCTTTGTGTTGACGTTTTTAAGCATGTTTTTCTCAGGCGCTTAAGGTTGCTTGCTTCCACTGTTGTACTAAGTCATGCCTTGTAGACTTCTGCTGCCTTTGATAGAGTTGTCACCGCATGAAACGTTATCTTGCATTCATAAACTTTATTACTTTTTAACAATGATTTGTAATGACCTACGGGTCACGTACTATTATCCTTTCTTCTATTCATAGAAGCATACTTTTGGATGTAAAACATTTGATGTTGGTTATGACGTCACCTTTTATCATGAATGCAAGCTTATTTTGAAACCGCATATAGTATTTGACCTTGTAATGATCCTGTTGTTGATGATTCGTACACGATGGTTTTGTACGGGGCATCACAGTATGTGCTAGTGGTCATATGAAGAGGACCAAAAAGGGAGATAAAATTGAACAAACTGGAGAATCTAGTGAACAAGGAAAGAATAGGACTAAGGTTAACAAAGCAAAAGTTAACAAGGTCAAACGCAAAAATTGCAGGTCAAATCCAGTTGAGGGGTGCCCTTTTAGGCTGTTTGCATCATGGATGTAAAATGAACAATCTTTTCAAATTAAAACTTTGATCAACGAACACAATTGCACTAGACAGTTTGATTTGAATGCTTTGGTCACATATAAATGGATTGCAAAACAGTTTTGATGTGGTAGCGGAGTGGTATAAAATAGTTATTAATTTTAGCAGGAAATACTATTAAATACGATACAATTTTACACAAGATATTTATTTATTTAGAGAACGGATATACTTAAACCTTGCTACAACACTTATAGGCAGTGTACCTAATCGTACAGTAGTGTAGTTTTTAGTAAGTCCGGTTCGTTCCACAGGGAATCTTTTTTAAACAAAGCTCAACGCTATATTAGTTTACTTTTATAAAAATACAAATATATATATATAAGTAATATTATTATTATAAAGGGGGATTTTTACCGTTTAATGACCGGTTTGTCGATTTTAAAACTTTAGTCGCAGTTAAAACCAAATAAATACAAGACTTTTAAATTAAAGCATAAAGTAAATAACGATAATGAAATTGCGAATAATAAAAGTGCGATAAAATAAACTTGCGATAATTAAAAAGTACGATAATTAAAAGTGCAATTAAATACAATAACAATAAAAATGCGATAATTAGAAGTGCAATTAAATATAAAATAAAGGAAATTAAATATGAAATAAAAGAATTATGCTTATTCAAACTTCCGTAATCATGATGTTTGACGTGTTGATTTTAGTTTTATGCCCATGGGTTAATTGTCCTTTGTCCTGGATTATTTAATATGTCCATACGGATTTGTCCATAATAGTCCATCAGTCATAAATATAAAGAGCGAAAGCCTTCGTCAAATTATTCTTATTCCCGAAGTCAAATATTCCAACTAATTGGGGATTCGAATTGTAACAATTCCCGAAGTCAAATATTCCAACTAATTGGGGATTCGAATTGTAACAAGGTTTTAATACTTTGTTTAATGAATACACTAGGTTATCGACTGCGTGTAAACCAAGGTTTTACTACTTTGTTAACAATTACACCAATTACCTTTGAATGTAATTCACCCCTGTTTCAACAAGTTTATTAACTATTAATCCAGTTCCGTATCCGGTAAAATGAATAATTATTGGTATTTATAGATATCCCGCCCACCGTACCCAGTCAAGCGTATGTGGTTATATATAAATACGTCAAATTATAAGTTTGTATATTAAATTAACAAGGTATTGTTTAGTTAATATAAAACCCATTAATAGCCCATAGTCTAATTTCCACAAGTGTCGTTCTTTTGTCCAAACCCCAATTATGGTACAAAGCCTAATTACCCTATTTTAGTAATTTGCCCAACATCATGATTACTTCGGATTAAATAAGCATAATAATAACTTAGCTACGAGACATTAATATAAAAAGGTTGAACATAACTTACAATGATTAAAAATAGCGTAGCGTTACACGGACAGAATTTCGACTTACACCCTTACAACATTCGCTAACATACCCTTATTATTAGAATTATAATTAAAATTAAAATTAAAATTAAAATATAAATATAAATATTTACGATATATTGAGAGAGAGAGATATATATTATCATTTTTGCGATCAGAATTCGTTTGCTTTTATAGGGATTTTCGACTTTTGGGGCTCCGCGACTCGCGGCCGATTTTGCCTTCAAACTCCGCGAGTCGCGGAGTTTGAAATTCCAGCTCACACCAGTTTGGAGTCTTTCTTTGCCGACGGTTTTTATTTATAAATATAATATATATATATAATTAATATAATTAATTATATATTATATTATATTTATATACATAGTTAACTTGTAATTTTTAGTCCGTTGCGTCGAGCGTTAAGAGTTGACTCTGGTTTCGGTTCCGGATTTTCGAACGTCCTTGCTTACAATTTAATATCTTGTACTTTGCGTTTTGAATCTTGTACTCTTGTAATTTCGAGACGTTTCTTATCAATAATTGGAACCTCTTTGGTTGTCTTTTGTACTTTTGAGCTTTTTGGTCGTTTGCGTCTTCAATTCGTCGAATCTGTCTTTTGTCTTCACCTTTTATTATTTAAACGAATATCACTTTTAAATAGAACAATTGCAACTAAAAGCTTGTCTTTCTTGAGGAATAATGCTATGAAATATATGTTCGTTTTTAGCATTATCAAATATTCCCACACTTGAGCGTTGCTTGTCCTCAAGCAATATCATCTTGAAATACAAGAATCACTTCTTTATTCTTCACACTTTTTACATCAATGATTTCTATACAATGGTAGTAACGATATGGTTTACAGTCCCACATGACTATAAAAATTTAGATCCATTAAGGAAATTGGATCTTTATGAAAACATTTGATCTTTTGAAAATTAAATCTAGTTTTTACCCTAGATAAGTTTTCCGGAATAACCCTTTACCGGTGTTTGCAAAATATTTTTGTGGGTTTGGTGGGTTTCAGATTTGAAAATTTTAGCTCAAAACTTATGGTTTTGTGTCACCCACTTGCTAACCTTATATTTGGAAAGCAACACGTCCAGTTTACTTCTCCCGTATATTATCTTTCGGTAAACTACCATCCGGTTGTAAAGGAAAGCGTTGAACAAGCAACTGTTAAGGCAATGTCCCCTGACTTGCTTTTTAATTATGGTTTATAACGTGTCGGACGCAATTACGATCCTTTGTAGGAGCAATAGTAAAGCTCACCCTTATAATTTTTTTTGGTCTGGCAAAAGGTCCTGTCTTTGACCACTATGCAACCACCGTTCTTACGGTTGACACCCGATTTGGTTCAGGTGACCTAATGAATTCCAGGTGAATTCCTAGGATTTTACGTTCAATGGTAATGAACGCATTGAAAATAGGGTTTTCAGAAAACAAATCGGTTTGTAATTTTGATCAAAATATTTTCTCGTTTAAGCTCGAGTTTAGATATCATCGAATTCCATGAGTTTGTAATTCTCAATCTTTAAGGTCAATCTCTAGGATTGAGTAATATCAGTCTTAAAAGCTGATTTTTAATCTTTAAGGAGATTATCCTTTCTGGGGATTTGATTCATTAGTCTTATCCAGCTAATTTGCATGGCGCCCCCCCATTGTACGAGATAAATCCTTCTCATGGTTAGGATAAATCTGACCACTTGGCGACCCTGTTTAATGCTGAGGTCCGTGGATTTCCTGCTGATTTTAGTGATGACTTTTCTGGATTTTTCGTCAACCTACAGCTGGCCTGGACGACAACTTCATGACCTAAATCAAGAAGCGCGTGTCTTTTTCGGAAGACTTTACTTCCTTTTAATGATGGAATTGATTCATCGTGTAGATCCATCTCTTCTTTTCTTTCATCGGGTAAAACAGTTTAGTTTAGTCCAAAGCAAAAGTATTTTCAGTTATTTGTTACAGATATATGTGACATATGTTTAAGATAACTTGGTAAATTTTCCCACACTTGGCTTTTATTTTCCTTTTTATCGTCCTCTATTCCATTTTAAATGAATTTTAACATTTTGGTTTGTTTCTCAATTTATGTCCTTTCCGAGGTAACAATAATTTCGGTGTTAAAACCTAGTTTTATCGTTCATAAATATGTATAAACATGATTTTGAGTTCATTTAATTGAAAATTTTAAAAATTTTTACTAGAATTGGGTAGTCAGTATATAAGACTAGGGCTGTTCTTTATTATCAGAGAGCACTAGATTCTAATACAACTACTGCTTTACTAGTATTTTTAATGGTAACCAAGTGTATAAAGTAAAAAATTTTAAAATCCGAAAGAATTTAACCCCTTCCCACACTTAAGATCTTGCAATGCCCTCATTTGCAAGAAATTAGGAATAATTTAAATTATTGAGGGTGATTTGTGTGAAAATGATTTAATTTTTACCAAAGTTTCTAAATATATTGGCGTTTGTTTGCTGAATGATAAATGGTGCACATCATTTGTTCATTCTGTCTTGTTGTTATTTCACATATATTTTGCATCTTGTCGTCAAAATTAGTTGCTTTTGCTGAACTTAATGCCAGTCTTTGAAAATGCGTTGTTTTACCCTGTTGTGTACATAAGATAAACTGATAACATATATACATATTTTTGAAGTTTGGTATATTACCCCACATTCAAAAATTATTAAAATCTAAGAATAAAAGTTAGATAATTATAAAAATGATTACAATATTAACAAAAGTATTAAACGTATCAATAATTACAAATTACAAAAAAAAAAATAAGTATACTAGGGATGATACTGGTACCAATAGGGGTTCCAGGCATAACCATAGGTGCTATAGAATGCTTCGGCAGGGTTATACGTAGGATATGGTGGCTGCATCTCTATAGACCAGGGAGGGAAGATGGGTTTCGGTGTAGGAATATAGTTTCTACCTATATGTTCGCAATGAGCTATGATTTGGTTCTGATGAACTTGCCAATCTTCAAATGCTCTCTGTCTAGCATTTTCGTACTCTTGAGAAGCTATAAACCTTTGTATTTCTTGCATCTCATTCCCCCCTCCTACATTACCTTGCTGTTGGTTTCTCTCAACCTGTGGATGTCTACCATGGTATGGTACTGCGGCGTTATTTCGCCTTTTCAAAACTTTCGCACCATGGTATACATTTAAACCTATAGTATCGCGGGGTTCTGGTTCTTCTACTAATAATCCCCCCCGACTTATATCCACACCGAGATATTCACCAATCAAAGTAATAAAAATACCACCTCCTATTATGCTATGCGGTCGCATCCCCCGAACCATAGCTGATAAATAATAACCCACACAATACGGTATACTTACAGCGCTTTGTGGGTCTCGAATACACATATGGTAAAACAAATCCTGTTCATTTACCTTTTCCTTGTTTTTACCCCTTTGTGTAATCGAATTAGCTAAAAACCTATGAATCACTCTTAATTCGGCTCTATCTATATCCAAATAAGAGTAATTTCCCCCTTTGAAACGGTGATGGCTTGTCATTTGACTCCACACACCATGTGTATCAAAATTTTCATCTATCTTTCTACCGTTTAGTATCAACCCTCTACAAGCAGATGCTAACTCCTCAAGTGTATATATACGTAAAACCTGAGCCATGTCCAGTAAAGACATGTGGCGCATCGAACCGCCTAACAAAAATCTAATAAAAGAACGATCGGTTAAACTAGCTACCCGATCATTCAACTCTATACTACATAACAATTCTTCACACCATACTTTATATACAGGTCTACGCATGGTGAATAAACGTACCCAGTCATTAAAAGTAGAATTACCATACCTCTGTACAAGTAATTCCCTAATTGGCCCGGCCAATTCTACAGCTTCTAAGGGTCCCCATTCTATGACCCTCGGTACCTCAACAACCTTAGAATGAAGAGTATGCAAACCCCTTTGATATTTTGGATAATCTATCCAAAGTCTGTCAAATCTCAGGTTCGGGTGCAACTCTTCCAAGTGCATATCAGAAAAGGTCATGACTGGATGCGGTATATCCTGCCTGTAGTAGTTATCCACCTCCTGTTGTTCCGCATTCTCAGCAGGAGCATTGCGGGCTTGGGATGAAGATTCACCCCTTTCAGTCTGCAAAACACATCAAACACAATTTTTATGTGCATCCAAATATGCATTAGTGTCAGCAAAATCATCAATCAAAATAATTACAATGACATGATTAATTTATATCAAACTTAAGCTCATTTTCACATTTTTATCAAATCTACACTTTTTCAAATAAGCATATACGAAAATGCTCGCCAAGTTCATAAGCATTCAACTCAAATAACATATCAAAATAATCATTACTAGCAATTAAACAAGTTTCAAATGGCATTATCTTTCAAAAATCAAGTTCATGAATTTTAGACTTAAAAAAGTCCACTTTAATTCTCAAAATCATGTTTAGGCTCAAAGTTTGGATCATTTAACTACCTAAACATGTTACACTACTTAATTTAACAATAATTCATGACAAAAATCGGCCATAACCTGTTTATATCAAAAAGCCCCAAATTTGCTCAAGAACACAAACCCTAGATTACTCAAAATTTGAAGTTTAAGGCTTCTAATCATGTTAAACAGCATCAATCTAGGTTATACAAGCATAATACATAAACAATTTAAGCCTAATTACACTAAAAAGCATCAAAATCAAATTGGGGAAAAATTGCTCAAGAACACCAAATTTCGGATTAAATGGTGTTTAGGTGTAGAAATTTACCGTTTTTCTTGAGTAATTCCTAGATAGCATCCTTCTCAACATGATTTTAGTAAAAGATTTGATGATTAACGGTTAAAAATTGTGATTTTTGGGGGTTTTTTTTTCGGGTTTTTCGTGGGTTATTTCGCAGTTATTTTCTGTTTTGGGGGTGTGGACTGATCAGTTTGTGCATTTTATTTTTTTCTGTAAATTGGTCCTCCCGCGACTCGCGGTGTTTGGACACTTCAAACTCCGCGAGTCGCGGAGTTGTTTTTTTTTTTTTCATAATCTTTAACTTATAAAACAATTAAGTAATTAATTTTAAAATTTTGTTTCCCTTGTTATTTAGGACGAGGTCGTTTCGGATCGATGTACTAGTCCATCCCTCGACAAAATTTTAAAATTTGTTTTTTTTGTAGCGATTGTTTTAAAAGCTAAGATTTTTGGGGTTTTTTTTTTATGTTTTTGGCATATTTTCATTCAATGAGATTAAAAATAATGATAATAAAAGTTCTCGTCCCTCTCTTGGGTAAAGCAATTTCGGTTCAAAGAGCTAGTCTTCAACTTACGACGAATTTTAAAAATCATATTTTTAACTTAATGAGATAAAGTAAATTTTTGTTTTTAAATTCACACAACTTAAATATAAAATTCAAAATTAATATTAAAAATTCACACCAAATTTAAAATTTGAAATGCATAAAATTAAAAATTCATATTATAAATTCACACCAAACTTATATTAATTTTTCAAATATTTACAATTTTAAATATATTGTTTTTACAAAGTTTACAATATTAATTTAAGATTTAAATATTAATTTTAAAAACATGGTAAAAATAAAATTAAAAATCTTTTTGTCTTTTTATCCCACTTTAATCAATCAAATATTATCAAAAATATGCGCCCCTCTTTTCGGTAAAGTAATTTCGGTTCCAAAACCTAATTTAACTCATGACGAATTTTTGAAATATTTTGGGTTGATTGTTTAAAGATATTTATACCTTAAGAATAAACGTTAAATTTCGCAGTGATGTAATAAATTTTTGAATGATATCAATAATTTCGGTCGCCAAACCTAATTTTATTCAATACCAATTTAATACTTTTTAGTGAACAAATTAGCGTTTATTATCAAAAGGTTAAAAATAAAAATAAAAATAAAAACTGTACAGACATACCTGTGAAATAGATTTCTTAGTTATATGATCTATCCCATTCATAAGATAGTCGGTTTAATTGATTTTCCATGGCTACATAGGCGTAACCTCGAGCATTCAGTGTCTTTTCTTCTAAACATATGAACGGTCCGTCTCTGCATAAAGTAACAAATTCAGTGTTTGAATAGGTTTGATTATTTGAACATTTACCTCCATGTGACCATTTTCCGCATTTGTGACATCGTTCTAGGTGTCGTGCTCTTCTTTTCGCTGCGGATTTTGATTTTCCTTTACCAAATTGTAACTTATTATCTTCGCATCTGGATTCTTTTCTAACTCCGTCCATTTTTTCTCTGATTACTGATACTAATTCACTCGGTAGTATGTCATTATTACGTTTAGTGATCAAAGCGTGTAGCATTAGACCATGATTTAGTTCACAGGCAGTCTTCATTTCGTAAAAACCTAAAAAAAATAAAAATTCAGAATGGGGGGAGAAGACTAGTTCTTTAGGGTCTGCTAGGGAAAGACCATTCGGGTTCCATTTTCGAGAACTACACGAAAACAGACAATCTAACTCTAACAGAAATACATATTATCCTTTAAATACTTGATTCTCCCCACACTTAGTTAGCTGTGGTGTCGAAATTGTGATTAACTTCGTTGTCGACTTCCATCGGACCATGTATGTAATGTTTAACTCTGTGACCATTAACTTTAAATTCAATCCCATTTGAATTTATTAATTCTATCGTTCCGTATGGGAAAACTCTTTTGACTATGAATGGTCCAGACCATCTTGATTTCAATTTTCCAGGAAATAGCTTGAATCGTGAATTGAAAAGAAGAACTCTGTCTCCTTCTTTAAATTCTTTTGAACTTCTGATTCTTTTATCATGCCATTTCTTCGTTCTTTCTTTATAGATTAACGAATTATCGTATGCTTCATGTCTTAATTCTTCTAATTCGTTTAGTTGACTTAATCGTAGACGTCCGGCTTCATGTAAATCAAGATTACATGTCTTCAAAGCCCAAAATGCTTTGTGTTCAATTTCTACTGGAAGATGACATGCTTTTCCATAAACAAGTCTAAAAGGTGTGGTTCCAATTGGAGTTTTGTAGGCTGTTCTAAAAGCCCAGAGTGCATCCTCAATTTAATGGACCATTCCTTCGGATTTGATCCTACAGCTTTCTCTAGAATACGTTTTAAAGCTCGGTTGGTATTTTCAACTTGTCCACTTGTTTGTGGATGATATGCGGTGGAGATTTTATGAGTTACTCCGTATCTTTTAAGAACTTTCTCAAGTTGATTATTACAGAAATGAGTACCCCGATCACTTATTAAAGCTTTCGGTGTTCCAAACCTTGCAAAAAGACGTTTTAAAAAGTTGACTACAACTCGTGCATCGTTAGTTGGGAGAGCTTGTGCTTCCGCCCATTTAGATACATAATCAATGGCTACGAGTATATATAGATTATTTTGATATTTTGGAAATGGACCCATAAAGTCAATACCCCAAATGTCAAATACTTCACATACTTGGATGACATTTTGTGGCATTTCATCACGTTGACTTATTTTTCCGGCCCTTTGACATGCATCACAGGATTTGCAAAGAAGGTGTGCGTCTTTGTAAATTGTAGGCCAATAGAATCCAGCTTCATAAACTTTTCTTGCTGTTAGTTGAGGCCCATAATGCCCTCCTGTTGGTCCTGTGTGACAATGGTTTAATATTTTACTAGCTTCATCTCCAAATACACATCGGCGTATTATCCCATCGGGACAACTTTTAAACAGATGTGGATCTTCCCAGAAATAGTGTTTTATATCACTGAAGAATTTCTTTCGTCTTTGGTACGATAATCCTTTTTCAAGGAATCCACAAACTAAGTAGTTTGCATAGTCTGCAAACCATGGAATTTCATTATAATCTATCTTCAATAGATATTCATCAGGAAAGTTGTCTTGTATGGCCGATTCATTTAGAACTTCTAACTCAGGATTTTCAAGACGAGAAAGATGATCAGCGGTGAGATTTTCTGCTCCTCTTTTATCTCGGATTTCAATATCAAACTCTTGTAAGAGTAAGATCCAACGGATTAATCTTGGTTTAGCATCTTGTTTTGAAAATAGGTATCTAAGAGCAGAATGGTCGGTATAGGCCACCGTTTTTGCTAGAACGAGATATGATCGAAATTTGTCAAAAGCAAAGACAATAGCAAGGAGTTCTTTTTCAGTAGTTGTATAGTTCGTTTGTGCTCCTTGTAACATCTTACTAGCATAATATATAGGTTGAAATCGTTTTTCAATCCTTTGTCCTAAAACGGCTCCCATTGCAAAATCACTTGCATCGCACATTAGTTCAAATGGTAGATTCCAATTTGGTGTTATCATGATCGGTGCATTACTGAGTTTCTCTTTAAGAATATTAAAAGATTTGATACACTCATCTGAAAAGATGAATGGAGCATCCTTTTCTAGGAGTTTATTCATAGGAGTGGCAATTTTAGAAAAATCTTTTATGAAACGTCGGTAAAAACCGGCATGCCCTAGAAAACTCCTAACTCCTCTAACATTGGTGGGATGTGAAAGTTTAGCAATTACATCTACTTTAGCTCTATCCACTTCAATTCCTTCTTTTGAAATTTTATGTCCAAGAACGATGCCTTCTTTAACCATGAAATGGCATTTCTCCTAATTAAGTACTAGATTTGATTGTTCGCATCTAATATGCATTCGTTCCAGATTAACTAGACATGATTCAAATGTATCACCGAAGACTGAAAAGTCATCCATGAAAACTTCCATGCATTCTTCTATCATGTCGTGAAAAATCGCCATCATACACCTTTGAAAGGTTGCAGGGGCGTTGCAAAGTCCAAATGGCATGCGTTTGTAAGCAAAAGTACCATAAGGGCACGTGAATGTGGTTTTTTCTTGATCTTCGGGTGCTATTGGAATTTGAAAATATCCGGAAAATCCATCTAGAAAACAATAGTAACTATTTCCGGCTAATCTTTCCAACATTTGATCTATGAAAGGTAAGGGAAAGTGATCTTTTCTGGTGGCGTCATTTAATTTTCTATAATCAATACATACACGCCATCCTGTTACAGTCCTAGTAGGAATAAGCTCATTTTTCTCATTTGTAATGACAGTCATGCCACCATTCTTAGGTACGCATTGAACTGGGCTTACCCATGGACTATCAGAAATTGGATATATCAAACCTGCATCTAGCAGTTTAATAATCTCTTTCTTAACTACATCTTGCATATTAGGATTTAGTCTTCGTTGGCATTGCACATACGTTTTATGACCTTCTTCCATAAGGATTTTATGTGTGCAATACGAAGGACTTATTCCTTTAATATCATGAATTTTCCATGCAATGGCTGGTTTATGAGCTTTCAACACAGAAATGAGTTGTGATTTCTCATTTTCAGTAAGAGAAGACGATATTATTACAGGTAATTCAGATTCACCATGTAAATAAGCGTATTCCAAATGGTTTGGAAGTGGCTTTAACTCTAATTTCGGAGGTTCTTCTATCGATGATTTGTATCGATATCTGTCTTCTTCTTTTAGCATTTGAATTTCTTCTGTTGTTGGTTCATATCCATTATCTATTAGTGTAACTAACATTTCAGCTTCATCAATTGGTTCATTACCTTCTCCTAAAAAGCATTCTCCTGTTCCTTGTAATTCTGGAAATTCTTCTAATAATTCTGCATGTGCATCTATAGTTTGAATATAATAACATGTATCATCTGCAGATTGTGGTTGTTGCATTGCTCTATCAACTGAAAAGGTAACACTCTCATCCTCTATACTTAGGGTCAGTTTCTTACCGAACACGTCTATCATTGCTTTAGCCGTGTTTAAGAATGGTCTTCCTAATATGAGAGGAACTTGAGAATCTTCTTCCATGTCCAGAACAACAAAATCTACTGGAAATACTAAAGTACCAACTTTAACTAGCATGTTCTCCATTATCCCTCTAGGATATTTTATTGATCTATCGGCTAGTTGTATGCTTATTCTGGTTGGTTTCAATTCTCCAAGGTCTAGTTTAGTGTATAGTGAATACGGCATTAAATTTATACTAGCACCTAAGTCTGCCAATGCTTCTATTGAACTAAGACTACCCAGAAAACATGGAATTGTGAAACTTCCTGGATCAGATAATTTTTCTGGTATCTTATTCAACAGCACTGCTGAACAATTAGCATTCATAGTAACAGCCGAGAGCTCTTCCATTTTCTTTCTATTTGAGATTAGATCTTTCAAGAATTTAGCATATCTAGGCATTCCTGAAATCACATCAATGAAAGGAAGATTTACATTTATCTGTTTAAACATATCCAAGAATTTGGATTGCTCGGCTTCAAGTTTCTCTTTCTTCATTTTACTCGGGTAAGGAAGTGGTGGTTGGTATGGTTTAACATAAGGTTTATCCTTAACTGTGTTATCTTCATTAACCTTTTCAACTACCGGTTCTTTTTCCTTATCTTGATCAAGTTGTGGTTCTTGTGGAGTAGGAATAGCTTCATCAGAAGTTACAGGTATTTCAGGTGGTTTAAGTGTTGTACCACTTCTTGTGGTAATAGCTTTAGCTGTTTCATTCCGGGGGTTAGCATTTGTATCACTAGGTAGACTTCCTGGTTTTCTTTCACCTATTAACCTTGCTAGGTTACTCACTTCTTGTTCCAGATTTTGAATAGAAGCTTGTTGATTTCTAAATGCTTGAGCATTTTGTTCATTGGTTTGTTTCTGAGATGTGAAAAACTGCGTTTGAGTTTCAACTAGCTTCGTCATCATATCTTCTAAATTCGGCTTTTTATCATCGGTTTGTTGTGGTGGTTTGTTTTGAAAATTCGGTCTTTGCTGATTGTAATTATTATTGGATACTTGTTGATTGCTAGGACCTTGTTGGTTGTTGTATGGAATATTTCTGTTATAATTCTGGTTTTGATTGTAAATCGGTCTTGGCGGTTGATAATTATTCTGATAATTATTTCCAGGCCTTTGGTTTATGTATGAAATATTCTCTCTTTGTTCCATTGTTAATTCAATACTGAGACAATCTTTTGTCAAATGTGGTCCTCCACACTGCTCACAACTAATTCGTATTGAGTGAATATCTTTAGTCATCTTTTCCATTCGTCTCTCCACAGCATCTATCTTTGCGGAAATGGAATCTAAGTCATGGCTAGAATCGGCTCTAGCTGCTTTAGATGATCTAACGATATCTTTTTCTTGGTGCCACTCATGTGAGTGGGAAGCAGTGTTATCAATAATTTTGTAAGCATCAGTTTCGGTTTTCTTCATAATAGAACCACCAGCTGCTATATCTATGTCTTTCCTTGTAGTGATGTCGCATCCTTGGTAGAATATTTGTACTATTTGACAGGTGTCTAAACCATGTTGCGGACATCCTCTTAACAACTTTCCATATCTTGTCCATGCCTCATATAGAGTTTCATTCGGTTTTTGTGTGAACGTAACAATTTCTGCTTGAAGTCTTACGGCTTTAGATGCAGGAAAGAATTGTTTAAGAAATTTGTCAACTAAAACATCCCATGTATCAATCGCCCCTTCTGGTAACGATTCCAACCAATCTTTGGCTTCTTCCTTTAAAGTCCAGGGAAATAACATGAGATATATCTGTTCATCCTCCACTTCTCGGATTTTAAATAGTGTGCAGATCCTATTAAAGGTACGTAGATGTTCATTTGGATCTTCCTTCGGCGCACCACTAAATTGGCATTGATTAGTCACCATGTGTAGAATTTGTCCTTTGATTTCATAATCTGGCGCATTAATGTCTGGATGAGTAATTGCGTGACCTTGGCCAGTGTGTTTAGCTCTCATTCGGTCTTCCATACTTAAAGGTTCCAGATTCTCCATAATTGAATTTGTTGAATCGGAATCACTAGAGGATTCTGATTTAATGGTTCGTTCCTCAACAATCTCTGTTTGAATGATTGGTGGTTCCGGAGGAAAGTTTAATGGTTCAGGATCTACGAACCGTTCCTGAATATTCTCCGGATTCTCAATTGTGAGGTCGGGTTCAAAACATGGATTATCGGAAATTTGAACTGAAGTACTTGGTCGACTGGATGACGATTCTAAAGAAAAATCAACGGGGGTTATATTTGCTAAATGTCTTGATCTAGTTACAGGTGGTGAACGTACAAAAGGTGGTGAACGTCTTGCTCGGTGCATTCACTGAATATCCTATTAGTTTTTAAAAGGAAAGAAAAATTATAATAAGTTATCCAACCAATAGACTTTTCTGATTTTGCCCACGTTTCGAATAGCCAAAAGATGCAGCAGAGGGGCAGGATTCGTTTGGTCTCAATATAATTGAGGACTGTTTGGCTCCAATAACCCGGTCCACGTACAAATCCAACTATTACTACGAACCAGAAAATTTTGATGTGTATTAATTTAACCACTTAAAATAAATTTTCGTAATTTTAAGAAATTTAGATAAGAAGTAGAATAAAAATCTATGTCCTAAAACTAGAATAGCGAGAAATAAGAAAGAAAAAGAGTTCGTCGGAAAAAGGTTGAAAAAGAAAAATGGTTGAAAAATAAAAGGTGACGAAAAAGTAAAAGAAACTTATAAAAACTTAAAAATACTTGACTAACCTAACCTTATTACTACAACTAACTTAAAATTATAATCGCAAATTGAGATTACTAATTGGAATGATAATTGATACATAGGTAAAAGTCGTCTAAAAATATTAAAGCTTACAAGAAAAACTAAATCCCAAATGGAATTAACTTAAAAAGAAACTAAAACTTAAAAAGGCGTTGCAAAATTCTAAAGTACCTAAATCTTAGTCTAGAGAAAAAGTACTTAAGGAATTCTACGGCAAAGACTAAAAATCTAGGAGTAAAAATGACTATGGCAAAAACTAAGTTTAAAATTAAATATGAGCGAAGAAATACAAATATTATGCTAAAACGATTAAAAAGGGACAAAATATAAAAATATACAAAAAGTTGTAAAAATTACAATTTTTATAAAAATATTATTTTTATATTATTTTATAAAAGTATTAATTTAAATATATAAATAAAACTAATTAAAACTTAATATAACTAAATAATTAAAATTAAATATTAATTTAATTAAAACCTAAATCTTAATTAATTAATAATAATAATTATTACTCCGTAATAAATGCAGTTAGGGTTTCTGGCAGGCGTGTCAGAAAAAGCTCCGCGAGTCGCGGTATTTCAAACATCAAACCCCGCGGGTCGCGGGGTCCCAAAATTCAACCCTGGAACAGGAAATTTACGCGTTTTTTTTTTTTATGTTTTCTAATTTTCTGTTTTAATATAAATAAAAGATATTTAAATAAAACTTATATTTTTATAAACTAAAATAAAAATAAAGAAACTTATAAAACTTTTTAACAAACTCTTAAAAATATATAAATTTTTGTTTTTCTTTTTATATTTTCGAATATTCAAAACGTATTTTTACAAAAGCGAATTTTAATAAAAGTAAACAAAAAATCTTTTTTTTTATATATATATTAGCGTTGCGCTTCCGGCTTTTAAGAGAGTTCCCCGGCAGCGGCGCCAAAAATACTTGATGTGGTAGCGGAGTGGTATAAAATAGTTATTAATTTTAGCAGGAAATACTATTAAATACGATACAATTTTACACAAGATATTTATTTATTTAGAGAACGGATATACTTAAACCTTGCTACAACACTTATAGGCAGTGTACCTAATCGTACAGTAGTGTAGTTTTTAGTAAGTCCGGTTCGTTCCACAGGGAATCTTTTTTAAACAAAGCTCAACGCTATATTAGTTTACTTTTATAAAAATACAAATATATATATATAAGTAATATTATTATTATAAAGGGGGGTTTTTACCGTTTAATGACCGGTTTGTCGATTTTAAAACTTTAGTCGCAGTTAAAACCAAATAAATACAAGACTTTTAAATTAAAGCATAAAGTAAATAACGATAATGAAATTGCGAATAATAAAAGTGCGATAAAATAAACTTGCGATAATTAAAAAGTACGATAATTAAAAGTGCAATTAAATACAATAACAATAAAAATGCGATAATTAGAAGTGCAATTAAATATAAAATAAAGGAAATTAAATATGAAATAAAAGAATTATGCTTATTCAAACTTCCGTAATCATGATGTTTGACGTGTTGATTTTAGTTTTATGCCCATGGGTTAATTGTCCTTTGTCCTGGATTATTTAATATGTCCATATGGATTTGTCCATAATAGTCCATCAGTCATAAATATAAAGAGCGAAAGCCTTCGTCAAATTATTCTTATTCCCGAAGTCAAATATTCCAACTAATTGGGGATTCGAATTGTAACAAGGTTTTAATACTTTGTTTAATGAATACACCAGGTTATCGACTGCGTGTAAACCAAGGTTTTACTACTTTGTTAACAATTACACCAATTACCCTTGAATGTAATTCACCCCTGTTTCAACAAGTTTATTAACTATTAATCCAGTTCCGTATCCGGTAAAATGAATAATTATTGGTATTTATAGATATCCCGCCCACCGTACCCAGTCAAGCGTATGTGGTTATATATAAATACGTCAAATTATAAGTTTATATATTAAATTAACAAGGTATTGTTTAGTTAATATAAAACCCATTAATAGCCCATAGTCTAATTTCCACAAGTGTCGTTCTTTTGTCCAAACCCCAATTATGGTACAAAGCCCAATTACCCAATTTTAGTAATTAGCCCAACATCATGATTACTTCGGATTAAATAAGCATAATAATAACTTAGCTACGAGACATTAATATAAAAAGGTTGAACATAACTTACAATGATTAAAAATAGCGTAGCGTTACACGGACAGAATTTCGACTTACACCCTTACAACATTCGCTAACATACCCTTATTATTAGAATTAAAATTAAAATTAAAAGTAAAATATAAATATAAATATTTACGATATATTGAGAGAGAGAGAGATATATATATTATCATTTTTGCGATCAGAATTCGTTTGCTTTTATAGGGATTTTCGACTTTTGGGGCTCCGCGACTCGCGGCCGATTTTGCCTTCAAACTCCGCGAGTCGCGGAGTTTGAAATTCCAGCTCACACCAGTTTGGAGTCTTTCTTTGCCGACGGTTTTTATTTATAAATATAATATATATATAATTAATATAATTAATTATATATTATATTATATTTATATACATAGTTAACTTGTAATTTTTAGTCCGTTGCGTCGAGCGTTAAGAGTTGACTATGGTTCCGGTTCCGGATTTTCGAACGTCCTTGCGTACAATTTAATATCTTGTACTTTGCGTTTTGAATCTTGTACTCTTGTAATTTCGAGACGTTTCTTATCAATAATTGGAACCTCTTTGGTTGTCTTTTGTACTTTTGAGCTTTTTGGTCGTTTGCGTCTTCAATTCGTCGAATCTGTCTTTTGTCTTCACCTTTTATTATTTAAACGAATATCACTTTTAAATAGAACAATTGCAACTAAAAGCTTGTCTTTCTTGAGGAATAATGCTATGAAATATATGTTCGTTTTTAGCATTATCAAGTTTCTACAAGAAATCATTGAAAATCCTCAAATGCCATATAGGATCATGAAAGCTGAAAATAAAAGGAAGTTTTTAATCAATGTGAGTTTGGGTCAGTGTAAGAGAGCAAAACAGGCTTTTTAATCAATGTGAGTTTGGGTCAGTGTAAGAGAGCAAAACAGGCTGCACTTAATGAGCATTAAGGGGGGTTAAAAGAACATTATGCTAGGTTATAGGATTACAGAGATGCAATCATGAAAACTAATCCTGAATCCACAGTTAAGATAGATTATGATGAAGGTGAAAATGGAAACTTTTATTTCTCCAGGTTGTATATTTGTTTCAAAGGTTTGAAAATGGTTGGAATGATGCTTGTCGAAGAGTAATTGGTCTTGATGGTTGTTTTCTCAAATCAACATGTAAAGGTGAACTATTGATAGCTATGGGTAGAGATGCATATAATCAAATATTTCCAATAGCTTGGGATGTAGTTAGTGTTGAAAATAGAGACAACTGGTGTTGGTTTATTTCTTCATTAAGGGATGATCTTAATTTGGCAAATGGAGAGTACTTGACAATTATCTCTGATGGTCATAAGGTATGTTTTAAACTATTTTTTTATCTTAATTTTACACTTTATCAATTGTATTAAACATTACACTTTATCACTTGTAATAATTGAACAGTGTCTAATAGATGCTGTTGCTACATGGTTACCTGGGCAGAACACAGACAATGCACAACTCATATTTATGCAAATTTCAAAAATAAATGGAGTGGTGCTCATTGGAGAAAGTTATCCTGGACTGCAGCCTCAACTACAATGAAGCATAAGCTTGATGGAGTAATGCAGCAGATAAAAACATTAGATGTTGAGGCTTACAAATACTTGATAGATAAGAATCCAAATACCTAGTCTAGAGCCTTCTTTGAAATGGATAGATGTTGTGTGGCATTTGAGAATGGGATTTCAGAAAGCTACCATAATGTTATTGAACCTGCGAGGCATAAACCAATAATATTAATGCTTGAAGATATTAGGGTTTATCTAATGCAAAGAATTTTCAACATGAATCAAAAAGCTCAAGATTTGCAAGATGTTATATGTCCATCTCTTAGGAAGCACTTAGAGATCTTAAAAAAGTAACTGGTATGTTCTTCCTTTTTATATTTATATGGTATATGTTCAACTTACTTGTTGTTATATGTCCAAGTATTTATCAAGAGTTTGAAGTAATTGGGTTTGAAGAATCTTATAGTGTTAACCTAGCTACTAGGAAGTGTAGTTGTAGGTTGTGGGATGCAAGTGGGATACCATGTGTTCATGCTGCAAAGGCATATTCATTTGTACACAAAGATCCTGATGAAGGTGTGAGCAATTGGTATAGTAAAGAAATGTGGTTATCTGCATATAGTTATCCAATCCATCCAGTCACATTTAACTGGGGTCAAAGTGAACTTGCTCCTATTCTTCCACCAATTAATAGGAGAATGCCAGGTAGACCAAAAAAGTAAAGAATCAGAGATCCAACAGAAAATGATTATGAAGTTAGTAGGGTTGGAAGGGTTATGACTTGTAAGAATTGTTGGGAAAAGGGTCAAAATAAGGCTACATGTAAAACCCCAACACAACAAAGACCCTAAAAACAAACAACTGTGAGAGGTGGTGTAAGTGAATCTGGTAGAGGTGGTGCAAGTGGTGATACAGGTGGTAGAGGTGGTAGGGCTGGTGAAAGTGTATAAACTAGAGGTGGTAGAGGTGGCAGGGCTGGTGCAAGTGCATCTACTAGAGGTGGTAGAGGTGGCAGGGGTGGTGCAACGGGTGGTGGTAGAGGTGGTAATGGTAGATCTGAAGATGAACAAGCTGGAGATGAACAAGCTGCAACAAATGAAACTGCAACAAATGAAAGTAGAGTAGAAACTGCTACAAATGAAACTGGAGATGAACAAGATGCAAATGAAACTGGAGCTGTTCAAGAAAAAACTACAAAACCAACTTTGAAAAGAACAAGAAAACCATCTGAAAGAATTTTCAACATGAAAAAGGCATTCAAATATGATAAGGATGGGACAGGTTCTAGTGTGGATAAACCTTTTACTTTGCAAGATTGAAAGAATCCTATGTGACCACTGCTTTTGATGTTTGTAATTTGCTTTTGGTTTGTAATTTAATGCTTTTGGTACCATGTGACTACTCTTTTAGATGTTTGTAAGTTAATGCTTTTGATGTATGTTGGTCAATAGTGGTCACAACTTTTGATGTACATTTATGTGTAATCTAATGCCAACTTGTGTTTTTGTACTACATTTATGTTGTATCTGTGTAAAGTAATGCCAACTTGTGCTTTTGGTGCATTATTGCCAACTTGTGCTTTTGTACATGTATGTAAAAGACAACTTAGTCCGGTTAGTTTCAAACACAAAGCAAACAAAAATACAAAAGTACTATAGCTTAGTGCATTTCATTCAATCAATTAGATCATACACCGGATACAACATGAATCAACAACCAAAAGAACTTGTAAACAAGCTTTAGTACAGTTTCAACCACAAAGCAAACAACAAGAATACAAGAAATAAACAACAATTTTTGTAGAAATTCATGTTTTCTATTGTCTTTTTCAACTCCAACTGCATATTCTTCACTTCAATTTCACATTCTTCAACTCTCTGTCTGTATAACAATGCATTGATACATTGTTTTTGATCTTCAGATAACTGCAAGTGTATTTCATACAACACCATTTTGTACCACTCGTTGTTGATTTCAGGATCCAACCAAATAAATGATCGGCATTTCCTCCCAGAAAACTGAATAACATAGTAACAATCAAATTAAGCCTTACAATCGAATTAGGGTTTATCAATTGAATAAAAAGATCAAAATTTAATTATAATTGTACTTACAGATGAATTCGGGCAAACTAAAAATCTCCTTGCAGGGTTGTTTTTGGTAAAAGAAATTCGTTCCTTCATGACTAGGCCACAACCACATAAGCTTGGCGGATTAGGGTCAGTGGGAAATTGCGATGAAGAAAAGCCATCGTAACTTATTAATCGCTTCAATTTTGAGAATTAAGGTGAGTGAAATCGATTTAGGGTTTATATGAACATGTATTTTCGGATCTGAGATAAAAAGGGGTATAAATGCCACGTTATTTACTGTTCCGGGTTAACAAGTTAATTTTGTTAATAATAACACATTTCAATAAAGTATACAGGCTATAATGGTAATTTTTTGGTACATGGACTACATCGGGACAAAAAAGAAAGTATATAATCCTTCAGTCCTTCAGTAGCCTTTTTTTTACACATCCATAACTTCCGAAATCAAGATTTTCACATCTAAAACAAGCAACTCTCTCTCTTCGTAAATGTTCTTAAGAAATATGTAAATCTTCTCGTTTACTCGTTTTATTTTCGCCACTAACGTAATCGGCATCGAATGAATTTATTTTATTCGTATTCAAGTTGATTATCGAATGATTTGTGTTAGGCTAGGGTTTAATTTGGTAGAAAAGATGTTATTTTACGTATTAGTTCAATCTGCAGAGTATGTACTTGGTAATGTTGAATTAATTGGTTTATGCTATGCTTATATTTAATTTTTGTTGTTACGTTTTAAATACTCCATTGATTAAAAGTTGGTAGTTTGGAAGGAAGGCCGTGTGACTGAACATGAGAAATAATTGGTCAATTATTGTAGAAAATAATACGTTCGTCCCGAAATAACAACAAGAGTGTTGTAGAGGATGTGAATACAATTCTTTTCGTTTAAACAAATATTGTAACAGATAAGTATATTTAAACAAGTAATTAAATAAGAGTCATGAGTAATTTTCAACTTATTCTTTTATTGATATATCTCTCAAAGAATCACAACTATTCAAAGGCGGAATAAATAGTTGGTTGATACATATTACATCTAAAATAGCTAGAGAGGATATCTTAAGCTTTTACAAAGTTTGGACTCTATTTAATTAAGCCAACACCACTGAATATTACAATAGTTGAGATATCTATTTATAAGAGTCCTAATAACCATGTAATATATCTATTGTCCACTGGTACATAGCTATAGGATGTCTGTACTTGTGCCGACAACATCATCAGAGAGCGTGCTCTCCTTCTTTCCTCTTTGGTGGCTATTTGCAGGAACACCCCAAATTGATTTGACAATACTATTTGAACTAACAAATAGAATGTTGGGTTCCATAGGCGTTGACAAAGTAATAACTCATGTCTGCACATGCGTTAAACTTCTGCATTCTCACGTGGTCTTGTAAGGTCACTTTTCAGCCGCCGACGCTTGTCCTTTTATGTTTAACTTTGTCTTTGACTTCTGTTGACTAGTACAATTGATGTAGACCACACAGAAAACTATTATGCTTGTAATTGAGCATAATTGTATAAGTGTTGTATGATGCTACCAGCTATGCTGGTTATTCTACTGGTTCACTTGATCTTCTTCATTTGTTGGACACACATCCTGTTCTGGTTGAAGAATACTGTCTATCTTATGCTGATAGACCAGGCAGCATATTGAGACACTTGACACAGCAACAAATGTTGTCTATACTTAAATAAACCTATGCTGGTCGCATATAATAATTAGTGTATATAATGTTGTTTTGTCATAATTAAATCCTTAGATAATTTGGGGACCCAACATAATATTTTTATGTTATTAATTTATAATATATATTATTTGTAATGTTTATTGAAGCCTATTATTATATTAAGAATTTTTATTCTTAATTTATACGATTTAAGCTCAACGATCGTTAGAAATCGTTAGAGGTTTAGTGTTTTCGAGACTGTTAACTGTGCCCAAAGTAAGAAAATTAAAAGTCCCAAACATCCATTTTTGCGAATCGATCGACATCCCATGGGGAAGGGGTGTTTGTGCATATTTTTGTAACTAGTTTGGTCAACATTTGTAAGTCAAAGTAGATTGTTAAACATTACACGTGTTGTTAAATACTAAATCATTTTCCGAAAAGATTATGGGATATAAAACTTGTACATATGAGGTCAAATATGGATTATGACTATTGTTTGAAAGTGTTGACTTTTATTTAGAATAGTTGACTTTGGTTGATCATTGGTTGACTTTCATTAACTTTTGTCAACTTTTCGTGTCGGACTCAAGCAATAGGAATATAATTATACTATGACCTGACCTAAGTTATTAGGCATTATTGACCAACTTGTATCTCTAGGTTGATACGTCTGTTTGTTGTGCTCATTTTAGCACTCTCTATTGTTGAGATTTTTGATGTACACTCAAGGTGAGTTGTAGTCTCATTTTTACTTTACAATTTTGGGATGAGAATACATACGCTTTTATTTTACGCATTAGACACGAGTACTTACTAATTCTACACTAAGTTTGATGCACAAATCTCTTAGCTTTGGTGACTGTTAACTACTAGTTTTTAAACTAATGGGCGTGAATGCGTATATATGGATCCATAGAGTTTGACAAACTCCGTTCGGGTTGGTCGTGCCAACATTTAACGGAAGTAAAGTATCTGAGTGGTACACACGTATCGGTGTATTTTAATACATGGGTAACTTTTTATTTACGTTAAGTTTAGTTACCAGGTGCTCAATCTTGTAGAATGTTTTATAATGTTTTTTAACATCAAATCTTTTGGTCTACTTTATTTATTGTTCGCTATACATAAATCTATAACTCACTAACTTTCTTGTTGACTTTTTAAGTACGTTTATTCTCAGGTCCATAAAGTTCTTCCGCTGATTGATTGTTCGTTCAAGGTGATGCATGGAGTCTTGTGTACCATGTCTTAAAAAATTATTGCATTCATGTTTTTTAAACTACAGTTTTGGTTATTGGATGACATTGACTTTCTAGTCAACTTACTGTTTGAGGAAGTTTCTATTTTTAAAAACTTACTATTTTTGGAAACTTTCTTGTGTGAGAAAGCTTGCTACTTTTGAAAACCTATTATTTTTAGCAACTTTCTATTTTTGGAAATTTTTTGAATTATGAACGCAATGTTATTTAAAACGTATTATTTTATGGCATAACCTCGTTGTGGGACATTTTGTTAACGTACCGCGTCTATAACAATTTTAGCGGGTCGTTATAAATTAGCGTTTATGTATAAAAAATTGTCTGCGATGATCGTCTTCCTAAAAAACACACATGTCTATAAGTTATGAGTTCTTAAATGAATATAAATCGAAACCACAATCTGTTAGCCATCATTTCTTTTGTTCATATCTAGTACACTGGAAGTCGAAATCTACCAGTAAAAAATGAAACCCGCAACTCGTGTTCAGATCTAGAATACTGAAAGTCGTAAGCTACTAGTAGAAATAGATACCCACAACTTGTATACAAATCGAAACCTACCATCGTATACATTGTGGTGTTCATGATATATATATATATAATATATATATATATATATATATATATATATATATATATATATATATATATATATATATATATATATATATATATATATATATATGAGTACAAATCGATACCCACAACTTATGTACAAGCCGGAATCTCTAAATTTCTGGTGTTCATTTTCCGTTCACGGCGGGGTGGTGCTTCTACAAGGAGGCCGCTACAAAGGCTAACTCAAGGTGTTGGGGATGAAACCATGTGTTTGTAGATCGAAATGGGTTAAACTTTAATTTTAACTTTTGTCCGGTTGTAAGGTGATGTCCATTTTGTTGGTTGAATATTGGTTAATGGACTAACCGACAAAGTTAAGTATGATGCTTAATCAAAGAATATGTTTTGATGATGACACATACATATGTATAAGTGATGATCGACATCTTAACATAAAACATGCAAGTTCACTAATCCATACTTGATCTTGCAAATGACCAAGTCAAACAAAACTTATAGAATAAAAATAAAGATCATTAAAGTACACAGTCAAAGTACGGTCGACCGTACACTTAGCCGTAGGAGCCCAGACTGAATCTGCAATGCAGTTTTGTGAAAACAAGTTGCACGGCTGCCACCACGGTCAACCGTAGTGCGACCGCAGAATTCTTTGTCACCATTTTTGATCAAATATAGTTTGACCACTTCCCGACATCTATAATTCATGAAACCTTTCTCAACACTCTTAGAATACATGTCCTTTCCATACTCAATTGAGTCTTGGTCATAAAAACACTAATCTTGGTTAATTACGCTTAATTACATCTTAATGACAAATTAACCATGATTAGGCATAACACATAAGTGTTAATCAATAACTTGTGATCTTAAAACTTGTCTAGACATTCTTAGGATGATCACTAAGTACCAACACATATAAGCTAATGTCACTAGAACACTAATTACAATTAAAGATTACTTAGTGAAAAATTAAGGCTATATGAAGAACAATATTTTTAAGCATGACTAGTAAAGACTTGTAATTCTAAAATACACTTAGATACATTTAGGATGGTCACCAAGTCCCAACTAGAGATTGCTCTTCCCTTGTGCATGTGTTGAACATTAATGTGTGCTTACACATTAATCATGCAATATGTTATATTGCAAGTAAGCTTGCTAAAGCTTAAACCATAATGTTGTGCAAATATCCATATGATTGATTTTGAATAACTATCTCTTGCTATGAGTGAGTATTACTTGCTACTTGCTTGTAACGACCCGACTTTTTTGACTTATAATTATATTTATTACTTTCACTAAACTGCGTATTTGTGCGTACTGAGTTAAATTATTTTCTGGGATCATTAATCATGATTAATTGCCTTCGTCAATATTTTAAAACGTATAATTAAGTGCTTAATCACTTAACATGATCCTTGAATGCATTTATGACCGTTAGTGTCACTTATTGTCTGAAACGAGCTACATACTTGGTACACATTAAACTTTCGTCATAATTGGAATATTATGACTACGTAAACATAATTGTTATTTATTTATGACCATTACTTGGCTTGATGGTTTATTTAATTACACTTAGTGTTTGCTAATGCTCACTAGTTACCTTAATGGACTTTTACCTTAATGGACTTCCATGGCCCAACCTACTCAACTTAGTGGACTAATTAGTGGATTAATTAACCCATGTAATTAATAATTATCCCATGTAAGTATTAAGACAAGTACTTGCATGCTTATGTACTAATGCTTACACTTTGTTGCATGCCACCCAACATTTCAACATTACTTTTTACCACCACCATGGACCACACCATGCCACCACCACATGAGGCCAAATGGTCTCCCCCCCCCCCCCCTTGCTCCCTTGGCCATTGGACATATACCACCACCACCACCACTTCATTTTTCAAATTTCATTCCATTTTCTCAAAAACACACACACTTTTCTCTCTAGTTACTTCTCACTCTAACTTCTCTCTAAAACTTGAAGAACTTGTAAGTGTTCTTGATTTTCTTTTCTTCTTTTTCTTCTTCATTTTCATAAATCATCATCATCATAAACAAGGATTCAAGTTTTGTAACTTGAATCTTCATAACTCTTGTAAGATTCAAACTTTGTTTTGAAAAGTCTTCAAGAACATGAAGGATTCAAGCTTTTTAGCTTTGAATCTTCATAATCTTGTTAGATCTAAGTTATTAACTTAAGATCTCTTTAATTGTGTTAAAAGATCAAAACTCATGTTTATGATCTTCATGTAACTTGTAGATCCAACTTTTTACTTTATGGATCTTCAAGAACAAAAGAAATACAAGCTTTATAGCTTGAAGTTTCTACAAAAAGTTAGTTATGATCAAAGTTTATTAACTTATGATCTTCTTTAATTTGTTGTACTTTAAGTTTGTAATTTGTGTTTTCATTAAATAAAAGATACAAGCTTACTAGCTTGAAGTCTCATAAGTGTTGTTAGGAATCCAACCTCTCTAGCTTAGGGTTTCATTTTTGTGTTTGATCTAAGTTGTGTAACTTATGGTCTTCTACTTTGTTTAAATAAAAGCTCATTATCTTATGTTCATTCTACTTTACAAGATCTAAGTTTCATAACATATGGTTGTGTAAAAGTTGAAAGTCTAAGTGTTATGACTTAGGGTTTCACCAAGAACATGAGATCTAGACTTTTTAGTCTAAGGTCTTTAATATTTAGCTAAGATCTAAGTTCCATAACTTAAGGCCTTGCTTATTTAGTTTGATTCAAAGTTTATAGCTTAATAGAAATTGTACTTGGGTTGAAACTAAGAAATTGATGTAACTTTGGTTCATCACCTTGCTCAAACTCTCACATGAGTGGTGTTTTATTTCTTAGTCTTGACTCTTGTGTGTTGATGGTTAAACCTTCGTTAAATTGATTCTAAAACATCAAGAGTTGCACACTTGAAGCTTATACGCATCAAGGATGAGAACCGTGATGAGCATCAAACACCAAGAAACCCACCGGAGCACTTGTTTACTATTTTTAGGGTCTGATCAGACTCCTGGGCTTCTGGAAAAGTTAATTTCCAGATAGTTAGGTTTGAGTAGATGATTCGTTTAAGACTCACCTAAATCCGATATACGGTTTAGGATTTATAGCCTCCCGAAAGTCACTACGCCCTTGTAACAACGTGCTGAAAATTCTGACCTACTCGCGCTTGAACCATCGCCACGGTCAAACGAAATCGAGTTAGGATCTTAAAATTGGATATCGGTTAGAGGACTCACATACGGAGCCTTGGCCACTGACCGCGCTTCATTTCAGTTGTTATAGAGGTCGTAGCAGCTGAACGAATTCAGCCTTTGTTTCGATCTCTATTCTTGATTGAAAACTTACTTTACTTTTTACGTGCGATGATGATGATGATGATACTTAAGATTTAACTTACGTACTTTTAAACCTTTCGGAACAATTTACTGACTTAGTAACCTTTGACTTAGTTTGAGGACCCTTCGGACCGACTTACTTGCTTACTTATTCGTATCGACTTTTGCCGCATTTATCACTGTGAGTTATAGCTCGCTTTTTACTTTAACTATTTTTGGGACTGAGAATACATGCGCTTTTTATGTTTTACTTACTAGACACGAGTACTTAAACTTTACATATGTGTGGGTGATATAATGGCATAAATTTTCCCCTTAGCACAGTAACGTTTAGTCATTGGTTTATGAACCGGTGAACGCGAATCTTAGATATGAATCCATAGGGTTTGACATCCCCACTCGGGCTAGTCGCGCTAGCATTTAATAGGTGTTTAATACTTCGAGAACATACGCACTTGCCAAGTGTACTTTTAGGGGGTGATATATTATTTTACGTTAAGTTAGTTACCGGGTGCCCACGGATAAGCATATACTTTTCATACTGTTTTGAATACGAAATCTCGTGGCCTACATTACATTATTGTTACAATCAAACTATAGCTCACCAACATTCGTGTTGACATTTTAAAGCATGTTATTTCTCAGGTGCTTAGACGTATGTTGCTTCCGCTGTATTAGTCTCGCTGTTGTAGACCTGCTATGTTAGACTTCCGCTGCATTGTTGAAATGTCCCGTTCATATTGATTATAAACGTTCCATATTAATTGATTTTGTTGCGAGGTTTTGACCTCTATATGAGACGTTTTTCAAAGACTGCATTCATTTTTAAAACAACCATAACCTTTATTTTATCTATAAAGGTTTAAAAAGCATTACATAGATTATCAAATAATGATAATCTAAAATATACCGTTTACACACGACCATTACATAATGGTTTACAATAAGAATATATTACATCAAAAATAAGTTTCTTGAATGCAGTTTTAACATAATATCATACAAGCATGGACTCCAAATCTTGTCCTTATTTTAGTATGCAATAGCGGAAGCTCTTAATAATCACCTGAGAATAAACATGCTTAAAACGTCAATAAAAATGTTGGTGAGTTATAGGTTTAACCTATATATTATCAAATCATAATAATAGACCACAAGATTTCATATTTCAATACATCCCATACATAGAGATAAAAATCATTCATACGGTGAACACCTGGTAACCGACATTAACAAGATGCATATAGAATATCCCCATCATTCCGGGACACCCATCGGACATGATAAAATCAAAGTACTAAAGCATTCCAAATTCCAGAATGGGGCTTGTTGGGCCCGATAGATCTATCTTTAGGATTCGCGTCAATTTGGGGGTCTGTTCCCAAATTCTTAGGCTACCAAGCTAAAAAGGGGCATATTCGGCTTCGATCATTCACCCATATAAAGTAGTTTCATTTACTTGTGTCTATTTCGTAAAATATTTATAAAATTGCATGTATTCTCATTCCAAAATATTAGATTTTAAAAGTGGGACTATAACTCACTTTCACAGATTTTTACTTCGTCAGGAGTAAGACTTGGCCACTGGTCGAATCACGAACCTATAACAAATATATACATATATATATATATATATATATATATATATATATATATATATATATATATATATATATATATATATATATATATATATATATATATATATATATATGTATCAAAGTATGTTCAAAATATATTTACAACATTTTTAATACATTTTGATGTTTTAAGTTTATTAAGTCAGTTGTCCTCGTTAGCAACCTACAACTAGTTGTCCATAGTTAGATGTACAGAAATAAATTGATATATATTATCTTGAATCAATCCACGACCCAGTGTATACACGTCTCAGGCTAGATCACAACTCAAAGTATATATATTTTTGGAATCAACCTCAACCCTGTATAGCTAACTCAAACATTACTGCATATAGAGTGTCTATGGTTGTTCCAAATAATATATATACATGGATCGATATGATATGTCAAAACATTTGCATATGTGTCTATGGTATCCCAAGATTACATAATATATTAGAATACATGTATAATACAATATAAGTTAGCTAGGATATGATTTGTATAGAATTGTTACAATATTTCCCATAGCTACAACAATCAAAAAATATCCAATCTTGTTTTACCCATAACTTCTTCGTTTTAAATCCATTTTGAGTGAATCAAATTGCTATGGTTTCATATTGAACTATATTTTATGAATCTAAACAGAAAAAGTATAGGTTTATAGTCGGAAATATAAGTTACAAGTAGTTTTTTTAAGAGGTAGTCATTTCAGTCGAAAGAACGACGTCTTGATGACCATTTTGAAAAACATACTTCCACTTTGAGTTTAACCATGATTTTTGGATATAGTTTCATGTTCATAAGAAAAATCATTTTCCCAGAAGAACAACTTTTAAATCAAAGTTTATCATAGTTTTTAATTATCAAACCCAAAACAGCCCGCGGTGTTACTACGACGGCGTATGTCCGGTTTTACGGTGTTTTTCGTGTTTCCAGGTTTTAAATCATTAAGTTAGCATATCATATAGATATAGAGCATGTGTTTAGTTGATTTTAAAAGTCAAGTTAGAAGGATTAACTTTATTTTGCGAACAAGTTTAGAATTAACTAAACTATGTTCTAGTGATTTCAAGTTTAAACCTTCGAATAAGGTAGTTTTATATATATGAATCGAATGATGTTATGAACATCATTACTACCTCAATTTTTGTAGATAAACCTACTGAAAATGAGAAAAATAGATCTAGCTTTAAAGGATCCTTGGATGGCTTGAAAGTTCTTGAAGCAGAATCATGACACGAAAACAAGTTCAAGTAAGATTTTCACTCGAAATAAGATTGTTATAGTTATAGAAATTGAATCAAAGTTTGAATATGAGTATTACCTTGTATTAGAAATATATTTTACTGTAAATAAGAAAGATTTCTTGAGGTTGTATGATCACTTTACAAGATTGGAAGTAAGCTAGTAAACTTGGAAGTATTATCGATTTTATGAAACTAGAACTTATAGAATTTATGAAGAACACTTAGAACTTGAAGATAGAACTTGAGAGAGATCAATTATATGAAGAAAATTGAAGAATGAAAGTGTTTGTAGGTGTTTTTGGTCGTTGGTATATGGATTAGATATAAAGGATGTGTAATTTTGTTTACATGTAAATAAGTCATGAATGATTACTAATATTTTTGTAATTTTATGAGATATTTCATGCTAGTTGCCAAATGATAGTTTCTACATGTGTTAGGTGACTCACATGAGCTGCTAAGAACTGATCATTAGAGTGTATATACCAATAGTACATACATCTAAAAGCTATGTATTGTACGAGTACGAATACGAGTGCATACGAGTAGAATTGTTGATGAAACTGAACGAGGATGTAATTGTAAGCATTTTTGTTAAGTAGAAGTATTTTGATAAGTGTCTTGAATTCTTTCAAAAGCGTATGAATACATATTAAAACACTACATGTATATACATTTTAACTGAGTCGTTAAGTCATCGTTAGTCGTTACATGTAAATGTTGTTTTGAAACCTTTAGGTTAACGATCTTGTTAAATGTTGTTAACCCATTGTTTATTATATATAAAGAGATGTTAAATTATTATATTATCATGATATTATTATATATTAATATATCTTAGTATGATATATATACAGTTAAATGTTGTTACAACGATAATCGTTACATATATGTCTCGTTTCGAAATCATTAAGTTAGTAGTCTTGTTTTTACATATGTAGTTCGTTGTTAATACACTTAATGATATGTTTACTTATCATTTATCATGATTAAACATAGTGCATCAATATCTTAATATGATTCATATGTATTTAGTAAGACATTGTTATAACGATAATCGTTATATATATCATTTCGAGTTTCTTAATTCAATAAACTCAATTTTATGTATATAACTCATTGCTAAAATACCTAATGAGATACTTACTTATCATAATATCATGTTAACTATATATATAATCATATATATGTCATCATATAGTTTTTACAAATTTTAACGTTCGTGAATCACCGCTCAACTTGGGTGGTCAATTGTCTATATGAAACGTATTTCAATTAATCAAGTCTTAACAAGTTTGATTGCTTAACATGTTAGAAACACTTAATCATGTAAATAATAATTTCATTTAATATATATAAACATGGAAAAGTTCGGGTCACTACAGTTGTTTAGAGATGTCTCAATCATAGAACTTTTATGTGGCATTCACAACTTATGTTACATTTGAACGATGGCTTTGTAATGACCTTTGTGTCACGTACTTATATTAATACTTTCTATTTGTAGAAGCATGTTATCTTTTGTAAAACGTTATCTTTTCATGAATGCAAACTTGTTTTAAAACAGCATATAGTATTGTAACTGTGTAATGGACCCGTTGTTGATGATCCGTACACGTTAATTTTGTACGGGGCATCTCATTGCTAATATGTTTAATACTCATTAATTTGCCAACTTGATTAATATGCTTGCTATGTGTTACTAGTTAGAATACTAGGATTCAAGTAACTAGTTTACTTCAATAAATTAAGTGTAAAATGGTTCACAAAAGAATAATGGTCAATAATCTATTTGGTCTTGTCTAAGTAACACATTGTGTAAAATGTCCAAGTATGACTTAACATTGATGTCTTTATACACTTAATGTTTGATTTAGAAAGAATTCATTCAATTGATCTCTACTTAGTCTTAAAATGAATATGACTTGTGATTAATTGAAACTGGGAAGTTAATGACATGTTGACTAGTCTTTAGGATTGAACCAAATGCATTAATGAACCTAACTAAGTTTTGACCAAAACTGAGATTACCCTAAATGTCAATCAAGACACTTCTCCAAGAATGTTGGGTTTACCACATTTGGAGTGTTAGGTCATTTTTACTCAATAAGGCCAAATCTCACACACTTAATACATAAAGTACTTGTATAGGATATTGGGTTTCTTTTACAGGTGCTAGATGAAGTAAAGATTCTAAAATGTGGTGTTCAAATCTGAGTCAAACGGCTATACAACGGATAAATATTTTGGACTGGAGTACACGCGGTCAAACCACGGTCGACCGTGCTGGTGATCGTGTGACAACGGCTAGTTTTTGAATCTCACTATAAATAGCAAGCATTGAAGAGCATTTGAAGCTGACCCTCTTGCATATTTCAAAGGCTTATTTTCAGAGATCACAAGTGCTATAATTACTACTCAAATGTGATCAAGTAAGAGAAGATTCTATGATTTTATAGATACAGAATTTGGTTGTTATAAACTTACTAATCAAAATTATTTATCTTGTGAGTTTACTTAGTGTGATGTATGTCCTAGTATTGTCTTATTATTATCATTGCAAAGTGTATGACTCTTGTAACTTTAATTAATAAAAGCATAGGCTAGCTTAGTGATTTACTTCCTTAAAGGGACTTAGGAAGTTGATTAATCTTATTTGAAGATTAATACTTGTCCAAGTTGAAGACAAGTTGAGCTAGGTTGGAGTTGGTCTTTCAAAGGGATAGAAAGATTAGGTTTGTTATCTACCAAAGAAGTTGAAGACTTGTAAATCGGATCTCCACCGGGTTTGGAGAAAAGTGCTTTGTGAAGCAAGAAATCCCGATTAGTGTAATCGGGGAGTGGATTAAGGTGGATTAGTAAACATCTACCCAAACCACTATAAATCATTGTGTCTATGTTCTTTACATTACTTTACTTATCATTTTGAATATATACACCACACACATCAAGTTTGATTTGAATTGGTTGATCATAGTTAATCAAATTTGGTGAACAATCGAAAAAGTGTTAAAACGTATTAAGTAACTATTCAACCCCCCCCCCCCCTAGTTACTTACACATTTTTTTATGTATTAAGTCCTATTTCCATTTGTCTCTTAACGGGAAGGGGTGTCTGATTTTATGTCTCCTAGAAACAGACCGATTTTCAGATTAATGGAGTCATTTATAATCAAACCCTAGCCGATTCCAAGTCGTTTTCTCAAGGTAATCGATCATATAATATAGTGTTTTTTTACTAAAAACACTATATCGAGAATTCAACACTCGATTATAGCATTATACAATTGTTTAAATTCGTTTAAACAATCCTACAATCACACAATGAAATGTCTTGTTAATTTTTAAGAACGAAAAACTCACGCATCTTACATAATTTTACATGAATCACTTTCTAAATAGGACTCAAACCCATGACCTCAAGGTCAGAGAGGCTCGTCTATATCGCTAAATCAAGGCCCTTTGGTTTAGTTTAATTTTTTCTATTTATATTAAAATAAAGTATATACTAGATTAATAATTAGTGTTATATATGTACTAACGGCCGAATCACGTATTTTTTTTTGTTTCGTTTAATTTTACTACGGGTAAAATAGTTAAATGAAAAACATATAGTTTTCTCTTGATTGTGTATTGTAAATATAAACCATTAATATATATATATATATATATATATATATATATATATATATATATATATATATATATATATATATATATAAAACTGTGTATTACTGGAAAAGATTTATCGTAGCAATGCACGATAATTTTAGTTAACTAGTTATATGTACGGATAAAATTTTCCACCCGTTAAAAATATATTTTTTTGTTGCTAAAAACAGAACATATTATTACAAAAGGAAATTTCATCAAAAGATGAAAGAAAACCAAAACGAAGCACATACACAATAACAGGCATCACGTACAATAACAACTCGCAAACAAACCAAATCCAAAATTAAACAAGAGGAAAAGCTACAAGGGTTGTGTATAAATTTGAAAAGGTTAATAGGTTAAATCTAAAAGTTATAAAAGTTTTTTGTTTTTATTTGATCGACACTAATCATTTATGTTGTCAGAGTATGGATGTTACGTCTATTGCAAGGGTATATTTGGTAAAATTAGCTAGTAGTTTATAGCAAATAGCTAGTAGCTATTAGCTTTTTTGTGTATTTATGTATTTGGTAAAGTAGATTAAACTGTTAAAATAAAGAGTACAATGACAAAAAGTTAGAAGTTTTTTCTCAAATGCTAGTTTATTAGCTTTTAGTTTTTTTTTTCTCCGTCTAAAAGTTATAATATCATTTAACCAAACAATTTTTTCTTTATTAAATATGAACTTTTGCTTAAAAGTAGGGGTGTTCACGGTCCGGTTTGGTCCGGTTTCGACTAAATCTGAAACCAAACCGGCATCTACGGTTTCAGCATATATGAAACCAAACCAGACCAAGAAAGTTATCTTACTGCCCGGTTTGGTCCAGTTTGGCCCGGTCCGGTTTGACTGGTTTGACGGTTTCGAGTTCTTTTTTTTTTATATTTTATTTTCATATAAGATATAGTATAATTTAATGAAACTAAACAAATGAAAATTAAATTCTTAAGTCTACTTCGAGAAATGTAACATACAATGTAATCCTTGTATATATTTCATATAGTAATAATAAGTAAAACAATTGATTTGCTTTTCAGTAACATATTTCATTTAGTAATAGTAATAGAGTGTAATAGCAGTAATACATACATACATATACTAACATATAAGATATAATATTAATTAATGAAACTTACTTTCTTGCTTTATGAAAAAATCTATCATATACATTATTGTTGTTTATATACATTATACATATAACAATATATGATATTGTTCAATAGTCCGGTCCGGTCGGGTTTAACCGGTCGGTGGCCTATCAAAACTGTAAACCGGACCGAGTTTCGCGGTTTGGTGATCTTAAAACCGGCGACTGGACCGCTAATATCTAAAACTGGACCGAACCAATAAATCGGTCCGGTCCGGCCGGTTTTCGCGGTTTGACGGTTTTGTGAACACCCCTACTTAAAAGCTAGTAAACTAAAAACTTTTAAAAACTTTAAAAAGTTTCATGTTAAAAACTTTTAAAAGCCCATATTGTTATAATTCAGTAGGCTTATAACTACCTTTAATGGTTATAAGAACAAAGAGAGAAAAAGAGAGAAGAAGGAGAGAAGAAATATTGATATTGATATTTCAAGAGAAATGGTGCACCTTAAATGGTTACCATACATGTCTATTTATAGTATAAAATATTACTATACAAGAAATATAATAATAATAAAATTAACATCCAATCTAGATATTTTATAACACAATCTAGATATTTTATAACACTCCCCCTTGGATGACAATTTTATTAGAGAATAACTAGTACTGCCTCGTTAAAAACCTTGCTAAAGAAAACCCATTGGGATAAAACTTTAGCTAAGGGGAAAAGAGTGCAGCATAGAGTTGACTCCCCCTCAAGTAGGCAACGCCTGAGTTGTTACATCTTCTGAACATGCCTCATGCCAATTGATAAGGCTAAAAAGGAACATATATTTCATAGCATTATCCCCCAAGAAAGACAGGATTTTAGTTGTAATTGTTCCATATTCAAGTAATATTCGTTTATATTTAATAAGTGCGAAGACAAAAGGCGAAAACGACGAATTGAAAACGGAAAGGTCCAAAATGCTCAAATGTACAAGATACAATTAAAAAGGTTCAATTTATTGATGAAGAACGTCTAAAAATGACAAGAGTACAAGTTGCGGAACGCAAAGTACACGATATTAAATTGTACGAAAAGACGATCGAAAATCCGGAACCGGGACCTGAGCCAAGAAGAAACGCCCGACGCAATGGACCAAAAATTACGAGTCTGCTATGCACAAGAATATAATATAATATATAAATAATTATATTAATTATTTATATTTTATATTTATAATTATATTATATTATGTCGGCAAGTAAAATGCCAAAACTTGAGCTGGAAAACAAGCCCATGCAAGTTGCATGGCAAATACACTAAACCTCATGCAACTTGCATGGGGATCAAAAATCCAAAAAGTTCTATAAAAGGCAGTTTTCTGGCCGAATTGTTTTACCACACCAACACACCCATAACATAATAATAATAATACTCCCTAGTATAATATAAATAAATATATATATGTATATATAGTATAGATTAGTGTTATATTAGATTAGTTTGGATTATGTAAAAGTTATTTTTACGGGTTTTTAAAGTCAGAGCTCTGTCCGTGTAACACTACGCGATAAATAATCAATGTAAGCTATGTTCTCCTTTTTAAATTAATGTCTCGTAGCTAAGTTATTATTATGCTTATTTAAAACGAAGTAATCATGATGTTGGGCTAATTACTAAAATTGGGTAATTGGGCTTTGTACCATAATTGGGGTTTGGATAAAAGAACGACACTTGTGGAAATCAGACTATGGGCTATTAATGGGCTTTATATTTGTTTAACTAAATGAAAGTTTGTTAATGTTAATATAAAGATTTACAATTGGGCGTCCCTATAAATTACCATATACACTCGATCGGACACGATGGGCGGGGTATTTATATGTACGAATAATCGTTCATTTAACCGGACACGGGAATGGATTAATAGCCACTAGAATAATTAAAACAGGGGTGAAATTACATTCAAGGGTAATTGGTGTAATTGTTAACAAAGTAGTAAAACCTTGGTTTACACGCAGTCGATAACCTGGTGTATTCATTAAACAAAGTATTAAAACCTTGTTACAGTTTGAATCCCCAGTTAGTTGGAATATTTGACTTCGGGTATAAGGTTAAATTTGCCGAGCAGTTTATAATTATGACCGATGAACTATTATGGACAAAAACCAGATAGGTTTCAAATACATCCAGGACAAAGGACAATTAACCCAGGACAATAAACTAAAATCAAAACGTCAACCATCATGGTTACGGAAGTTTAAATAAGCATAATATATTTTATTTCATTTTTTTCTCGTACTTTTATTTATTGTCATTTCAATTATTGTTATTTATTTTATATTGTTATTTAAATATCATCATTTACTATACGCTTCGCTTAAAATATAAATCGACAAACCGGTCATTAAACGGTAAACCCCCTTTTATATATTATTATATATAATTATATATATTTTGTACAAATATAGTTGTTTAAAAATATAGTGTGCAATAAGCCCGCTCCCTGTGGAACGAACCGGACTTACTAAAAACTATACTACTCTACGATTAGGTACACTGCCTATAGTGTTGTAGCAAGGTTTAGGTATATCCCATTTGTAAATAAATAATTAAAACTTGTGTAATTTGTAACGTATTTCGTAGTAAAATATAGTACTATCACGTACCCCCACGCTACCACATCAAGTTTTTGGCGCCGCTGCCGGGGACTCGGCGAAACACTATATTTTTTAATTTATATTTGAAAAAAAAAAAAAAAAAAAAAAAATCTGTAAAAAAAAAAACGTTTTTTTTAAGAAAAAAAAATTCGTTTTTTTTAAAAAAAAAAAAAAAAAAAAAAAAAAATTTTATTTAAAAAAATTATATATTTTTAAGATTTTGTCTATAAAAAAATTATTTTAAGTTTTATTACCTTTAGTTTTTTTTTAGACTATAGTCGCAACTTTTAGTATTAAGTTTATTTTTGCCGTAGTTATTTTTATTTTTAGATTTTTAGGCATTGCCGTAAAATCCCTTAAGTGCTTATTCCTTAGACTAAGATTTAGGTGCTTTAGAATTTTGCGACGCCGTTTTTCGCTTTAGTTTTAAATAGATTTTAGTGCCTTTAAGTAATTGCGGATTTCCTATAGAATTGCTTCTAAGCCTTAATACCTTTAGGCACAACTTTTTAGATTTAGTTTTTAGACTTTTAAGTTCCGACGTTTTATTTTCTTATTTTTATTTTTCGACGCCTATTTTTCTACCTTTTTATTTTTTCGACACTTTTCGACGCGCAATCTATTTCTTTCTTATTTCTCGACGCTTTAGTTTTCTAGGACTTAGAAATTTTCTCTACTTCTTATCTAATTCTCAAACGGAAAGAAAAATTATTTAAGTGGTTAAATTAATGGACGTTGACAATTTTCTGCTTCGTAGTAATAGTTGGATTTGTTAGTGGCTGAGTTGTGAGCTTCCGATTTAAAGGGTTCTGGCTCCCTGCTGCATCTTTTGGCTATTCGAAACGTGGGCAAAAGCAGAAAAGTCTATTAATTGGACAACTTATATAAGTTTTTCTATTTTTATAACTAATAGGATAATTAGTAAATGCACCACATTGTAGCTAAAATTTGGCCATCGCAATAAAATGGAAAATTTTGAAAACAAGGCCTTGGAAACTCTTTTTGAACTCCAAAATCAATTAAATCAATACTCTCAACCGAGTGTTGATGACAATTCGGTCAGTCAATCTTGGATCGCGAACGACGAAACAATAACTGGTTGTGAAATCTGTGGAGATTATCACTCAACATGGGAATGTTACTATTACGTTCCTACTGAAAATTACGCACCCACAGAACCTGAATGGAACGATTATGAAGAACACAATTCTAATTGGGATTATTCCCAAGAAGATATTCAAACTCAACAACCAGAAGAACTTGAAGATTCTTTAGATTATATGAGAATCAAACTCGAAGAACTTGATGCTCAAAAGGAACAAATGAGAGAGTTTGTAAATAGGCAAGCTGAAACTCTATCAGATTACACACCTGTTGATCTGAGGAGTATTGTGCAAGAAAATCTCAAATCATCGAATTTTGATGAATTCGAGAGCTCCGAAATCACCAACTATCCCGATGATAATTCTTATTCAGCCTTACCAATTTCACAACATATCGACACATTAGCCTCTACCGATGAAGAAGATGTAAGGGTAACAAATTGGTACTCTTGGGAAAACGATAACGTTGAAAATTTTACCCCCGAGACCAAACCGAACTTCACCATTCCACAACCTCCTAACCCAATATTCTCAATAGACGAGTCATCTACTGAAGATGAACCACGAGCTGTAATAGATAATGACACCTCGGATTTCACCCAATTGGGTAATAGAGGTGAAACCTTTGATTCCGAGAATGAACGAAAGGAAATATTAGAAATTGTCCACCCTATAGATATAAGTATGTCGGTGTATATCGATCCATTTGACCAAGAACCAGAAAAGAGACATATCTGTCATAACCCGTCCTTAACCATAAGAACGTGTTAGATAACGTATGATTTCATTGCGAGGTATTGACCTCTATATGCGACATTTTTAAAAAGGAAAACTGCATATATTATACATTACAAACCAAACCATTATTTTTGTTACAAGCTTTAGACAATAAAAAGGTGATTATCGTTTAGCGATAATCTTCGACTTACAAACTTTACAAATGATAATAACAACACGGTTTCTAGCATATTTTACAGTACAACATCTCGGATATGCAGTTTTATTTTTGACACAAACATGCGTACGCAAGATCCTGGTTAGATCCAACATGATGCAGCGGAAGCTTTAGTAATCTCCTGAGAATAGACATGTTTTAAAAGGTCAACATAAAGTTGGTGAGATATAGGTTTAGTGCGCAGCAATATATATATATAGACCACAAGATTTCGTATATAAACATTTCAATAAAAATATTCTAAGTGGTTGAGCACTTGGTAACCATACTTAACATTTTCACGTCGCATATTCCCTTTAATATGAAATCTTACTACACCGTACCAAGTGTAGTCACAAAACGAAGTATTGTGCAACCGTTGAATACTGGTCGTCCAGTCCGGTTGGGGTTGTCAGGCCCGATAGATCTATCAACAGGATTCGCGTTTACAATACCGCTGTAAATATTAGTTACCAAGCTACAGGGAAGTATGCCAGTGGTACAACTCAACGTAGAACATATTTTTCAGTTACTTGTGTCCATATCGTAAAACATAAAATACATGTATTCTCATCCCGAAATATTTAGAGTTTAAAAGTGGGACTATATACTCACTCTTGTCTTGATGATATAAATAATTTGACTCGGTCTTCCGGTTGATATCACAAACCTATCCATATATAATATATCAATATGTTTTCATTTTTAAACAAACGTTATAAATATATACTTGTTATACTTTTAATACTTTGAATAATTCCTTAGTCCGTAGTTAGCAGTCCGATGTTAGTAATTCAATTTTAATGGTTCATTTTTAGATGTTTAATATACCCGCAATGAAATAAATAAAACCCCCAACGAAATAAATAAAACCCCATCGTATATGTATTGGTCGAGATTAATCTTGACCCATGGTACCGGTGTTGTCAAATGACGTGTTGCGTACATAAAGTACCGGTGTTGTCAAATGACGTGTTGCGTACAAACATGGGATCTTATGATTAATCTTCTCGTATTGTTTACGGGTGATCCTGAACCATATAAAATTGAATTATAAGTACATATATATAAAATATCATGTTATCTTAGAAATATGTGATTTATATCATTTTTTTCCAATTGATCCCGTAGTTGAAATGATCTAGGATAACCAATTTTGTTTCGGTCATAGTTTCTTCGTTACAAATCCGTTTTCGTTGATTCAAATTGCCATCTTCTTGGATCGAGTTCTTCTTTAAGACTATGAACTGTAAATACCTTGGTTTGTATTCAAAATCATACAGCATAAGTGAAACATTAGTGAAACATATGAAGTTAAACATTTTTGTTACAACAAAATCATTTAATGACCATTTTTCTAAAAATACTTATACTTTGAAAAACCAAGTTTTACCTTGTTAAATTAGCATATACATAAGTTATATTACAGGTCTTGAAGTATTTTAAAAGTTAAGTTAGAAGGATCTATTTAGTTTGCAAACAAGTTTGAAAACATTCAAACTATGTTCTTGTTGTTAAACTTTTGTACCACAAAATAAAATAGCTATATATATATGAATCGAATAAGGTTATGAACATAGTTACTACCTCAAGTTCCTTGGATAAGTTTGCTGTAAAAGAGAAGTAAGAAGCTAGAATCAAAAGGGTGATAGAAGTGGATGAAAGATTGGTAGTAAGTTGGTGTTCTTGGAGGGTTTTCTTGAAGTGTTTTTGTATGGTTTTCTTTATGGTGTTTAAGTAAGGTTTTTATGGCTAGATCTTCTTGGTAAGTTACTGAATTGTTATGGAGTTCAAAGGGTAAGAGAGAATGTGTGTTTTTAGTTAAGAGATTGAAGTAAAAATGAATCAAAAATGATGATACATATATACTCCTAAAAATGTGATCTTTAAGGATAACATGACAAAATTCTAGTTTGTATTTTTGTAATTAGTCTTGCAATGATTCAAAAGTAATTACCTAGCTCTAAGGGCATGAATAATGGCTGGTTAGGTGGTGATTTTGATGTGTATTTACTATTAGTAAATACGTATAGGAGCTAGGTATGATACGAGTACAAATACTCTAAATATACGTATAGAAATTTTGTGAAAAATGGAATGAGGATTCAAATATAGCTATCTTTTGTGAATACACTTATATGATTTTATGTATTTAAGTTCTTAAAAGTGATTAAATACATTACTTATACAATATATGTATAAACATTATAGTCTTAAGTATTTAAGTCAAATAACGTTACGTATTGTTATCGTTTTGAAAACTTAAGTTAGTAGTTTCAAAATACACATATAACTTGTTGTTATTAATACAAAATGAGATATTAAAACATTCATTAATCATGTTAAATATGTATATATACATATATATACACAAACGTATAATTATCATATATTGTATAGTTCGTGATATCATCGGTCAAACTAGACGGTCAAACGTTGTGTAAAACTCTTTTCGGAAATATAAGTCTCGACAATTTGGATTGCTTATCATGTTGGTAAGGTTTAATTTATGTAAATATTAATCTTATAAGTATAGAATGATCGAAAAAGTGCGGGTCGTTACATTACCTCCCCGTTAAATAAATTTCGTCCCGAAATTTTAAAATTGTACCTATTTTGCGTCATCGAGAAACAAGTGTGGATACTTTTGCCTCATCTGATCCTCTCGTTCCCAAGTAAACTCGGGACCTCTTCTAGCATTCCAACGAACCTTAACAATCGGTATATTACTCTGTTTGAGCTGTTTAACTTCACGGTCCATGATTTCGATTGGTTCTTCGACGAATTGTAGTTTCTCGTCGACATGAATTTCTTCAAGAGGAATGGTGAGGTCTTCCTTTGCAAGACACTTCTTAAGGTTTGAGACGTGAAAGGTATTATGTACTCCGGCGAGTTGTTGCGGTAACTCGAGTCGATAAGCTACCGGTCCAATGCGTTCGATGATCTTGAACGGGCCTACGTACCTTGGGTTCAGTTTACCCCTTTTGCCGAAACGTATTACACCTTTCCAAGGTGACACCTTTAGCATAACCATGTCCCCGACCTGAAACTCTAATGGTTTCCTTCGGATATCGGCGTAGCTCTTTTGGCGACTGCGGGCTGTTTTTAATCTCTCCTTGATTTGCACTATCTTCTCAGTCGTTTCATGTATGATCTCGGGACCAGTTAATTGTCGATCTCCTACTTCATTCCAACAGATAGGAGATCTACACTTCCTTCCGTACAATGCTTCGAATGGCGCAGCTCCAATGCTCGCATGATAACTATTATTATATGAGAATTCTGCTAACGGTAGATATTTATCCCATCCGTTTCCAAAATCGATCACACATGCCCTGAGCATGTCTTCGAGAGTCTGAATCGTTCTCTCACTCTGTCCATCGGTTTGTGGATGATATGCGGTACTCATATCCAACCGAGTTCCTAATGCCTCCTGTAGTGATTGCCAGAATTTTGAGGTAAATCTACTATCACGATCGGATATAATGGAAATAGGTATTCCATGCCTTGAAACAACTTCCTTTATATACAATCGTAATAGTTTCTCCATTCTATCCGTTTCCTTTATAGGCAAGAAATGTGCAGACTTGGTGAGACGATCAACAATCACCCAAATGGTGTCGTATCCCCAGGCAGTCTTTGGTAACTTCGTGATGAAATCCATGGTAATACCATCCCATTTCCATTCTGGGATTTCTGGTTGTTGAAGTAACCCTGACGGCTTCTGGTGTTCTGCTTTAACTTTGGAACAAGTCAAACACTCCCCAACATATGTTGCAACGTCGGTCTTTAAGTTAGGCCACCAATAACGTGTCTTAAGATCTTGATACATCTTTCCAACTCCAGGATGTATCGAGTATCTTGTCTTATGTGCCTCGTTCAATATCAACTTCCTTAATCCACCCAACTTCGGTACCCAAATACGATTTGCAAAATATCGAATTCCATCTTCCCGCATAACGAGTTGCTTCTCATACTTCTTCATTATTTCATTTCCTATATTTTCTTTAGTAAGTGCTTCTCGTTGAACTTCTTTGATTTGTGAGTTGAGATTCATGCGAATTTTTATGTTCATCGCTCGTACTCGAATTGGTTCTCGTTCCTTTCTGCTTAAAGCATCGGCCACCACGTTCGCCTTTCCGGGATGATAACGAATTTCACAATCATAGTCGTTTATTAACTCGACCCACCTACGTTGCCTCATGTTCAATTGTTTCTGATCAAAAATATGTTGAAGGCTTTTATGATCAGTAAACACAGTGAATTTAACCCCATACAAGTAATGTCTCCACATCTTCAATGCAAACACGACTGCTCCCAGTTCTAGATCATGCGTCGTATAATTCCGCTCGTGAATTTTCAATTGTCGGGATGCAAATGCAATTACTTTCTTTCGTTGCATAAGAACACAACCAAAACCTTGTCGCGAAGCGTCACAATATATTTCAAAATCATCGTTCCCTTCAGGTAACGATAAAATAGGCGCCGTAGTTAACTTCTTCTTCAATAATTGAAATGCGTTCTCCTGCTCCGAGGTCCATTCGTATTTCTTCCCTTTTTGCGTTAATGCTGTCAACGGCTTAGCTATTCGAGAAAAATCTTGAATAAACCTTCTATAATAACCGGCTAAACCCAAAAATTGGCGTATCTGCATTGGTGTCTTAGGAGTCTCCCATTTTTCAATAGCTTCAGTTTTTGCTGGATCAACCTGAATTCCTTCGCTATTAACAACGTGACCAAGAAATTGCACTTCTTTCAACCAGAAAGCACACTTAGAAAATTTAGCATAAAGTTGTTCTTTTCTCAACAATTCTAATATCAACCTTAAATGCTCTTCATGCTCTTGCTCACTCTTGGAATAGATAAGAATATCATCAATGAAAACGATAACAAACTTATCCAAATACGGACTACAAACTCGATTCATGAGGTCCATGAATACAGCTGGCGCATTCGTCAATCCAAACGGCATAACCAAAAATTCGTAATGACCATAACGTGTCCGAAAAGCAGTTTTCGGAATGTCCTCTTCTTTGACGCGAAGTTGATGATAACCCGATCTTAGATCGATTTTCGAATAAACACATGATCCTTGCAATTGATCAAATAAGTCATCAATTCTCGGTAGTGGATACCGATTCTTGATAGTTAACTTATTTAATTCACGATAATCTATACACATCCTGAAAGATCCATCTTTCTTCTTAACAAACAAAATTGGAGCTCCCCACAGTGAAGTACTTGGTCGTATGAATCCACGGTCCAGTAATTCTTTTAACTGACTTTGAAGTTCTTTTAACTCGGACGGTGCAAGTCTATATGGAGCACGAGCCACTGGTGCAGCTCCTGGTACTAAATCTATTTGAAATTCTACCGATCTAAATGGAGGTAATCCCGGCAATTCTTCCGGAAAAACTTCAGGAAAATCTCTTGCCACAGGCACGTCGTTGATACACTTTTCTTTCTTTTCGACCTTATTAACATGTGCTAAAATAGCGTAACATCCCTTTTCTAAACACTTCTTGGCTTTCAAACAGCTAATGAGTTTTAGTTTTGAATTACCCTTCTCTCCATAAATCATCACCGGTATTTTATCCTTACCAGGAATACGAATTGCCTTCTTAGCACAAACAACTTCCGCTCCTATTTTGGACATCCAGTCCATGCCGACTATTACATCAAAACCTCCTAATTCTACGGGTATTAAGTCGATTTTAAACGTTTCTCCGGCTAGATTTATTTCACAATCACGACAAATTTTATCGGCTTTAATTAGTTTACCATTAGCTAACTCAATCAAGTACTTAGCATCTAGAGGTAATGATGAACAATTCAATTTAGTGTAAAAATTTCTACACACGTAACTTCTATCGGCGCCAGTATCAAATAAAATAGATGCTGATAAGTTATTAATGGTAAACGTACCCGTAACAAGTTCCGGGTCTTCACGTGCCTCTCTAGCATTAATAACAAACGCTCTTCCACGTGCAGGTTCGCCATTCTGATTCGGGCACTGGCTCTTATAGTGACCTTGTTTTCCACACCCAAAACAAGTAATGTTAGCCAAAGCAGTTCTATTTGCGTTGGTGGCAGGAGTCTTGTTACCATTTGCATTTGTAACGAGAGCCTTACAATCTTCAGCAAGATGTCCCTGTCGATTGCATTTGGTGCACAACACACTACAGTAACCAAAGTGATGTTTGTGACAACGGTTGCATAAAGGACTTTGTCCTTTGTAACCAAAGCCTGAACCGCTACCCGCACCTTTCGGGGTTTCTGATTTCTTAAAAGATTGTTGTTGGTAACCTCGATCATAATTTCCATTCCACTTTCTTTTGTTGCTCGATACCTTCACCTCAGCAGTGAATGCTTTCTTATCCAAGATGACTTGATCCATTAGCTCGTTTGCCATGGTTATAGCTTCATGAATTGTCTTAGGTTTCGATGCTGTAACATTTGCCTTGACCTTTTTGGGCAAACCAGCTTTGTACATTTCAATCTTCCGTTCTTCGGTTGGAACCAATTCAGGACATAGCAAAACTAATTCCATGAATCGCTGATTGTAGTTGGTGATTTCAGTACCAACCACCTTCAAACTTCGTAACTCATCTTCTAACTTAATAACCTCATTCCTTGGACAATACTCGGTGATTATCATTGCTTTGAATTCTTCCCATGGAGTATCATAAGCTACATCTCCTCCTACCGCCTTCACATAATTCTTCCACCATGTGAGTGCACTATCTTGTAAAGTGCACGATGCGTATTTGGTCATGTCCTTTTCAACACAACCACTGATTTTGAACACAGTCTCCATCTTTTCTATCCATCGGGTTAAACCGATCGGTCCTTCCGTTCCACTGAATGATGATGGCTTGCAAGCTTGGAACGTCTTGTAGGAGCATCCTACACGAGGATTTGGATTAACTGCAGCAGCTCTTGCAGCCTCAACCCATAACATTCTGTCGTTCACTCGCTGGTTGATGAGTTCCTCGAGTTCTTGTTCCGTCATTCGATTCAATCGCGCCATTTCCTAATGAAAGAAAATAATTATTCACATGGATTATTATAGATGTAGTGTGTATTTATAGTACATTATAGCTTATTAATAATATGAACTAGGTATTATTATAAAAGCCTTTTCTTCTTATTAGCATTTTATAATTATATCTTGGGTAGTACCTACCCGTTAATGTTCATACTTAATAGCTTAGTACAGAATCAATTACTACAATCTAAATAATACTTAACCATGGAAAATTATTGCATTTCATACTTCAATATTTTACACATGCTTATCTTACATCGAACATTAAGCAAACCACACTATTAATATTATACAAAACATTATTCGGTTCCATGGTTTGACACAGCAGCGCATCGTTTGATCTATTTTCTAGGACGTTTAGACACAAAGATTTGCTTAACGCTTATCCTAACTGTCTGCCTATATTTTGGCTGTGGGACTGAAGAACTGGATGCCGGGACAGAACGAATAGGAATAGCGGGGATAGGGGTGGTAGTGTTGAGTGGAATTGGTGCCACATCATTCTCATTAAACTCGGGATTTGGATTTTCTAATTCATTAGCCTTTCGTTTCTTTCCTAGTTCGAACTCGTCTTTTGTAATTTCCTGTATTTCTTCCTCGGGTTCACTTTCCTCCTCGGGTTCACTTTCCTCCTCGGGTTCACTTTCCTCCTCGGGTTCACTTTCCTCCTCGGGTTCACTTTCCTCCTCGGGTTCACTTTCCTGGTTCTCTATAGTTGGTTCATCCGGAATTTGTGAGTCTTCCCCAAGGATATCATTTTCGTCATCGGACAGGTTAATGACTGGAACGCCATCTGAAGATTCTGATTCGGAGTCGTTGATTGTGATAACAATTTTTGAGCTCGACATCTATCACACAACACTAACCCATTAGTACTTATATAATATTTACATATAAATTTTAACCAACAGTGATAAGCAATGGTTTTTTTTTTTTAAATCAGACCCGGTCAAAGTCCAGACTTACTAATGTATCCTAACGGCTTCTCGGTTAGACACACTAATGCAGACCTGGTTCGCTAAGACCACCGCTCTGATACCACATGTCATAACCCGTCCTTAACCATAAGAACGTGTTAGATAACGTATGATTTCATTGCGAGGTATTGACCTCTATATGCGACATTTTTAAAAAGGAAAACTGCATATATTATACATTACAAACCAAACCATTATTTTTGTTACAAGCTTTAGACAATAAAAAGGTGATTATCGTTTAGCGATAATCTTCGACTTACAAACTTTACAAATGATAATAACAACACGGTTTCTAGCATATTTTACAGTACAACATCTCGGATATGCAGTTTTATTTTTGACACAAACATGCGTACGCAAGATCCTGGTTAGATCCAACATGATGCAGCGGAAGCTTTAGTAATCTCCTGAGAATAGACATGTTTTAAAAGGTCAACATAAAGTTGGTGAGATATAGGTTTAGTGCGCAGCAATATATATATATAGACCACAAGATTTCGTATATAAACATTTCAATAAAAATATTCTAAGTGGTTGAGCACTTGGTAACCATACTTAACATTTTCACGTCGCATATTCCCTTTAATATGAAATCTTACTACACCGTACCAAGTGTAGTCACAAAACGAAGTACTGTGCAACCGTTGAATACTGGTCGTCCAGTCCGGTTGGGGTTGTCAGGCCCGATAGATCTATCAACAGGATTCGCGTTTACAATACCGCTGTAAATATTAGTTACCAAGCTACAGGGAAGTATGCCAGTGGTACAACTCAACGTAGAACATATTTTTCAGTTACTTGTGTCCATATCGTAAAACATAAAATACATGTATTCTCATCCCGAAATATTTAGAGTTTAAAAGTGGGACTATATACTCACTCTTGTCTTGATGATATAAATAATTTGACTCGGTCTTCCGGTTGATATCACAAACCTATCCATATATAATATATCAATATGTTTTCATTTTTAAACAAACGTTATAAATATATACTTGTTATACTTTTAATACTTTGAATAATTCCTTAGTCCGTAGTTAGCAGTCCGATGTTAGTAATTCAATTTTAATGGTTCATTTTTAGATGTTTAATATACCCGCAATGAAATAAATAAAACCCCCAACGAAATAAATAAAACCCCATCGTATATGTATTGGTCGAGATTAATCTTGACCCATGGTACCGGTGTTGTCAAATGACGTGTTGCGTACATAAAGTACCGGTGTTGTCAAATGACGTGTTGCGTACAAACATGGGATCTTATGATTAATCTTCTCGTATTGTTTACGGGTGATCCTGAACCATATAAAATTGAATTATAAGTACATATATATAAAATATCATGTTATCTTAGAAATATGTGATTTATATCATTTTTTTCCAATTGATCCCGTAGTTGAAATGATCTAGGATAACCAATTTTGTTTCGGTCATAGTTTCTTCGTTACAAATCCGTTTTCGTTGATTCAAATTGCCATCTTCTTGGATCGAGTTCTTCTTTAAGACTATGAACTGTAAATACCTTGGTTTGTATTCAAAATCATACAGCATAAGTGAAACATTAGTGAAACATATGAAGTTAAACATTTTTGTTACAACAAAATCATTTAATGACCATTTTTCTAAAAATACTTATACTTTGAAAAACCAAGTTTTACCTTGTTAAATTAGCATATACATAAGTTATATTACAGGTCTTGAAGTATTTTAAAAGTTAAGTTAGAAGGATCTATTTAGTTTGCAAACAAGTTTGAAAACATTCAAACTATGTTCTTGTTGTTAAACTTTTGTACCACAAAATAAAATAGCTATATATATATGAATCGAATAAGGTTATGAACATAGTTACTACCTCAAGTTCCTTGGATAAGTTTGCTGTAAAAGAGAAGTAAGAAGCTAGAATCAAAAGGGTGATAGAAGTGGATGAAAGATTGGTAGTAAGTTGGTGTTCTTGGAGGGTTTTCTTGAAGTGTTTTTGTATGGTTTTCTTTATGGTGTTTAAGTAAGGTTTTTATGGCTAGATCTTCTTGGTAAGTTACTGAATTGTTATGGAGTTCAAAGGGTAAGAGAGAATGTGTGTTTTTAGTTAAGAGATTGAAGTAAAAATGAATCAAAAATGATGATACATATATACTCCTAAAAATGTGATCTTTAAGGATAACATGACAAAATTCTAGTTTGTATTTTTGTAATTAGTCTTGCAATGATTCAAAAGTAATTACCTAGCTCTAAGGGCATGAATAATGGCTGGTTAGGTGGTGATTTTGATGTGTATTTACTATTAGTAAATACGTATAGGAGCTAGGTATGATACGAGTACAAATACTCTAAATATACGTATAGAAATTTTGTGAAAAATGGAATGAGGATTCAAATATAGCTATCTTTTGTGAATACACTTATATGATTTTATGTATTTAAGTTCTTAAAAGTGATTAAATACATTACTTATACAATATATGTATAAACATTATAGTCTTAAGTATTTAAGTCAAATAACGTTACGTATTGTTATCGTTTTGAAAACTTAAGTTAGTAGTTTCAAAATACACATATAACTTGTTGTTATTAATACAAAATGAGATATTAAAACATTCATTAATCATGTTAAATATGTATATATACATATATATACACAAACGTATAATTATCATATATTGTATAGTTCGTGATATCATCGGTCAAACTAGACGGTCAAACGTTGTGTAAAACTCTTTTCGGAAATATAAGTCTCGACAATTTGGATTGCTTATCATGTTGGTAAGGTTTAATTTATGTAAATATTAATCTTATAAGTATAGAATGATCGAAAAAGTGCGGGTCGTTACAATATCCATTTACTAAAAGCTACACTTAAAAAAGAATTAAGTAGTGACGATCGGGTGAGTCTAAACTTTAAACCCATTGATATATTATACACCACCCGAGATATAAATAACTGGCTCACTATTTTAATTCGTGGAACTTATTCCAACGATTTCACATGTCGTCAGCTAAGTGTGGGGAAGTCTAACCCCACTTAACGTTAAATTAGGGGTTCGGGTTAGTGCATAACTCGTTAATAAACATGCATAATAAATTAGGGTAAAAGATGCATTTTCAAAGATTAGCAAACAGTTCAGAAAAGCAACCATTTTTGAAGAAAAACATGTGTGATGATACAAGAAGGAATGAACGATGAGGCGCGCCATCTATCATTCGTCGAGCTTTGTAAGTACAAACTAGGTATTCTTAATCACTTTTCTACACTAATCACCCTCATGAATTTATAATTAGAGTCTGATTTCATGCAAATGAGGGCATTGCATGATCTCAAGTGTGGGGAAGGGTTATAAATTCTCTCGAGTTTACACTTGGTTTATTTGCCAAATTTTGTGAAAATTTGAAAAAAAATTCAACTAAATGAATTTAAAATCATGTTTATACATATTTATGAACGATGAAAACTAGGTGTTAATACCGAAATTATCGTTACCTTAAAAAGGACATAAATTGAGAAACAACCCAAAACGCTTGAATTCATTTAAGAATGGAATAGAAGAGAATAAAAAGGCAAAGAAATAAACTAAGTGTGGGGAGAATGTACCAAGTTATTCAATTAAAAATTATCTATCACATGTTTCTGTAAAGTTATTGCAGGTGCTTTTGTTTTGAACTAAATTAATAGTTTTACCCGGTTTATTGTGATACTTTTGAAAGAAAGATGGATCTACACGATGAATCAATTCCATCATTTAAAGGAAGTAAAGTCTTCCGAAAAAGACACGCGCTTCTTGATTTAGGTCAAGAAGTTGTCGTCCAGACCAGCTGTAGGTTGACGAAAAATCTAGAAAAGTCATCTCTAAAATCAGCTGGAAATCCACGGACCTCAGCATCAAACAGGGTCGCCAAGTGGTCAGATTTATCCTAACCATGAGAAGGATTTATCTCGTACAATGGGGGGGCACCGTGCAAATTAGCTTGATAAGACTAATGAATCAGATCCCCAGAAAGGATAATCTCCTTTAAAGATCAAAAATCAGCTTTTAAGCCTGATATTACTCAATCCTTGAGATTGACCTTAAAGATTGAGAATTCAAACTCATGGAATTCGATGATATCTAAACTCGAGCTTGAACGAGAAAATATTTTGATAAAAATTACAAACCGATTTGTTTTCTGAAAACCCATTTTCAATGCGTTCATTACCATTGAACGTAAAATCCTAGGAATTCACCTGGAATTCATTAGGTCACCTGAACCAAATCGGGTGTCAACCGTAAGAACGGTGGTTGCATAGCATGGTCGAAGACAGGACCTTGTGCCAGACCGAAAAATCATAGGATGATCTTTACTATTGCTCCTACCAAGGATAGTTCTAGCATCCGACACGTTTTTAGACCATGAACAAATGCATGTCATTAGACATTGCCTTAACAGTTTCTTGTTCATCGCTTTCCTTTACAACCGGACGGTAGTTTACCGAAAGGTAATATACGGAACAAGTAAACTGGATGTGTGCTTTCCGATACCAGGATAGCAGTGGATTACACGAACTTAAAAGTTTTAAGCCAAAATATTGATCCACAAATATATTTTGCAACACCAAAGAATGGATTAAATCAGAAAACTTGTCTAGGATAAAATCTAGCTTGAATTTTTAAAAGATCAAATGTTTTCATAAAGATCCAATTTCCTAAAGGATCTACATTTTTATAGTCATGTGGGACTGTAAACCGCCTTTCAAATGTGCACTTTGCTTTGGAAACCGAAAGTAAATCGGCTATTTGATTGCAAGTGTCGTTGACCTAAACCCGAGGCAACTGTGGATGACACACCCACCTTTAACCATGGTTCTATCGTTACTATCATTGTTTATACCACCATATCAAAATCACTGATGTACAAAGTGTGAAGAATAAAGAAGTGATTCGTGTGATGTATTATATTATTTCAAGACTGTATTGCTTGAGGACAAGCAACGCTCAAGTGTGGGGATATTGATAAGGCTAAAAAGGAACATATATTTCATAGCATTATCCCCCAAGAAAGACAGGATTTTAGTTGTAATTGTTCCATATTCAAGTAATATTCGTTTATATTTAATAAGTGCGAAGACAAAAGGCGAAAACGACGAATTGAAAACGGAAAGGTCCAAAATGCTCAAATGTACAAGATACAATTAAAAAGGTTCAATTTATTGATGAAGAACGTCTAAAAATGACAAGAGTACAAGTTGCGGAACGCAAAGTACACGATATTAAATTGTACGAAAAGACGATCGAAAATCCGGAACCGGGACCTGAGCCAAGAAGAAACGCCCGACGCAATGGACCAAAAATTACGAGTCTGCTATGCACAAGAATATAATATAATATATAAATAATTATATTAATTATTTATATTTTATATTTATAATTATATTATATTATGTCGGCAAGTAAAATGCCAAAACTTGAGCTGGAAAACAAGCCCATGCAAGTTGCATGGCAAATACACTAAACCTCATGCAACTTGCATGGGGATCAAAAATCCAAAAAGTTCTATAAAAGGCAGTTTTCTGGCCGAATTGTTTTACCACACCAACACACCCATAACATAATAATAATAATACTCCCTAGTATAATATAAATAAATATATATATGTATATATAGTATAGATTAGTGTTATATTAGATTAGTTTGGATTATGTAAAAGTTATTTTTACGGGTTTTTAAAGTCAGAGCTCTGTCCGTGTAACACTACGCGATAAATAATCAATGTAAGCTATGTTCTCCTTTTTAAATTAATGTCTCGTAGCTAAGTTATTATTATGCTTATTTAAAACGAAGTAATCATGATGTTGGGCTAATTACTAAAATTGGGTAATTGGGCTTTGTACCATAATTGGGGTTTGGATAAAAGAACGACACTTGTGGAAATCAGACTATGGGCTATTAATGGGCTTTATATTTGTTTAACTAAATGAAAGTTTGTTAATGTTAATATAAAGATTTACAATTGGGCGTCCCTATAAATTACCATATACACTCGATCGGACACGATGGGCGGGGTATTTATATGTACGAATAATCGTTCATTTAACCGGACACGGGAATGGATTAATAGCCACTAGAATAATTAAAACAGGGGTGAAATTACATTCAAGGGTAATTGGTGTAATTGTTAACAAAGTAGTAAAACCTTGGTTTACACGCAGTCGATAACCTGGTGTATTCATTAAACAAAGTATTAAAACCTTGTTACAGTTTGAATCCCCAGTTAGTTGGAATATTTGACTTCGGGTATAAGGTTAAATTTGCCGAGCAGTTTATAATTATGACCGATGAACTATTATGGACAAAAACCAGATAGGTTTCAAATACATCCAGGACAAAGGACAATTAACCCAGGACAATAAACTAAAATCAAAACGTCAACCATCATGGTTACGGAAGTTTAAATAAGCATAATATATTTTATTTCATTTTTTTCTCGTACTTTTATTTATTGTCATTTCAATTATTGTTATTTATTTTATATTGTTATTTAAATATCATCATTTACTATACGCTTCGCTTAAAATATAAATCGACAAACCGGTCATTAAACGGTAAACCCCCTTTTATATATTATTATATATAATTATATATATTTTGTACAAATATAGTTGTTTAAAAATATAGTGTGCAATAAGCCCGCTCCCTGTGGAACGAACCGGACTTACTAAAAACTATACTACTCTACGATTAGGTACACTGCCTATAGTGTTGTAGCAAGGTTTAGGTATATCCCATTTGTAAATAAATAATTAAAACTTGTGTAATTTGTAACGTATTTCGTAGTAAAATATAGTACTATCACGTACCCCCACGCTACCACATCACCAATATTATGAACTTGTGTTCTGAAAATAGCAGTTAGCAGTGCTTTGGTATAAAGATCAGCAGAGTTGTTGATTGAACTTATCTCATTTTAATCTGGTTGTCTTTTATGATATCTTGAGTATATGAGAAAAATCTGAGGTTTTCATCTGAAACTGTATCATCTAAATCTTTTATGTACAAGTTTGGCCCTCGTGATTTGTCTACAGTCTCCTTCATGGTTTGTTCAAACCGTTGTTTCAGTTCCTATTCCCTTTCAGTCTTTTTCTGAGCCTTACCAATATACCATTCTTTTCCATCAAACTTATGACCGTTAAGACCGTTTATAGCTTTAGCGCCTCGTCAGCATTTATGTTTTGTTCTGTCATTTTTGATACTCTTCTTTCATTTGTATTATGTAAGCTGTATTATCTTCATAGATAGTTGTTAGTGAAGATAGTTGTTAGTCTTTTATAGCGTTCTAGTCCACAAGAATCAATAATGATTTGTGTCATTGATCTCAACCAAACACATTTTCGAGTAGTTTCATATAATGCAATCACTTCGTCATGATTTGATGATGTTGCAACAAGTGTTTGTTTTAAGAACGCCATGATTTTGTGGTACCTCCATTTAGGAATACATATCGAGTTTGAGATTTATCTTTATGAGGATTTGATGAATGACCTGTATATACATAATCAACCAAATCTTGTTTTGAAACGTTAGAATAAAATAATTTTAAATCAGCAGTTTCTCAAGGGTATCAAAATATGTGTTTGATCCCGCTCCATTGTCATTTGAGCTGAATCTTGCCAACAAATTAACTGCAAGAGAAATGTCAGGTCTTGTACAATCTATAAGATACATAAGAACCTCAATTGCACTAAAATATGGAACTTCCGATCTGTTAAGATTTTCACTATCTTCGCAGGGATGAAATAGATCAGTGTCAATATTGAGTGATCTAATAACAATGAGTTTGTCTTTAAAAAAATGTTTTAAAATCTTTTCGGTATAAGTTGTTTGATGTACAAGTAAACCATTAGGCATATGCTCAATTTGCAATCCAAGGTAATACTTGGTTTTTTCAAGATCTTTCATTTCAAAATAATTCTTTAGAAGTTGAATGATTTCATAGATCTCTTTATTTGTTCATATGATGTTAAGAACATTGACATAAACAACTACGATCTCATATCCGAACATTGTTTTTATAAAACATACGTGCAAAATAAGTTTATATTTATACCCTTTTTTTTATCAAGTAGTCATTTAATCGATTATATCACATATGTCCCGTTTGTATAAACCCATTTAGAAATCTTTGTGATTTAATGGAATATATTCCCTTGGGTTTTACATTAGATGCTTATGATACCTTAACCCTTTAGGTATATTCATATATATCACTATTAAGTGATCCATACAGATAAGTAGTAACAACATTCATGAGATGCATTTAAATAACTACCAGGTTGATTAAGTATCTAATAAGTAATTGTATCCATTACAGGAGGATAAGTTTTCCTACTAATTCATTTCTGGTCATTGTGGAAAAATATTGAGTTACAAGTCTAGTTTTGCCTTGTAACTTCATTTGCACATTTCTTTTCGGATAAAAATTCATTTGTATCCCATACGTTTCACATCTTTAAAAGTGATAACGATTGATCCGAAAACTTTTCTTTTATCGAGCGATTCTAATTCAGCTCGTATTGTTTCTTTCCATTGAGCTCAATCATGTCCATTTTGTATATTCAATGACAGATTTTAGTTCCAGATCATCATCTTTATTCATGATGTCATTGTAACATTATATGAAAATATCTCATAGAGATTTTAATTTCATTTCGGTTCCATAATATTGCATAATTTATCGCAATTTTAGTATTTACATTTATCAATATCCTCTGCAGAAGGAATATTGATTTGTGGTTCTTCTTGAACACTTTCTCTTACCTCATTATCAGCTGATTTTCTTTTTCGAGGATTTTTATCTTCGGAACCAATTGATCTTCCACGTTTGATGCGTGGCAAAGACTCAACAGTGACATTATTGCCAGCTTTTGGAATTTCAGTTCGAGCTGGAGCATTTATCGCTGGTATATATGATTTAGTCACTTTTTTATATCTGTAAATGCATAAAGTAATTAATTTGCAAGTTCTTGCATATGCATTATTTTTGAACTTTCGTTTCACATTCTTTTGTGCGAGTTCAATATACCTTAATTGATGTTCGCATCATGAAGCATCATTTTATTTTTTATTTTTATTTCTCCCCCTAATCTAGGGAACAATGTTTTATTAAAATGACAATCAGCAAAACGTGCTGTAAAAACATCACCCATCATGGGTTCAATATATCTTATGATTGAAGATGTTTTATATCCAAAATATATTATCATCTTTCTTTGAAGAACCATTTTATTGTGTTGTGGTGATACAATTGGAACATACACTGCACAACCAATGTTTTAAGGTAGAAAATATTTGGCTCTTGGCCAAAATCAAGTATTAAGTGAAAATATTTACGACTTCCACATGGTATAATGCGAATTAATGTCGCAGCATGTAAATTTACATGTCCACATATAAATATTGAGAGATTTGTACTCATTATCAATTGTCTAGTTATTAGCTGTAAGCGTTTATCTATTGATTCAGCTAAACCAATTTTGTGTATGCACATGAGCAACTGGATGTTCAACAACAATCCCTGTAGATATATAATGATCATTAAATGCTTGAGATGTTAACTCACCAGCATTATCAAGTCTCATCCTTTTAATGGTGTAATCAGAATAATGTGTTCTCAATTTAATAATTTGTGCAAGAAACTTTGCAAATGCCATATTACGGCTTGATAACATACAAATATGAGACCATCCGCTAGATGCGTCTATTAGAACCATGAAATATCAAAATGGTTCACATGATGGATGAATTGGTTCATATATCTTACCTTGAATTCTTTCAAGAAACATTTGTGATTCTTTTTCACAATATACTTTTCATTAATCACCATATGTGCTTTTCATTAATCACCATATGTTTTTTTTTTTTTTTATAAATCACCATATGTGTTTTTTTTTTTTATCATATATCCTTTTCACCATATACGCTTTTAATCATATGCGCTGTGTTTTTCACCATATGCGCTTTTAATCATATGCGATTTTCATCATATGCGTTGTGCTTTTCATCATATTCGCTTTTTATCATATGCGCTTATCATATGCGATGCGCTTTTTATCATATGCGCTTTTTATGTGAATAGTAAATTAATTAATTTCATTTTACTATTCATATGAATTAATTTAGATTTACTATTTTGTTAATTGAGTAATATATATATACATCATATACTTGTGACTCCGAAGGCTCAAATGAATTTGACCATATAGTTATACGTTGTACCTTGCACATTAATTTTCAGTAGAAGCTTTAGATGCATATTATTTTCAGTAGAAGCTTTAGATGCACTTTTTTTTTAATCACCAAATACCACAAACACTTTGTTTGCGTTTGTTCATAGTCATCAATGAAAACCATTTTCTTTAATTTTATTTTATACAATAAAATTAACGCATCATTATTCTTTTCAAAAACAATAATCTATTGTTATTGTTCACTTGTGCCATGTTTAACAACAAAAGTCAACAACCTCTGTCTTGTTTGTTGTGGCAACCAAAAACAACCTTTGCTTTTGTTACCGAGAATCCAAGACCAAAAAACAATTAATTTTTAATTAATCTTTTATCAAAACCATAAATGATTTTATTGATCTACGTTGATATGGCCATAAAGAATTGACGGCTGACCTACTTTTGTAAGTGTATTTCGGCTATCATCCCGAAAATGCACAACGACCTTTTTTTTTTTTTATGAACTATTTGTTTCATATCTAGCTTAGGCAATTATTGTGAACATTTGGTCCCTATAAGAGCATTTATTTTTTAGACTTTTAGTTGATTTATACTTGTCACAATTAGGGATAGCACCCGCGAGTCGTGGATGCGGATTCATTGGATTCATCACCCGTACCCGCGGATTTTTTCTTTAAATCAAATAACTGAAATTTGGATTTTTTTTTTTCTTTAAGAAACATCCAATTGAACCCTTTTCACACTTGAATTTTTTTTTTTTCTTTCAACTATAACCAGTTTACAAAAAATACATCAAAACTCAGGGGGTCAAAACATAAATTCCTTAAATTAATTGTCAACAAATTGTACCAATAGACAAAGACTATAATGATCATGAAAAGGTTTTGGTGCCTGATTTAGGTTCATCTTTTACTAATCTTATTATTTAAATACAGCATGATTTTTTTAAGTACAACGATTGGTGGGATAAATGAGTTGTTCAAAATGATAGACACATAGAGGGTATGAGACGGGTGGGTTCTGAACTTATGGAGTTTGAGATCCATGACCGAATGGATATTCTCAATCAAATGCTCTTTTCTAAGGTATGACTTTTGTTCGGTTCATATTTCCAAAATACTATGTTAGCTATAATAGCTATAATAGCAGTTGTTCACAATTCATTTTTTACCTACATTTTATGTAGTTAATTACATGAGGAAGTATTAGCATCCAACATAATGGGTCATATTTACTTTTAACAAGCTTAGACATTTATATACATCGGACTAGCATCTTTGTGCGTTTAAAATCTATGACGGATTTCATTTTCACTTTTGCGTTTATATTGGTATCAAGTTAAGATTAACAAAAAAAAATAGTGCCAATGTGGCGTGCCATCAGTTTTGCAATATGTGAAAACATAAACATTGTAACCAGTAGCTCTTAAGATTTTTTTTTGGTTTGTAGAAATATGGGTCTTCTGGCATAGGATGTATCTCTTCATTTAGTCAACATCACAACACTTAATATCTAATGATCGTGACCTTTCACCAAAGAAGATATATTCTTGATAAACTAAACACTGACTCGTGTTTGGAATTGTCGGCCATAAAAAAAAATTCATTTGATGAAAGTATATTTTTTTTTAATTATAGAAGGAGACCACTTCATTTTCAATACTTAATTTTTGACAAAAAAAAAATACTCCATTTTACCATCCCCTTTTTTTTCTTACTTTAACTTTTAAGATATACTTTTAATAAAAATACAAACTACTTTTTCTTATTTTAACTTTTAAGATTTACTTTTAATAAAAATACAAACTACTTTTTGTATTTTAACTTTTAAGATTTACTTTTAATAAAAGTACAAACTACTTTTTGTATTTTAACTTTTAAGATTTACTTTTAATAAAAGTACAAACTACTTTTTTTTATTTTAACTTTTAAGATTTACTTTTAATAAAAATACAAACTATTTTTTTATTTTAACTTTTAAAATTATAAATTTAAGAATAAACATTAGTATGCATGAAATAAATAATGATTAATTGCATAAGTAATCATAAATGTTAGATAACATATAAAGACCCCGTCGTATTCGTATTGATCGGAATTAATCTCGACCCATGGTACCGTGTTGTCAAATGACGTGTTGCGTACATAAAGTACCGTGTTGTCAAATGACATGTTGCGTACAATCATGAGGTCTTATTAACATAAATATAAATGTTAGTGAAGTTAATAAGAGTTAGATTACAGAAAATATAATTCAGGCGGTATAACCGGCCATATATAACTTAAATAACATAAATATAAATGTTAGTGAAGTTAATAAGAGTTAGATTACAGAAAATATAATTCAGGCGGTATAACCGGCCATATATAACTTAAATAACATAAATATAAATGTTAGTGAAGTTAATAAAAGTTAGTAAACATAAATGATAGTTAGGCGACAGTGTCGACCATATATAATTTAGGTGGCAGAGCCAACCATATAATAAGAACAATACAAATGCACTAAGAACTTAATAAAAATTAGTAGTTCAAAATGTTAGTAGTCCAAAATTTGATATGTCCGAGTCTGAAAAACCTTAATAATTTCATACCTTGATTAGTGACTCGTGATCGTTTGAGATATCCTTTGATTACATTAAGCTCTTCGTGCTGATAACGTGTTATAATTCAGTAGGCTTATAACTACCTTTAATGGTTATAAGAACAAAGAGAGAAAAAGAGAGAAGAAGGAGAGAAGAAATATTGATATTGATATTTCAAGAGAAATGGTGCACCTTAAATGGTTACCATACATGTCTATTTATAGTATAAAATATTACTATGCAAGAAATATAATAATAATAAAATTAACATCCAATCTAGATATTTTATAACACAATCTAGATATTTTATAACACACACACATATATATATATATATATATATATATATATATATATATATATATATATATATATATATATATATATATATATATATATAGGGATTGGTTCAAGTAAAATGAATGTTAAAATACATAAGGTAAAATGTCCTAAATTCATGAGGGCAGTTTAGTGAAATAAAAATACTGAAATAAATTTAATTAACAAAAAGCATCTTATACGTAGTGTGTGTAGAAACGTCTGAACCCTCTTACATGATATTAGGAGTGGTTGTTTTACATATCTGTATCGTATATGTATGCATCATTCTTTCTTAATATGTGCGTCAAAAAATGATTTCATTACTGTAAATCTATTGCATCAAACGTATGATCTTTTATGTATCATATTTTTATACGTGCATCAAAAGGATACTGTAAAAAATGTTTATCAAAGTTATTGTATTGCATCAAATTTCATGATGAATACATTTATCATCATATAGAAATCTGCATAAAATAAAAAAAATAAAAAATTTGGTGAAAAATTTTCTTAGCTAAATGTACCATTTAATTGTTATTTATGTATCAAATTTTGTAGAATTATGTATAAAAAACATTGTGATGCATGTAATTGTTATTTACGTTTATGTATCAACGTAAAAAAAGTTGAAATGTATCATTTTTTCCCAGATTAATCTATGTTCTAATTTTGTTATTTATGTGTCAAATTTTGTAAAATTCTGTATAAAAAAACATTGTGATGCGTTATATATATCGGTCTATGTGATATATCAAGTTTCAAAGTCAAAATATCTCGGATTGCTTTTAGTTTGTTTATATAAATGGATAATTGGCATATGGATTTTTTTGTTCAATTGTTGTTTAAGAACCACCGAAATACATGGAAACTTGATTTATAAGATGTTTAAAAGACTATAGTACCGTTAACTGTTTTTACAAACAAAATAAATAAAACTATTTTACTATTCAGATCTAATCCAATCTAACGGTTTATATTCTTTCGTATCCTTTGTATTTTAAGCTACATTGTACGCTAACTCTACCCTCTATATATATATATATATATATATATATATACTTTAATGTTTTTAGTGACAAGTATATGGATGACAGAGGATCATATATGAATCGAGTGATGATGTATCAATATTCATTTAGTTTTAGATCATCCATCCATATCCATATTTACTAGATTAAGAGGGTTAATGAATATTCATTGAATTTTAAAAATTATGTTATAATATTTTCTAATATGCAATAAAACAAAAATGTATAGTAAAAATGAATATAACATGACATAATTATATATATATATATATATATATATATATATATATATACTTTAATGTTTTTAGTGACAAGTATATGGATGACAGAGGATCATATATGAATCGAGTGATGATGTATCAATATTCATTTAGTTTTAGATCATCCATCCATATCCATATTTACTAGATTAAGAGGGTTAATGAATATTCATTGAATTTTAAAAATTATGTTATAATATTTTCTAATATGCAATAAAACAAAAATGTATAGCAAAAATGAATATAACATGACATAATTAAAATTTATCTACAAGAATGTGTAATCTTTGTTGAAAATAAAACACAATTCGTTGAATTTTTAAACATAGATCATAAAAAATTAAATACATTTATCTAATTCATTTGTAATAGTAAATTTGTAAGGATATATATATATATATATATATATATATATATATATATATATATGTGTGTGTGTGTGTGTGTGTGTGTGTGTGTGTGTGTGTGTGTGTGTGTGTGTGTGTGTGTGTGTGTGTGTGGGCAGGATCAATGGGGAAGTAACAAATCGGGGGAAGCAAATTTTTTTTTTTCGTTTTCTTTGGAATATTTTTTCAGGCATCAAGATCACACGAAAATATGAATATTTAAAAAAGACACTTCGTGATGAATGTTATTATTTAGGCGGGAAAACGATCGACAAAAATAACATTCAAGATAATATTGATCGTGAAGAATGTTAACGTTTTTTTCTTCATGTTTTGTGAAGTAAAATTTAGCCCGATTTAGAGTTTAGGGTTTAGGGTTTAGGATTTAGGGTTTGATGTTTTAGGTTTAGTCCCTAAACCCAAAACCCCAAACCCGAAACCCAAAAAACCTAAACCCTAAACCCTAAACGCTAAATCGTTCGTGTTAAAAACTCAATCTAAATCCTAAATCTAAACCCTAAATCTAAACCCTAAACCCTAAATTTCTAAACCCTATAAACCCTAATATCTAAAACCTCAACATACGCTCGAAAAACACGATAATTGTTATATATTACTTCTTCGAACGTTTTCCCATTAAAATAAAAGCATTTATCACAAAGTGTCTTTATTAAATGTTCATATTTTTATCCAATCTATAATGTTCGTGAACAAAATTTTTTCAAAAAATGAAAAAAAAAAAATTATTTTCCCCCAATTGGTTACTTCCCCCTTAATTCTACCAATATATATATATATATATATATATATATATATATATATATATATATATATATATATATATATATATATATATATATATATATATATATTTCGAGTTTTAATGGATATATGTAAGGGTGAAAATATTCATCCATGTACATATTAAATACATTTAGTTTCATCCATAATTGTATGGGTGGTGATCCTTTTACCACCCTTCTTTACCACACACCATTAATAAAACATAATGGACACTTTTACCCTTTCTTTATATTTACTTTTTTATACTACGTAAATTTCTTTTGACCAAACTTAATTAATTAAAATTATACTTTTAACTCTTTCCCTGCACCTTCATCTTCTAAATTTTTGCTTTTCAAATTAATTAGACATCATGAATAATCATCTTTCTTTTCATTTTATAAACTCTTTCACGAACAACAATTGTATAGGAACAATAACAACAAAATCAAATACTACATGAGTGATGCATGAAAGATGTGAGATATAGACAATTCTTCCTCTATCCAAGAATAAAAACAAGTCATTTCTCCACCCAGAGTGAAATACTCTCAAAAGTAGAGAAAGTCATCCCTCTCTCTATTTGACGGATAAAGAAATTGCTTCCGAGTAGACCTCCGGCCAACAATTATATAGGAAAAGATCAAATAATTATTCTACCAAAGATCATTGAAAGTTTTGCAAAAGAAAAGTTATATATCGCGCATCGAGATATTCGTTTTGTAATGACGTTGTACATCAAGCAAAAAAAAGTACTCGTAGTATATTGATGTGGGTTCACATCTAACATCAATCGAGCAGTCCTTGATCATCGCCGCTAACCGTCGTAAATTGAGATATTCGTTTTGTAGATTGAATTTAATGACGTGCTGCAAAACCAATTCTTTTTGCAAACCCAATTCTTTTTGCAAATCCAATTCATTTATCATTTATTAAATCCAATCCGAATTAAGGGTTTGAAACCCAATTAGTTTTGTAAAAAAAGGGTCTCAATCCAAGTAGGGTTTGTAAACTCAATTGTTGTGTTGTTGTTTGATTATAAGGTAATGGTGTACTGTTTCATCATTGGTGAAAGAACAAAGATGAAGGAATTGTAAGGAACAATAAATATGTAAATGGAGTTTGTGCTAATATTGTTGTTTGATCGTGATTCAGTGCTTCACGTAACAATGTGATCAAATTACCAATATAACTGATAGACAAAATTTGTCTTACTTGGTATGAATAGTACTATTTAATTTTTTTTTTTTTTACAAACCAACTCCTAACTTTTATTAAAATACAAATCGAACCCCTTACTTTATACCTATATTATAAATTATTATTTATCGCATCACTAACATCAAAAACACCCACCACGCTTTATCGGCTTCTACACTGCGCTCAAACAGTAGGACCCACATAGGCCACTACTGTGCTACATTTTTTTTTGTCTCCAACGATAAAAGAAGCAACTTTCTTAAAAGGAACAACCCTTCAATGCTACCAAAAGATGTCGAAAAATATTTTTTTTTACAAAATAGATCAACTAACTTTAACGCTAAAAGAAGCAACTTTCACAAAAGGAACAACCTTCAATGTTAGATGTCGAAAAAAATTCTTTTTGACAAAATAGATCCACAAAAGGAAAGATTTTTTTTTAACTCGCATTCAAAACGGAGCCCCGGCGCGAAGCGAGGGCTCCACAACTAGTTAGATCTAATTAAATCAAAAATAAGTGCCATCCAATTAAATTTCATAGGTTCAATTTACAATAAAACAAAATATATACGTTTTAATCCGTTTGTTATTATAGTTTTTTATTTGGTGTTTAATTATGTTAGAATAATGAGGGTGTGAAAGGATAAATAAACGAGAAGGGCAAAAGTGTCAAAAAAATTTATATGGTGGTGTATGACAAAAAAAATGTGGTGTAAGGATCACTACTCTATCCGTATTTATATCAATTTAGGTTCATCCATATTCATCACCATATAAGTGGATCTGGTAGATATCTACTGAATCGGATGGCCAGTGATAACAACGGATAATTGGGTTATTTAATACAACACAATTTAATTCCATTTCATTTTCCTTTGACAATATAACGAACAAAAAATTGTAAATGAATTTTATGCCGTTCACCAACAACCAAACATACCTCGACTTAAAAACCACATAAATTTGATTCCTTTGACATTATTGTTTTTAGGCTGTTTCAGAAGGACATTACTCAAGCGTCGACGGCTTATCAGGATAAAATTACTATTTTCTAGTAATTTTAAGATATGTTGCTAACACTTTGTAAACATGATATCTCCTATGAAATATATCGAAATTTCGTTTTGGGTTCGCAGAGGAAACTTCCCTAGCGATAACTACATCTGATCCCCATTAGTAAACTGCTGGGAGACGAGCCCCTAAGCGACGAGACCTGTAACCGGATAAATTGCGTCATTGACGCCCCTTCCGGTCAAGAGCCCATTTTAATTCGATTTTGGGCGGTACCAATAATCGAACTTGGGTCTCCTACTTTACAGGGAATTCAATGACCACTAGGCTATGCTCAAACGATTATATTTCAGAATCTCAACCACCTAAACTATCTTTGGAATTATGTTTACATGGAATTTATACATCTAAAGGTCATCTAATAGTATCATTTTGTTCATGTAGGTTACTCATACTTAATACTCCGTAAGACCATTCCTAATGTGACGTCAGTTTTTAGTCAGATGATGTGGCAGCACATGTTGCCAAAATTGACACCAACCGACACTTCTAATGGAGCGCTAGTTTTGACATTTTAGGGGCGTTAGTCACGGAAGTGACTAAAAAAAGAGAAGGTCATTTTGTTTGACCAATCATATTTTAGTAAATTATTTTATATATTACTAATTTATTTATTTTATCCTCAACTTTCAATCATATTTTACCACATTATCATACTCAATATTTGACACAAAAAGCTGACACAACAGTTAAAAAATATCAGTGCTACATCACATCTAGTTTTTACTTTTTAGCCTAAAAGCGTTCAACTATTTGTGATATTACAGACACGGTTAAGAATGTTCCTTCGATTTATAAGTCATCCATATATACTAAAAATCATATAAAAGCTCACTTGAAACGTGTAAAAAGATACTTTTATTTTTATCACTCTACTAAAATACAAAAGTGAACACTACCAGCGATATTTTTGTCCTCTCATAATTAAAATCATTATTTATTTTTCACTAAATTGCCCATTTCGTTCTTGTATTTTTCAATTTTTGATCGTTTCATCCCTTTGTTTTATTTCATACATTTTTCATCCTTCAAAGCATTATAAAGTCTCAAATTCATCCCTCACCCTAACAAAAGTTAATGTCCGTTAAGTATGGACCATCCTTGTAAAATTGATTCCTTAACATTGCAACCTTACCATCTTTACTCTCTAGAAGAACTCTCCGGAAACCTCCGATTCCCCTGTTCCTTCTTATAAACCCTAACCCCAACTTTACTGAAATACGCCATAACCAATTAACAAAATTCGCTCTTACAAAAACCATGTTTTTCTTCTTCGTAGGTGGAGTAACTCAAGAAGTTCGTCAAGTCCTCAAACAAGATGTCGGACGGTGCATCAACTGCCGTTCACCGGCGATCTCGTCGACACCAACAAAGTTTTAAAATTGTTTTTTGTTCTGATTTATCGGTGGCCATCAAAAGATCAATTCCGGTCTATTCTATCCACCATCGTTATCCACGTCATCGTATGAGTTCCAGGTGTCGAAGAATCGTCAATGTCAGTTCTGCGACCGGGCAGTCGATTCGGATTTCAAGTTCTGCCCCTTCTGCGGTTCTGCTCTTTAAATTAGAATCCAGTGCGAATAGTTAAAGTATAACTGCTCTATAGCATTGAAATAAGCTTGTATGAGTCTTATTTTTGTACTACGTTAGCATATAGAAATAAAAATTCCCAAATATTCCAGTAAAATGATGCGTGGACAATTGACGAATGATAAAAGTTAGTTACAGGCACTCATTGATAGCATGTAATGTAATTAGCATTTTTGTATTTGATAATCAGTGAAGGGTTTTAGCAAGTGTATCATGTGAGAGTATTGATGGAGAGGCTTAACGCATCTAAACGATAACAATTTGCAACAATATGTATGAGAGTATTAATTATAAATGCATAATTAACAGTTAAGGTGTAAGAGCAAGTATCTATATCTTTGGTTTTCATTGTTTGAATTTGTAGACTAGTAAGATCATGATACCCTTTATATTTATGTATAGATTTATTAAAGCTTTTCATGTTTGATCGTGCATATATTTTCCGAGAGGTTAATATGCATGTTCAATATGTTTAAAATAGGTTTAAGGATCTTAGAACTTAGCTCTCCGGTCCGGCTACCGTGAATAACCCTGGCCGACATGATGATGTCGGCGGGGTGGCTAGGTGATTAAGTCCACCTTCGATGATGGTCGTCGATCGAAGGCCCAAATAAGGCTGTAGGAAACCGTCGAGAATGACTAACCTGTTAACCTTCGATGAATGATGATAATGATTACGTATTGTGAGCCACGTAAAAATGTGATGATCCCCTGGAATGATAATTAGGGTTAGTATATATAGGCAAAACCCTAATTCTAGAATCATCGGAAATCATGATAATCCTTTCCATAACAAACTCCCCGAATCTCGGATATAATTATGGAAAAGATATTTAGGCTTGATGGCCAAGTAACCGCCATTCTGGGAACAAAGGTATTCAATACGCTACTGTATAACGCATATAAAGTACACGCGTACGCACGCTAGTAATAGCCCGCATACGTATATAATGCGCATGCGGGTTGCGGTATCATTATATCCCCCCAGTTTGATGTAATGTGACGCAAGACATATGATATCAAACTATTAAGCAAAAAATAAAAAGAAAAAAGAAAACATCCAGCATTAAATTTTATGCGTGCGGCTCGAGGTCATTAAATGCCTGTCACTGTCGCAGAAGCCCATTCGGCTGACAAGACAGAAAGTGACGGTGAGCAGACGCGTGTGAGCCACGCGCTCAACATTGGGTACAACAAGCAAAAACCCACGCGCGAGCAAATGACGTCCACCGCCGGATTTTTTACACGTGTACGTCCACGATGAAACCGTTTCACCCCACTATACTCATACCTCACTATAAATAGACGAGAGTCACCCTCATTTCTATTTTTCTGCCCAAAGCTTCTCCGATACGCTGCTAAATCAACTCCGATCAAATCCCATATATTCCGGCAAACGTCAAAAGGTTAGTTACTCTTCAATTACTCATAGAAAATGACCAAGGCAAATGAGACTTTCGTAGATAGCGTAGTGTCAATAATAGAGCAGAAGCACATAGATTCGTTAGTTAAACAATACCCACCGTTACAGCAGTACAATTCGGTGGCACCCCTCTCTAACCAACGTGCCTATGAACCACCGGAGAAGAAAGTAGCCATATACGAACATGCGTTTAAGCATGGCAATTTTAGGGTTCCACCTTAGGACTTATTTCTAGGCGTTTTAGATCACTTCCACGTAGGATTAGGGCAATTACACCCGTATGCCATAGGAAAGATAGTGCTGTTTGAGATGTGGTGTGCTGCGCTAAACAAAGTACCACTGGTGAAGGTGTTCTTCCATCTATACCGTCTAGCCACCCACCATAAGTCCTGGTTTACTTTCTTCGCCCTGCAAAACTTTACCAAAACCCCCAAATCGAACACGGGTCATTGAAAAGAAACCTTTTTTTTCATTGACCAATCAGTAGTTGGAACCAACTTTTCGCAAATGCTTATTTGGTGCGAAAGTGTGGCAAAGGACGTAAACAAAACCCCCATCCTTGATGATGAAGAAACGAAACTGTTAGCGGAGTGCACTAACGCATAGGTGGTGCACCGGTCGTAAGGGAACGTTATGCTGTGGTTAGGAAAGATTTTCGCGCACTGGCCATGGGAGAACATGCGTCCAACCATAATCGCGCTGAAGGGCAAGGGTAGGAATAGTATAAACGCATGTTAATACATAACAGCTGCTGCATACTTATATGTTCTAACTGTGCGCATATGTTTGCAGAGATAAAGATGAAGAAAGTGCTTACTGCCGAGGAGATTGCGGGTATCTCTTTCCGCAAACAAAACGTTAACGAGTAGCTGGAGCAAGAGAGGACCGACTAAAATGAGGTGTCCGCACCCGCTACCTCAGCCAACAAGCGCAAGGCAACCGAAACCCCTCTAACAAAGTAAAAGAAGAAGAAGCTCACTCCGAAACAAAGGGAGGACATGCGGAACGACAACTTTGTCCCCGTGGAGCAAGCGTCTGCAGATCTGCCTCCCCCCATTACTGGTAAGCGTATCTCTTCTCATTTAAATACCTGATGTTATGCGAGGTGTATATGAAATAGTTTAAATTTACTAGGAAAAACTATTAAATATGATACAATTTTACACAAGATATTTATTTATTTATAGAACGGATATAACTAAACCTTGCTACAACACTTATAGGCAGTGTACCTAATCGTACAGTAGTGTAGTTTATAGTAAGTCCGGTTCGTTCCACAGGGAAACTTTTAAATAAAGCTTAACGCTATATTAGTTTTAATTTATAAAAATACAAATATATATAAGTAATATTATTATTATAAAAGGGGGTTTTTACCGTTTAATGACCGGTTTGTCGATTTTAAAACTTTAGTCGCAGTTAAAACCTAATGTAAAATATTAAATAAATAAAAGACTTAATTTAAAGCTTAAAATAAATAACGATAATGAAATTGCAATAAATAAAAGTGCGATGAAATAAAATTGCGATAATTAAAGAGTACGAAAATTAAAAGTGCAATTAAATACAATGACAATAATTAAAAGTGCAATTAAATACAATAACAATAAATAAAAGTGCAATAATTAGAAGTGCAATTTAATATGAAAATAAAGGAATTATGCTTATTTAAACTTCCGTAATCATGATGTTTGACGTGTTGATTTTTAGTTTTATGCCCATGGGTTAATTGTCCTTTGTCCTGGATTATTTAATGTGTCCGTCTGGTTTTTGTCCATAACAGTCCATCAGTCATAAATATAAAGTGCGAGTGTCCTCGTCAAATTATCCTTATTCCCGAAGTCAAATATTCCAACTAATTGGGGACTTAAACTGTAACAAGGTTTTAATACTTTGTTTAATAATTACACCAGGATATCAACTGCGTGTAACCCAAGGTTTTAATACTTTGTTAACAATTACACCAAGTGTCCTTATATATAATTTTACCCCTGTTTTAATAATTCTAGTGACTATTAATCCATTCCCGTGTCCGGTTAAATGAACGATTTTTCGTATATATAAATATCCCGCCCATCGTGTCCGATCGAGTGTATATGGTTATTTATAGGTACATCCAATTGTAAATCTTTATATTAAAATTAACAAATTATTATTTAGTTAAACAAATATAAAGCCCATTAATAGCCCATAGTCTAATTTCCACAAGTGTCGTTCTTTTGTCCAAACCCCAATTATGGTACAAAGCCTAATTACCCCGTCTTTAATATTTAGTCCAACATCATGATTACTTCGGCTCAAATAAGCATAATAATAACTTAAATACGAGACATTAATTTAAAAAGGAGAACATAACTTACATTGAGTATTTATCGCGTAGTGTTATACGGACAGAACTTCGACTTCAAAACCCGTAATTAACCGTTACATTAACTTAAACTAACTAATATAAAACTAAACTAATTTATATTATATATATAAATATTATATATATATATATATTACAGAGATAGAGAGTTTTTTTTTTTTTTTTTTTTTGGTTTTGAACTCGGCAGCAAGCTCGTGCCTTTTATAGGAAATTTTGATCCTGGTGTGCTCCGCGATCGTGGAGGTTTAAACCTTCAGAGCTCCGCGAGTGCGGAGCTTCAGAATCCAGCTCACCAAATTTTGGATCCTAGCTTTGTCGACATATTTATTATATATATATATATATAATATATAAATAATTTATATAATTATTTAAATATTATATTATATTCTTGTGCATAATTGACTCATAATTTTTAGTCCGTTGCGTCGGGCGTTGATAGTTGGCTCAGGTCCCGGTTCCGGATTTTCGAACGTCCTTTCGTATAATTTAATATCTTGTACTTTGCGTTCCGTAACTTGTACTCTTGTCATTTTTAGACGTTTCTCATCAATAATTTGAACCACCTGAATTGTATCTTGTACAATTGAGCTTTTTGGATGTTTGCGTCTTCAAATCGTTGTTTTCGCCTTTTGTCTTCGCACTTATTTAATATAAACGATTACAACTTAAAATAGGACAATTACAACTAAATAATTTACATATTGGGAGGATATTGCTACTAAATATATGTTCATTTGGAGCACTATCAAATATCCCCACACTTGAGCGTTGCTTGTCCTCAAGCAATACAAAACTTGAAATTAAATTACACGAATCACTTCTTTATTCTTCACACTTTATACATCAGTGATTTTGATACGGCGGTATAAACAATGATAGTAACGGTGTGGTTTAAAGTCCCACATGACTATTAAAAATTTAGATCCTTTAAGGAAATTGGATCTTTATGAAAACATTTGATCTTTTGAAAATTCAATCTAGCTTTTACCCTAGATAAGTTTTCCGGAATAACCCTTCACCAGTGTTTGCAAAATATATTTGTGGATCAATATTTTGGCTAAAAACATTTAGGTTCGTGTAATCCACTGCTATCCCTGTATCGGAAAGCACACATCCAGTTTACTTGTTCCGTATATTACCTTTCGGCAAACTACCATCCGGTTGTAAAGGAAAGCGATGAACAAGAAACTGTTAAGGCAATGTTTAATAACATGCAGATGTTCATGGTCTAAAACGTGTCGGATGCTAGTACTATCCTTTGTAGGAGCAATAGTAAAGATCATCCTATAATTTTTCGGTCTGGCACAAGGTCCTGTCTTCGACCATGCTATACAACCACCGTTCTTACGGTTGACACCCGATTTGGTTCAGGTGACCTAATGAATTCCAGGTGAATTTCTAGGATTTTACGTTCATTGAACGCATTGAAAATGGGTTTTCAGAAAACAAATCGGTTTGTAATTTTGATCAAAATATTTTCTCGTTCAAGCTCGAGTTTAGATATCATCGAATTCCATGAGTTTGTAATTCTCAATCTTTAAGGTCAATCTCTAGGATTGAGTAATATCAGGCTTAAAAGCTGATTTTTAATCTTTTAAGGAGATTATCCTTTCTGGGGATCTGATTCATTAGTCTTATCTAGCTAATTTGCATGGCGTTCTCCCCATTTTACAAGACAGAACCTCTCATGGTTAGGATAAGTCTGACCACTTGGCGACCCTGTTTGATGCTGAGGTCCGTGGATTTCCTGCTGATTTTAGAGATGACTTTTCTAGATTTTTCGTCAACCTACAGCTGGTCTGGACGACAACTTCTTGACCTAAATCAAGAAGCGCGTTTCTTTTTCGGAAGACTTTACTTCCTTTTTATGATGGAATTGATTCATCGTGTAGATCCATCTTTCTTACAGTAAATAGGGTAAAACTTTTTATTTTAGTCCAAAGCAAAAGTATCTTCAGTTATTTGTACAAAAATATGTGACATATGTTTAAAATAACTTGGTAAATTTTCCCACACTTGGCTTTTATTTTCTTTTATTTGCCTTTTTATTGTCCTCTATTTCATTTTAAATGAATTCTAACATTTTGGTTTGTTTCTCAATTTATGTCCTTTCCGAGGTAACAATAATTTCGGTGTTAACACCTAGTTTTATCGTTCATAAATATGTATAAACATGATTTTGAATTCATTTAATTGAAAATTTTGAAAATTTCTACTAGAATTGGGTAGTCAGTATATAAGACTAGGGCTGTTCTTTATTATCAGAGAGCACTAGATTCTAATACAACTACTGCGTTACTAGTATTTTTAATGGTAACCAAGTGTATAAGTTAAAAATTTTAAAAATCCGAAAGAATTTAACCCCTTCCTACACTTAAGATCTTGCAATGCCCTCATTTGCAATAAATCAGTAACAATTTAAATTATTGAGGGTGATTAGCGTAGAAAAATGATTAAATTTTACCAAAGTTTCCAAACATATTGGCGTTTGTTTTCTGAATAATAAATGGTGCATATCATTTGTTTATTCCGTCTTGTTGTACATCACATTTGTTTTTCGTTTTGTCGTCAAAATTAATAGCTTTTGCTGAACTTAATGCCAGTCTTTGAAAATGCGCTGTTTTACCCTGTTTTGTACATGAGATAAACTACAAACACATATATACATATTTTTGAAGTTGGGTTTTCACACCACATTCAAAAATTATTAAAATCTAATAAAGTTAGAAAATTATAAAAGCTATTATAATAATAAAATAAGAAATAAGAAATAAGAAAATTAAGAATTAGTAACATTACAATAAAATAAACAAAAATAGAAAATTACGGATGAGGAGAATGGTTCCAGTGTGGGTCCCAAGCGTATCCATAAATGCTGTAAAATGCTTGGGCCGGGTCATATGTAGGATATGGTGGTCGGTTCTCTAAAGTCCAAGGAGCAAATTCGGGCAGAACGGTAGGAATGTATTCTCTACCTACGTGTGTACAATGACTTATGATTTGGCTTTGATGATACTGCCAATCTTGAAATGCTTTTTGTCTAGCCATTTCATACTCGTGTCGAGCCATAAAAATTTGCATTTCCGTCATTGGATTACCCCCTCCCGGTTGACCTTGCTGTTGATCTCTCTCAACCTGTGGATGCCTGCCATCATAACGTGCTGCCACGTTGTTTCATTTCTTTAAGACCTTAGCACCATGATAAACACGAAAATCTATTCTATCGCGGGGTTCTGGTTCTGCCATTAATAATCCCCCTCGACTTCTATCCACACCGAGATATTCAGCAATCAAAGTAATAAATATACCACCTCCTATTATGCTACCACGCCTCATACCCCTAACCATAGTCAATAAATAATAACCCACACAAAAAGGTATACTTACAGCGCTGTGTGGGTCTCGAATACACATGTGGTAAAACAAATCCTGTTCATTTACCTTTGTGTGACCATTTTCCGCATTTGTGACATCTTTCAAGGTGCCGTGCTCTTCTTTTCGCTGCGGATTTTGATTTTCCTTTACCAAATTGTAACTTATTATTTTCGCATCTGGATTCTTTTCTTACTCCGTCTAATTTACCTCTGATTAATGATACCAATTCACTTGGAAGTGTGTCATTATTACGTTTAGTGATCAAAGCGTGTAGCATTAGACCATGATTTAATTCACAGGAAGTCTTCATTTCGAAAAACCTAAAAAAAATAAAAATTCAGAATGGGGGGAGAAGACTAGTTCTTTAGGGTCTGCTAGGGAAAGACCATTCGGGTTCCATTTTCGAGAACTACACGAAAACAGAAAATCTAACTCTAACAGAAATACATATTATCCTTTATAAGACTTGATTCTCCCCACACTTAGTTAGCTGTGGTGTTGAAATTGTGATTAACTTCGTTGTCAACTTCCATCGGACTATCTATGTAATGTTTAACTCTGTGACCATTAACCTTAAATTCAATCCCATTTGAATTTATTAATTTTATTGTTCCGTATGGGAAAACTCTTTTGACTATGAATGGTCCAGACCATCTTGATTTCAATTTTCCAGGAAATAGCTTGAATCGTGAATTGAAAAGAAGAACTTTGTCTCCTTCTTTAAATTCTTTTGAACTTCTGATTCTTTTATCATGTCATTTCTTCGTTCTTTCCTTATAGATTAACGAATTTTTCGTATGCTTCATGTCTTAATTCTTCTAATTCGTTTAGTTGACTTAACTGTAGACGTCCAGCTTCATGTAAATCAAGATTACATGTCTTCAAAGTCCAAAATGCTTTGTGTTCAATTTCTACTGGAAGATGACATACTTTTTCGTAAACAAGTTTAAAAGGTGTGGTTCCAATTTGAGTTTTGTAGGCTGTTCTAAAAGCCCATAGTGCATCCTCCAATTTAATGGACCATTCCTTCAGATTTGATCCTACGGTTTTCTCTAAAATACGTTTTAAAGCTCGATTGGTATTTTCAACTTGTCCACTTGTTTGTGGATGATAAGCAGTGGAGATTTTATGAGTTACTCCATATCTTTTAAGAACTTTCTCAAGTTGATTATTACAGAAATGATTTCCCCGATCACTTATTAAAGCTTTCGGTGTTCCAAACCTTGCAAAAAGACGTTTTAAAAAGTTGACTACAACTCGTGCATCGTTAGTTGGGAGAGCTTGTGCTTCCGCCCATTTAGATACATAATCAATGGCTACGAGAATGTAGAGATTATTATGATATTTTGGAAATGGACCCATAAAGTCAATACCCCAAATGTTAAATACTTCACATACTTGAATGACATTTTGTGGCATTTCATCACATTGACTTATTTTTCTGGCCCTTTGACATGCATCACAGGATTTGCAAAGAAGGTGTGCGTCTTTGAAAATTGTAGGCCAATAGAATCCAGCATCATAAACTTTTCTTGCTGTGAGCTGAGGCCCATAATGCCCTCCTGTTGGTCCTGTGTGACAATGGTTTAAGATTTTACTAGCTTCATCTCCGAATACACATCGGCGTATTATTCCATCGGGACAACTTTTAAACAAATGTGGATCTTCCCAGAAATAGTGTTTTATATCACTAAAGAATTTCTTTCGTTTTTGGTACGACAATCCTTTTTCAAGGAATCCACATACTAAATAGTTTGCATAGTCTGCAAACCATGGAATTTCATTATAATCTATCTTCAATAGATATTCATCAGGAAAGTTGTCTTGTATGGCCGATTCATTTAGAACTTCTAATTCGGGATTTTCAAGACGAGAAAGATGATCAGTGGCGAGATTTTCTACTCCTCTTTTATCTCGGATTTCAATATCAAACTCTTGTAAGAGTAAGATCCAACGGATTAATCGTGGTTTGGCATCTTGTTTCGAAAATAGGTATCTAAGAGCAGAATGGTCAGTATAGACCACCGTTTTAGCTAGAACGAGATATGAACGAAATTTGTCAAAAGTAAAGACAATAGCAAGGAGTTCTTTTTCAGTAGTTGTGTAATTTGTTTGTGCTCCTTGTAACGTCTTACTAGCATAATATATAGGTTGAAACCATTTTTCAATCCTTTGTCCTAAAACGGATAAGTTCAAATGGTAGATTCCAATTTGGAGTTATCATGATCGGCGCATTAGTGAGTTTTTCTTTAAGTATATTAAAAGATTTGATACATTCATCTGAAAAGATGAATGGAGCATCCTTTTCTAGGAGTTTATTCATAGGAGTGGCAATTTTAGAAAAATCTTTTATGAAACGTCGATAAAAACCGGCATGCCCTAGAAAACTCCTAACTCCTCTAACATTGGTGGGATGTAGAAGTTTAGCAATTACATCTACTTTAGCTCTATCCACTTCAATTCCTTCCTTTGAAATTTTATGACCAAGAACGATGCCTTCTTTAACCATGAAATGGCATTTCTCCCAATTAAGTACTAGATTTGATTGTTCACATCTAATAAGCATTCGTTCAAGATTAACTAGACATGATTCAAATGTATCACCGAAGACTGAAAAGTCATCCATGAAAACTTCCATGCATTCTTCTATCATGTCGTGAAAAATCATCATCATGCACCTTTGAAAGGTTGCAAGGGCATTGCAAAGTCCAAATGGCATGCGTTTGTAAGCAAAAGTACCATAAGGGCACGTGAATGTGGTTTTCTCTTGGTTTTCGGGTGCTATTGAAATTTGAAAATATCCGGAAAAACCATCAAGAAAACAATAGTAACTATTTCCGGCTAATCTTTTCAACATTTGATCAATAAAAGGTAAGGGAAAGTGATCTTTTCTGGTGGCGTCATTTAATTTTCTATAATCAATACATACACGCCATCCTGTTACAGTCCTAGTAGGAATAAGCTCATTTTTTTCATTTGTAATGACAGTCATGCCACCCTTCTTAGGCACGCATTGAACTGGGTTTACCCATGGACTATCAGAAATTGGATAAATTAAACCCGCATCTAGCAGTTTAATAATTTCTTTCTTCACAACATCTTGCATATTAGGATTTAGTCTTCGTTGGTGTTGCACATATGTTTTATGACCTTCTTCCATAAGGATTTTATGTGTGCAATACGAAGGACTTATTCCTTTAATATCATGAATTTTCCATGCAATAGCTGATTTATGAGCTTTTAACACAGAAATAAGTTGAGATTTTTCATTTTCAGTAAGAGAAGACGATATTATTACATGTAATTCAGATTCACCATGTAAATAAGCATATTCCAAATGGTTTGGAAGTGGCTTTAACTCTAATGTCGGTGGTTCTTCTATCGATGATTTATATCGATATCTGTCTTCTTCTTTTAACATTTGAATTTCTTCTGTTGTTGGTTCATATCCATTAGCCATAAGTGTAGCTAACATTTCAGTTTCATCAATTGGTTCAGTACCTTCTCCTAAAGAACATTCTCCTGTTCCTTGTAATTCTGGAAATTCTTCTAACAATTTTGCATGTGATTCTATAGTTTGAATATAATAACATGTATCATCTGCAGATTGCGGTTGTTGCATTGCTCTATCAACTGAAAAGGTAACACTCTCGTCCTCTATACTTAGGGTCAATTTCTTACCGAACACGTCTATCATTGCTTTAGCCGTGTTTAAGAATGGTCTTCCTAATATGAGAGGAACTTGAGAATCTTCTTCCATGTCCAGAACAACAAAATCTACTGGAAATACTAAAGTACCAACTTTAACTAGCATGTTCTCCATTATCCCTCTAGGATATTTTACTGATCTATCGGCTAGTTGTATGCTTATTCGTGTTGGTTTCAATTCTCCAAGGTCTAGTTTAGTGTATAGTGAATACGGCATTAAATTTATGCTAGCACCTAAGTCTGCCAATGCTTCTATTGAACTAAGACTACCCAGAAAACATGGAATTGTGAAACTTCCTGGATCTGATAATTTTTCTGGTATCTTATTCAACAGCACTGCTGAATAATTAGCATTCATAGTAACGGCCGAGAGTTCTTCCATTTTCTTTCTATTTGAGATTAGATCTTTCAGAAATTTAGCATATCTAGGCATTCCTGAAATTACATCAATGAAAGGAAGATTTACATTTATCTGTTTAAACATATCCAAGAATTTGGATTGCTCGGCTTCAAGTCTCTCTTTTCTCATTTTACTCGGGTAAGGAAGTGGTGGTTGGTATGGTTTAACATAAGGTTTAGCTTTAACTGTGTTATCTTCATTAACCTTTTCAACTACCGGTTCTTTTTCCTTATCTTGTTCAGGTTGTGGTTCTTGTGGAGTAGGAATAGCTTCATCAGAAATTACAGGTATTTCAGGTGGTTTAAGTGTTGTACCACTTTTTGTGGTAATAGCTTTAGTTGTTTCATTCCTGGGGTTAGCATTTGTATCACTAGGTAGACTTCCCGGTTTTCTTTCACCTATTAACCTTGCTAGGTTACTTACTCTTGTTCCAGATTTTAAATAGAAGCTTGTTAATTTCTAAATGCTTGAGCATTTTGTTCATTGGTTTTCTTCTGAGATGTGAAAAATTGAGTTTGAGAGTCAACTAGCTTCGTCATCATATCTTCTAAATTCGGCTTTTTATCATCGGTTTATGGTGGTTTGTTTTGAAAATTAGGTCTTTGCTGATTGTAAGTATTATTGGATACTTGTTGATTACTAGGACCTTGTTGGTTGTTGTATGGAATATTTCGGTTATAATTCTGGTTTTGATTGTAAATCGATCTTGGCGGTTGATAATTATTCTGATAATTATTTCCAGGCCTTTGGTTTATGTATGAAACATTCTCTCTTTGTTCCATTGTTAGTTCAATACTGAAACAATCTTTGGTCAAATGTGGTCCTCCACACTGCTCACAACTAATTCGTATTGAGTGGATATCTTTAGTCATCTTTTCCATTCGTCTATCGACAGCATCTATCTTTGCGGAAATGGAATCTAAGTCATGGCTAGAATCGGCTCTAGCTGCTTTAGATGATCTAACGATATCTTTTTCTTGATGCCACTCATGTGAGTGGGAAGCAGTGTTATCAATAATTTTGTAAGCATCAGTTTCTGTTTTCTTCATAATGGAACCACCAGCTGCTATGTCTATGTCTTTCCTTATAGTGATGTCGCATCCTTGGTAAAATATTTGTACTATTTGACAGGTGTCTAAACCATGGTGCGGACATCCTCTTAATAACTTTCCAAATCTTGTCCAAGCCTCATATAGAGTTTCATTTGGCTTCTGTGTGAATGTAACAATTTCTCCTTGAAGTCTCACGGCTTTAGATGCCGAAAAGAATTGTTTAAGAAATTTTTCAACTAAAACGTCCCATGTATCGATCGCCCCTTCAGGTAACGATTCCAACCAATCTTTGGCTTCTCCCTTTAAAGTCCAGGGAAATAACATGAGATATATCTGTTCATCTTCAACTTCTCTTATTTTAAATAGAGTGCAGATCCTATTAAAGGTACGAAGATGTTCATTTGGATCTTCCTTCGGCGTACCACTAAATTGGCATTGATTAGTCACCATGTGTAGAATTTGTCCTTTGATTTCATAATCTGGCGCATTAATGTCTGAATGAGTAATTGCGTGACCTTGGCCAGTGCGTTTAGCTCTCATTCGGTCTTCCATACTTAAAGGTTCCAGATTCTCCATGATTGAATTTGTTGAATCTGAATCACTAGAGGATTCTGATTTAATGGTTCGTTCCTCAACAATCTCTGTTTGAATGATTGGTGGTTCCGGAGGAAAAATTAATGGTTCAGGATCTATGAATCGTCCCTGAATATTCTCCGGATTCTCATTTGTGAGGTCGGGTTCAAAAAATGGATTATCGAAAATTTGAATTGGAGTACTTGGTCGACTGGATGACGATTCTAAAGAAAAATCAACGGCGACAATATTTGCTAGATGTCTTGATCGAGTTACAGGTGGTGAACGTACAAAAGGTGGTGAACGTTTTGCTCGGTGCATTCACTAAATATCCTATTAGTTTTTTAAAAAGAAAGAAAAATTATATAAGTTATCCAATTAATAGACTTTTCTGATTTTGCCCACGTTTCGAATAGCCAAAAGATGCAGCAGAGGGGCAGGATTCGTTTGGTCTCAATATAATTGAGTACTGTTTGGCTCCAATAACCCGGTCCACGTACAAATCCAACTATTACTACAAAACAGAAAATTTTGATGTCTATCAATTTAACCACTTAAAACAATTTTTCGTTTGAAATTTAAAGAAATATTAGATAAGAAATAGAGAAAATTCTAAGTCCTAAAAACTAGAATGGCGAGAAATAAGAGAGAAAAAGAGCGCGTCGAAAAACGTCGAAAAATAAAAGATTGAAAAATAATAGGCGTCGAAAAATAAAAATAAGAAAGTAGCGCGTCGAAACTTAAAAAGGAACTAAAAACTAAAAATTAAAAGTTGCGTCTAAAAATATTAAAGCTTACAAGGAATTCTATATCCCAAATGGCAATATCTTAAAAAGGGTACTAAAAACTTAGAAAGGCGTCGCAAAATTTTAAAGCACCTAAATCTTAGTCTAAAGAAAAAGCACTTAAGGGATTTTACTGCAAAGTCTAAAAATCTAGAAATAAAAATACCTATGGCAAAAAGTATGGATTAAAACTAAAAACGAGCGAAAAATACAAATATTACGCTAAAACGAATAAAAGAACAAAATATAAAAATATACTAAAAGTTGTAAAAAGTACAATTTTAATAAAAAATATTATTTTTATATTATTTATTTTATAAAATTATTAATTTTATAAATTATTTAAACTATTTAAACTAAATAATACAAAATAATAATAAAAACTAAATTATATAATAATAATAATACCCTAATTAGGGTTTAATTAATAATAATAATAATAATAATAATATATACTCCGTAATTAATGCTGTTTTAGGGTTGACTGTGGCCTGTCAGAAGACCTCCGCGAGTGCGGATAGTCCCAGTTCAAAACCTCCGCGAGTCGTGGAGGGTTCAATTTCACCGGAGAAAGGGGTCGATTTTTACAGGTTCAGTTTTTTTTTTATTTTTTTTTTCTATAAATATAATATATATATATATATATATATATATATATATATAAATATAATTAAATATTTATATAAAACAATAAAATACTTATATTTAAACTCAAAAATAAAAATACTTTTTAACTTTCTATAAATTTTTTTAACAAACTCTTTTTGTATTTTTATATTTTTTATATTTTTTTTTTAAAAACTTATATTTTTACTTGAAAGACTTAATAAAAACTTTTACAAAATTATATTATTATTTTTTTTATATCATTAGCGTTGCGCTTTCGGCGTTTAAGTTCCCCGGCAGCGGCTCCAAAAATACTTGATGTTATGCGAGGTGTATATGAAATAGTTTAAATTTACTAGGAAAAACTATTAAATATGATACAATTTTACACAAGATATTTATTTATTTATAGAACGGATATAACTAAACCTTGCTACAACACTTATAGGCAGTGTACCTAATCGTACATTAGTGTAGTTTTTAGTAAGTCCGGTTCGTTCCACAGGGAATCTTTTAAACAAAGCTTAACGCTATATTAGTTTTAATTTATAAAAACACAAATATATATATAAGTAATATTATTATTATAAAAGGGGGTTTTTACCATTTAATGACCGGTTTATCGATTTTAAAACTTTAGTCGCAGTTAAAACCTAATGTAAAATATTAAATAAATAAAAGACTTAATTTAAAGCGTAAAATAAATAATGATAATGAAATTGCAATAAATAAAAGTGCGATAATTAAAGATGACAATAATTAAAAGTGCAATTAAATACAATAACAATAAATAAAAGTGCAATAATTAGAAGTGCAATTTAATATGAAAATAAAGGAATTATGCTTATTTAAACTTCCGTAATCATGATGTTTGACGTGTTGATTTTTAGTTTTATGCCCATGGGTTAATTGTCCTTTATCCTGGATTATTTAATATGTCCGTCTGGTTTTTGTCCATAACAGTCCATCAGTCATAAATATAAAGTGCGAGTATCCTCGTCAAATTATCCTTATACCCGAAGTCAAATATTCCAACTAATTGGGGACTTAAACTGTAACAAGGTTTTAATACTTTGTTTAATAATTACACCAGGATATCAACTGCGTGTAACCCAAGGTTTTAATACTTTGTTAACAATTACACCAAGTGTCCTTGTATATAATTTTACCCCTGTTTTAATAATTCTAGTGACTATTAATCCATTCCCGTGTCCGGTTAAATGAACGATTATTCGTACATATAAATATCCCGCCCATCGTGTCCGATCGAGTGTATATGGTTATTTATAGGTACTTCCAATTGTAAATCTTTATATTAAAATTAACAAACTATCATTTAGTTAAACAAATATAAAGCCCATTAATAGCCCATAGTCTAATTTCCATAAGTGTCGTTCTTTTGTCCAAACCCCAACTATGGTACAAAGCCTAATTACCCCGTCTTTTTAATATTTAGTCCAACATCATGATTACTTCGGCTCAAATAAGCATAATAATAACTTAAATACGAGACATTAATTTAAAAAGGAGAACATAACTTACATTGAGTATTTATCGCGTAGTGTTATACGGACAGAACTTCGACTTCAAAACCCGTAATTAACCGTTACATTAACTTAAACTAACTAATATAAAACTAAACTAATTTATATTATATATATAAATATTATATATATATATATATATTACAGAGATAGAGTTTTTTTTTTTTTTTTTTTTTTTTTGGTTTTGAACTCGGCAGCAGGCTCGTGCCTTTTATAGGAAATTTTGATCCTGGTGTGCTCCTATTTCGTGGAGGTTTAAGCCTTCAGAGCTCCTGGAGTGCGGAGCTTCAGAATCCAGCTCACCAAATTTTGGATCCTAGCTTTGTTGACATATTTATTATATATATATATATATATATATATATATATATATATATATATATATATATATATAATATATATAATTATTTAAATATTATATTATATTCGTGTGCATAGTTGACTCATAATTTTTAGTCCGTTGCGTCGGGCGTTGATAGTTGGCTCGGGTCCCGGTTCCGGATTTTCGAACGTCCTTTCGTATAATTTAATATCTTGTACTTTGCGTTCCGCAACTTGCACTCTTGTCATTTTTAGACGTTTCTCATTAATAATTTGAACCACTTGAATTGTATCTTATACAATTGAGTTTTTTGGATGTTTGCGTCTTCAAATCGTTGTTTTCGCCTTTTGTCTTCGCACTTATTTAATATAAACGATTACAACTTAAAATAGGACAATTACAAATAAATAATTTACATATTGGGAGGATATTGCTACTAAATATATGTTCATTTGGAGCACTATCAATACCGCACTAGTATTTTTTCTATACTAACGAATCCCTAATTCGCAGACATATTGAGGAGACTCACCAGACGCCATCGCGAGGAAATCCGGACCTTGAAGCCACCGCCACGTCAAGAGATAAGGTGATACATCTTGACTCTAATTCCACACCGACTCCACCACGCGGTAGCTTCCGATTAGCTAACCTGGCGCAGCTCACCCAGTCATCCACCGAAAATGCCGCAGAGCAGTCCGCTTTTTTGCAGCAAATTTTCCCGGCTGAATTCCGCGAGCAACTATCCGCACTGCCCTTCCACCAAGCGCACAACGCTTTCATTCAAAATGGCCTTGTGTTTTTTGGTATGTTCGCTGATCAAGCACGCCGTGCCACCAATTTGTACCAGGTGGCCGTGCGAAAAGAAACGGAGCTTGGATTACTGCAGGCTGGTGTTGATCAGGTAAAGAAAGACAAGGATGACGCGGAAGAGGCGCGTAAGGCTGCGGAGGCGACTGCGGCGGAGACAAAAACTGCACTTATTGAGGAAAGGAAGAAAAACCGCGAGCTAGTGGGGGCAGTTGATCAAGCGAAAGGGGAGACCGAGCGTCTGCGAGTATAGTTCGAAAAGGTGTGCAGGGAGAGGGATGACGCGGTGACCTACCGGAAGCTGGCAGAGGCGGACTTGTTGAAGCTTCGCACCTCCCTCCCCACCATTGCGCAAAAGGTGATGGATTCGGGACCCGTAACCGAAAAGTTCAATGCCTACGTCGATGCGGTGAAGGAGCATGACCGTAACAAGGTGATGCTCGAGGTGATCAAAGGCTGCGAATTTATGCCACTGTACCCCGAAATTGTACAGAAGTATTTGAAGGAGGGTACAACTGCGGTGCTCCTTGAAGCTGAACATGCCACCGAGTCCATCCCAATCCCCTTAATAAACGATTTCACTGCGGATCCGAATATGTCACTTGATGGCTTCCTCAAGGAAGAATTTTAATTATCTGATCACTCACGCCGTAAGTCTTATGCTTAGGCGGGTAATTTGTAATTATTTTTTGTTAAGCCCTAAGTCCCTTGTTGGGCAGGCGTGTAAAACAATTTGTACTTGTAATAACTTATCGTGCTATCTATGTTTGTATTATGCATGCGTTGTACGTTATTGTTTATATATCGCGAGTCAAAAGAAAAGAAGAACCGCATGCTTATGCGCTCAAGTTAACCAAAACTCATGCGCATACGCGGGTACCGCGTAAAATAAACCAATAGCAAATATACCCTTATATTTTTAGACTCAAAAGCTACTGCGTTCTTTGTCTTGTGCTAGAGGTGCACTTTAGCTGTATGGTAAGCAACGCAACTAAAAACAAACCAATGCTTTTATACTTAAGAGTTCCTCAAGCAAACTAATGCGAGAGTAAATACGCACAAACAAACCAATGCTTGTATTTTTAAGTCAACTTGGCAGCCATCTAGTCTGCGTGGCACTTGGTTAGGGGAAACCCAATTCCCTTTACCTACCGTTTATGTCTAGCCTTGTAACCAAATAGGCTTCTGCCGCGCGGGGGCTAGAGGACACCCCTTAAGTAGGCAGGAACCGCATACAAAAAGAAACATAAATATAAAGTATACGCGAGTAAATATTTTAATTTGCATTAATCATGATTACAACTGCGACACATCCAAACGAACGAAAATTACATAGAAAAAATAATGCGCTAAAATGTATTGGAGTGATCAGGTCCATCCAGCTACATGTAACATTTTTTCAACAACGTCGCGTGCCAAGTGCGCTTCACAGGCTTTCCATCTAATGTCGCGAGATGGTATGCCCCGGTGTTGCTTGCTCCCACTACCTTGTATGGACCTTCCCATCGGGGGCCCAATTTGCCAGTATCTTCCACATGACTTGCGTCATTTTGACGCCAAACCAGACCCCAACACTTATAAGAGCGCGAACGCACACGCTGGTTATAGTACTTTGCGATTTTCTGCTTATTATTAGCTTCATTAACTGCCGCAGAGAGTCTGCATTCTTCCAGCAAATTAAGGTTTTCCCGCAAAGCCTCTGAGTTATTTTGCTCGTCAAAATTCTGTATGCGGAACGTTGGTACCCCAATCTCTGCGGGTACAATAGCTTCCGATCTATATACCAGACTGAATGGAGTTTCACCAGTGCTTGCTTTTGGTGTTGTTCTATGCGCCCATAATACCTTTGGTAGCTCGTCCACCCAACCAATGCGATCGTGGCCTAATCTAGCTTTAATTCCAGCTACTATATCCCGGTTGGTGACCTCGCACTGGCCATTCGCCTGCGGATGCGCAACGGATGTAAAATTTTGCTTAATATTAAGCTCCGCGCACCAACTGTGAAAAGGATCCCCCGCAAACTGCGTGCCGTTATCACTAACGATTTCGTTTGGTATGCCGAATCGACAGACAATGTCTTCCCATACAAAATTTCGCACCCTTTTTCCTGAAATTGTTGCCATCGGTCTTGCTTCAACCCACTTCGTGAAATAATCAATTGCAACAATCAAAAACTTGATATTCCCTGCATGCGCAGATGTATGCGTAAGATACTGATGTAAGTAGCATATGTTAGAAAATAAATGATTATATTACCTCGGCCTTTTGGAAATGGTCCGACTATGTCAATTGCCCATTTGCAGAATGGCCATGGTGAGGAGACTCGAATCATTGGGTGCGCAGGTGCTCTGCTGATAGGTGTATGTATTTGGCAGGACTCGCAGTTCTTAACTATACGTGCGGTATCTGCGTACATGGTAGGCCAATAATAATCCAAACGCATAATCTTTGACACAATAGATCTGTGCCCTGAATGAAGAGCGCATGCACCCTCATGCACTTTGCGTATAACCTCCTCTGCTTCGTTTGGACCAATGCACCTTAAATGTGGTCCTAAATAATTCTTTCGATACAGGACGTCACCCTCAAGGGCATACATTGGTGCCTTGGTATGAACTTTCTTTGCTTCAACAGAGTCTGCGGGTGATGTGCCATCTCGCAAGAAAGCAATGTTGGGTGTCATCCACGTTGAGCTGGATTCCTCAACAGGTGACACTAAGGGCATCGTAACAATGGATTTCACGTGTAGTTCTTCTATGAGAACTCTTTTCCCCAGATGATTGATGTGAAGCGAGGTGTATATAAAATAGTTATTATTTTACTAGGAAATACTATTAAATACGATACAATTTTACACAAGATATTTATTTATTTATAGAATGGATATACTTAAACCTTGCTACAACACTTATAGGCAGTGTACCTAATCGTACAGTAGTGTAGTTTTTAGTAAGTCCGGTTCGTTCCACAGGGAAATCTTTAAACAAAGCTCAACGCTATATTAGCTTACTTTTATAAAAATACAAATATATATATAAGTAATATTATTATTATAAAGAGGGGTTTTTACCGTTTAATGACCGGTTTGTCGATTTTAAAACTCTAGTCGCAGTTAAAACCTAATGTAAAATATTAAATAAATACAAGACTTAAATTAAAGCGTAAAGTAAATAACGATAATGAAATTGCCAATAATAAAAATGCGATAAAATAAAATTGCGATAATTAAAAAGTACGATAATTAAAAGTGTGATTAAATAACAATAAATAAAAGTGCGATAATTAGAAGTGCAATTAAATATAAAATAAAGGAAATTAAATATGAAATAAAAGAATTATGCTTATTTAAACTTCCGTAATCATGATGTTTGACGTGTTGATTTTAGTTTTATGCCCATGGGTTAATTGTCCTTTGTCCTGAATTATTCAATATGTCCGTCTGGTTTTTGTCCATAACAGTCCATCAGTCATAAATATAAAGTGCGAGTGTCCTCGTCAAATTATCCTTATACCCGAAGTTAAATATTCCAACTAATTGGGGATTCGAATTGTAACAAGGTTTTAATACTTTGTTTAATGAATACACCAGGTTATCGACTGCGTGTAAACCAAGGTTTTACTACTTTGTTAACAATTACACCAATTACCCTTGAATGTAATTTCACCCCTGTTTTAATTATTCTAGTGGCTATTAATCCATTCCCGTGTCCGGTTAAATGAACGATTATTCATACATATAAATACCCCGCCCATCGTGTCCGATCGAGTGTATATGGTAATTTATAGGGACGCCCAATTATAAATCTTTATATTAACATTAACAAACTTTCATTTAGTTAAACAAATATAAAGCCCATTAATAGCCCATAGTCTAATTTCCACAAGTGTCGTTCTTTTGTCCAAACCCCAATTATGGTACAAAGCCCAATTACCCAATTTTAGTAATTAGCCCAACATCATGATTACTTCGTTTTAAATAAGCATAATAATAACTTAGCTACGAGACATTAATATAAAAAGGTTGAACATAACTTACAATGATTAAAAATAGCGTAGCGTTACACGGACAGAATTTCGACTTACACCCTTACAACATTCGCTAACATAACCTTATTATTAGGATTTAAAATTAAAATTAAAATTAAAATATAAATTATATATATATATTACGTATATATTGAGAGAGAGATGAAATAAGATATGAAATTTGATCAGAATTCGGTTTGCTTTATAGCCAGAGTTGAATTTTGGGGCTCCGCGACTCGCGGCAAAATGCTCTTCAAACTCCGCGAGTCGCGGAGATAGTATTTACAGCTCAGTCCTTGGAGTTTTCTCTGCCGACGGTTTTTAATATATATATATAATATATATATAATTAATATAATTAATTATATATTATATTATATTTATATACATAGTTAACTTGTAATTTTTAGTCCGTTGCGTCGAGCGTTAAGAGTTGACTCTGGTCCTGGTTCCGGATTTTCGAACGTCCTTGCGTACAATTTTATATTTTGTACTTTGCGTTTTGAATCTTGTACTCTTGTAATTTCGAGACGTTTCTTATCAATAATTGGAACCTTTTTGATTGTCTTTTGTACTTTTGAGCTTTTTGGTCGTTTGCGTCTTCAATTCGTCGAATCTGTCTTTTGTCTTCACCTTTTATTATTTAAACGAATATCACTTGTAAATAGAACAATTGCAACTAAAAGCTTGTCTTTCTTGAGGAATAATGCTATGAAATATATGTTCGTTTTTAGCATTATCAAATATTCCCACACTTGAGCGTTGCTTGTCCTCAAGCAATATCGTCTTGAAATACTAGAATCACTTCTTTATTCTTCACACTTTGTACATCAGTGATTTCTATACGGCGGTATAAACAATGGTAGTAACGATATGGTTTACAGTCCCACATGACTATAAAAATTTAGATCCATTAAGGAAATTGGATCTTTATGAAAACATTTGATCTTTTAAAAATTAAATCTAGTTTTTACCCTAGATAAGTTTTCCGGAATAACCCTTTACCGGTGTTTGCAAAATATTTTTGTGGGTTTGGTGGGTTTCAAATTTGAAAATTTTAGCTCAAAAATTGCGGTTTTGTGTCACCCACTTGCTAACCTTGTATTTGGAAAGCAACACGTCCAGTTTACTTGTTCCGTATATTACCTTTCGGCAAACTACCGTCCGGTTGTAAAGGAAAGCGTTGAACAAGCAACTGTTAAGGCAATGTCCCGTGACATGCTTTTGATTATGGTCTATAACGTGTCGGACGCAATTACTATCCTTGGTAGGAGCAATAGTAAAGCTCACCCTTATAATTTGTCGGTATGGCACAAGGTCCTGTCTTTGACCATGTTATGCAACCACCGTTCTTACGGTTGACACCCGATTTGGTTCAGGTGACCTAATGAATTCCAGGTGAATTCCTAGGATTTTACGTTCAATGGTAATGAACACATTGAAAATAGGGTTTTCAGAAAACAAATCGGTTTATAATTTTGATCAAAATATTTTCTCGTTTAAGTTCGAGTTTAGATATCATCGAATTCCATGAGTTTGTAATTCTCAATCTTTAAGGTCAATCTCTAGGATTGAGTAATATCAGTCTTAAAAGCTGATTTTTAATCTTTAAGGAGATTATCCTTTCTGGGGATCTGATTCATTAGTCTTATCCAGCTAATTTGCATGGTGCCCCCCATTGTACGAGATAAATCCTTCTCATGGTTAGGATAAATCTGACCACTTGGCGACCCTGTTTAATGCTGAGGTCCGTGGATTTCCTGCTGATTTTAGAGATGACTTTTCTAGATTTTTCGTCAACCTACAGCTGGTCTAAACGACAACTTCATGACCTAAATCAAGAAGCGCGTTTCTTTTTCGGAAGACTTTACTTCCTTTTAATGATGGAATTGATTCATCGTGTAGATCCATCTCTTCTTTTCTTTCATCGGGTAAAACAGTTTAGTTTAGTCCAAAGCAAAAGTATTTTCAGTTATTTGTTACAGATATATGTGACATATGTTTAAAATAATTTGGTAAATTTTCCCACACTTGGCTTTTTATTTTTCTTTTTATCGTCCTCTATTCCATTTTAAATGAATTTTAACATTTTAGTTTGTTTCTCAATTTATGTCCTTTCCGAGGTAACAATAATTTCGGTGTTAAAACCTAGTTTTATCGTTCATAAATATGTATAAACATGATTTTAAATTCATTTAATTGAAAAATTTTACTAGAATTGGGTAGTCAGTATATAAGACTAGGGCTGTTCTTTTTTATCAGAGAGCACTAGATTCTAATACAACTACTGCTTTACTAGTATTTTTAATGGTAACCAAGTGTTTAATATAAAAATTTTAAAATCCGAAAGAATTTAACCCCTTCCCACACTTAAGATCTTGCAATGCCCTCATTTGCAAGAAATCAGTAACAATTTAAATTATTGAGGGTGATTTGTGTGAAAATGATTAAATTTTTACCAAAGTTTCCAAATATATTGGCGTTTGTTTGCTGAATGATAAATGGTGCACATCATTTGTTCATTCCGTCTTGTTGTTATTTCACATATATTTTGCATCTTGTCGTCAAAATTAGTTGCTTTTGCTGAACTTAATGCCAGTCTTTGAAAATGCGTTGTTTTACCCTGTTGTGTACATAAGATAAACTGCAAACATATATACATATTTTTGAAGTTTGGTATATTACCCCACATTCAAAAATTATTAAAATCTAAGAATAAAAGTTAGATAATTATAAAAATGATTACAATATTAACAAGAGTATTAAACATATCAATAATTACAAATTACAAAAAAAAAAAAATAATAAGTAAACTAAGGATGATATTGGTACCAATAGGGGTTCCAGGCATAACCATAAGTGCTATAGAATGCTTCGGCAGGGTCATACGTAGGATATGGTGGCTGCATCTCTATCGACCAAGGAGGGAAGACGGGTTTCGGTGTAGGAATATAGTTTCTACCTATATGTTGGCAATGAGCTGTGATCTGGTTCTGATGAACTTGCTAATCTTCAAATGCTCTCTGTCTAGCATTTTCGTATTCCTGAGAAGCTATAAACCTATGCATTTCTTGCATCTCATTCCCCCCTCCTACATTACCCTGTTGCTGGTTTCTCTCCACCTGTGGATGTCTACCATGGTATCGTACTGCGGCGTTATTCCGCCTCTTCAAAACTTTCGCACCATGGTATACATTTAAACCTATAGTGTCGCGGGGTTCCGGCTCTTCTAGTAATAATCCCCCCCGACTTATATCCACACCGAGATATTCACCAATCAAAGTAATAAAAATACCACCTCCTATTATGCTATGTTGGCGCATCCCCCGAACCATAGCTGATAAATAATAACCCACACAATATGGTATACTTACAGCGCTCTGTGGGTCTCGAATACACATATGGTAAGACAAATCTTGTTCATTTACCTTTTCTTTGTTTTTACCCCTTTGTGTAATCGAATTAGCTAAAAACCTATGTATTACTCTTAATTCGGCTCTATCTATATCCAAATAAGAGTAGTTTCCCCCTTTGAAACGGTGATGGCTTGTCATTTGACTCCACACACCGTGTGTATCAAAATTCTCATCTATCCTTCTACCGTTTAGTATCAATCCTCTACAATCGGCAGACGCTAACTCCTCAGGCGTATATATACGTAAAGCCTGAGCCATGTCCAGTAAAGACATGTGGCGCATCGAACCGCCTAACAAAAATCTAATAAAAGAACGATCGGTTAAACTAGCTACCCGATCATTCAACTCTATACTACATAACAACTCTTCACACCATACTTTATATACAGGTCTGCGTATGGTGAATAAACATATCCAGTCATTAAAAGAAGAATTACCATACCTCTGTACAAGTAATTCCCTAATTGGCCCGGCCAATTCTACAGCTTCTAAGGGTCCCCATTCTATGACCCTCGGTACCTCAACAACCTTGGAATGAAGAGTATGCAAACCCCGTTGATATTTTGGATAATCTATCCAAAGTCTGTCAAATCTCAGGTTCGGGTGCAACTCTTCCAAATGCATATCGGAAAAGGTCATGACTGGATGAGGTACATCCTGCTTGTAGTAGTTATCTACCTCCTGTTGTTCCAAATTCTCAGCAGGAGCATTGCGGGCTTGGGATGAAGATTCACCCCTTTCATTCTGCAAAACACATCAAACACAAATTTTGTGCATCCAAATATGCATTAGTGTCAGCAAAATCATCAATCAAAATAATGACATTATCAATTTATATCAAACTTAAGCTCATTTTCACATTTTTATCAAATCTACACTTTTTCAAATAAGCATATACGAAAATGTTCGCCAAGTTCATAAGCATTCAACTCAAATAACATGTCAAAATAATCATTACTAGCAATCAAACAAGTCTCAAATGGCATTATCTTTCAAAAATCAAGTTCATGAATTTTGGACTTGAAAAAGTCCACTTTAATTCTCAAAATCATGTTTAGGCTCAAAGTTTGGATCATTTAACTACCTAGACATGTTACACTACTCAATTTAGCAACAATTCATGACAAAAATCGGCCATAACCTGTTTATATCAAAAAGCCCCAAATTGCTCAAGAACACAAACCCTAGATTATTCAAAATTTGAAGTTTAAGGCTTCTAATCATGTTAAACAGCATCAATCTAGGTTATACAAGCATAATACATAAACAATTTAAGTCTAATTACACTAAAAAGCATCAAAATCAAATTGGGGAAAAAATAGCTCAAGAACACCTAATTTCGAATTAAATGGTGTTTAGGTGTAGAAATTTACCGTTTTTCTTGAGTAATTCTTAGATAGCATCCTTCTCAACATGATTTTAGCAAAAAATTTGGTGATTAACGGTTAAAAATTGGGATTTTTGGGGGTGTTTTTCGGGTTTTTTCGCAGTGTTTTTGCAGTATTTTTCGAGTTGTTTTTGTGTGTGGGAGCTTATCAGTTCGTGCAGCTCTTTTATTTTTTTTTCTGGGTTTTGGTCCCTCCGCGAGTCGCGGAGATTTACCCTCCAAACTCCGCGAGTCGCGGAGTTTGGTATTTTTTTTTTTTATATAATCTTTAACTTATTAAAACAATTTAGTAATTAATTTTAAAATTTTGTTTCCCTTGTTATTTAGGACGAGGTCGTTTCGGATCGATGTCCTAGTCCGTCCTTCGACAAAATTTTAAAATTTGTCTTTTTGTAGCGATTGTTTTAAAAGCTAAGATTTTTGGGTTTTTTTAATGTTTTTGGCATACTTTAAATCAATAAGATTAAAAATAATGATAATAAAAGTTCTCGTCCCTCCCTCGGGTAAAGCAATTTCGGTTCAAAGACCTAGTCTTCAACTTACGACGAATTTTAAAAATCATATTCTTAACTTAATGAGATAAAGTAAATTTTTGTTTTTAAATTCACACAACATAAATATAAAATTCAAAATTAATATTAAAAATTCACACCAAACTCAAAAATTTAAAATGCATAAAATTAAAAATTAATATTTTAAAAATTAAAAATTCACACCAAACTTAATTTAAAAATTTATAAATTCATATCAAACTTATATTAATTTTTCAAATATTTACAATTTTAAATATATTGTTTTTACAAAGTTTACAATATTAATTTAAGATTTAAATATTAATTTTAAAAACATGGTAAAAATAAAATTAAAAATCTTTTTGTCTTTTTATCCCACTTTAATCAATCAAATATTATCAAAAATATGCGCCCCTCTTTTCGGTAAAGTAATTTCGGTTCCAAGACCTAATTTAACTCATGACGAATTTTTGAAATATTTTGGGTTGATTGATTAAAGATATTTATACCTTAAGAATAAACGTTAAATTTCGCAGTGATGTAATAAATTTTTGAATGATATCAATAATTTCGGTCGCCAAACCTAATTTTATTCAATACCAATTTAATACTTTTTAGCGAACAAATTAGCGTTTATTATCAAAAGGTTAAAAATAAAAATAAAAATAAAAACTGTACAGACATACCTGTGAAATAGATTTCTTAGTTATATGATCTATCCCATTCATAAGATAGTCGGTTTAATTGGTTTTCCATGGCTCCAAAGGCGTAACCTCGAGCATTCAGTGTCTTTTCTTCTAAACATATGAACGGTCCGTCTCTGCATAAAGTAACAAATTCGGTATTTGAATAGGTTTGATTATTTGAACATTTACCTCCATGTGACCATTTTCCGCATTTGTGACATCGTTCTAGGTGTCGTGCTCTTCTTTTCGCTGCGGATTTTGATTTTCCTTTACCAAATTGTAACTTATTATCTTCGCATCTGGATCCTTTTCTAACTCCGTCCATTCTTTCTCTGATTACTGATACTAATTCGCTCGGTAGTATGTCATTATTTCTTTTAGTGATCAAAGCGTGTAGCATTAGACCATGGTTTAGTTCACAGGCAGTCTTCATATCGTAAAAACCTAAAAAAAATAAAAATTCAGAATGGGGGGAGAAGACTAGTTCTTTAGGGTCTGCTAGGGAAAGACCATACGTGTTCCATTTTCGAGAACTACACGAAAACAGACAATCTCACTCCAACAGAAATACATATTATCCTTTAAAGACTTGATTCTCCCCACACTTAGTTAGCTGTGGTGTCGAAATTGTGATTAACTTCGTTGTCGACTTCCATCGGACCATGTATGTAATGTTTAACTCTGTGACCATTAACTTTAAATTCAATCCCATTTGAATTTATCAATTCTATCGTTCCGTATGGGAAAACTCTTTTGACTATGAATGGTCCAGACCATCTTGATTTCAATTTTCCAGGAAATAGCTTGAATCGTGAATTGAAAAGAAGAACTCTGTCTCCTTCTTTAAATTCTTTTGAACTTCTGATTCTTTTATCATGCCATTTCTTCGTTCTTTCTTTATAGATTAACGAATTTTCGTATGCTTCATGTCTTAATTCTTCTAATTCGTTTAGTTGACTTAATCGTAGACGTCCCGCTTCATGTAAATCAAGATTACATGTCTTCAAAGCCCAAAATGCTTTATGTTCAATTTCTACTGGAAGATGACATGCTTTTCCATAAACAAGTCTAAAAGGTGTGGTTCTAATTGGAGTTTTGTAGGCTGTTCTAAAAGCCCAGAGTGCATCCTCCAATTTAATGGACCATTCCTTCGAATTTGATCCTACGGTTTTCTCTAGAATACGTTTTAAAGCTCGGTTGGTATTTTCAACTTGTCCACTTGTTTGTGGATGATATGCGGTGGAGATTTTATGAGTTACTCCATATCTTTTAAGAACTTTCTCAAGTTGATTATTACAAAAATGAGTACCCCGATCACTTATTAAAGCTTTCGGTGTTCCAAACCTTGCAAAAAGACGTTTTAAAAAGTTGACTACAACTCGTGCATCGTTAGTTGGGAGAGCTTGTGCTTCCGCCCATTTAGATACATAATCAATGGCTACGAGTATATATAGATTATTATGAGATTTTGGAAATGGACCCATAAAGTCAATACCCCAAATGTCAAATACTTCACATACTTGGATGACATTTTGTGGCATTTCATCACGTTGACTTATTTTTCCGGCCCTTTGACATGCATCACAGGATTTGCAAAGAAGGTGTGCGTCTTTGTAAATTGTAGGCCAATAGAATCCAGCTTCATAAACTTTTCTTGCTGTTAGTTGAGGCCCATAATGCCCTCATGTTGGTCCTGTGTGACAATGGTTTAAAATTTTACTAGCTTCATCTCCAAATACACATCGGCGTATTATTCCATCGGGACAACTTTTAAACGGATGTGGATCTTCCCAGAAATAGTGTTTTATATCACTGAAGAATTTCTTTCGTCTTTGGTACGATAATCCTTTTTCAAGGAATCCACAAACTAAGTAGTTTGCATAGTCTGCAAACCATGGGATTTCTTTATAATCTATCTTCAATAGATATTCATCAGGAAAGTTGTCTTGTATGGCCGATTCATTTAGAACTTCTAATTCGGGATTTTCAAGACGAGAAAGATGATCAGCGGCGAGATTTTCTGCTCCTCTTTTATCTCGGATTTCAATATCAAACTCTTGTAAGAGTAAGATCCAACGGATTAATCTTGGTTTAGCATCTTGTTTTGAAAATAGGTATCTAAGAGCAGAATGGTCGGTATAGACCACCGTTTTTGCTAGAACGAGATATGATCGAAATTTGTCAAAAGCAAAGACAATAGCAAGGAGTTCTTTTTCAGTAGTTGTATAGTTCGTTTGTGCTCCTTGTAATGTCTTACTAGCATAATATATAGGTTGAAATCGTTTTTCAATCCTTTGTCCTAAAACGGCTCCCATTGCAAAATCACTTGCATCGCACATTAGTTCAAATGGTAGATTCCAATTTGGTGTTATCATGATTGGTGCATTAGTGAGTTTTTCTTTAAGAATATTAAAAGATTTGATACATTCATCTGAAAAGATGAATGGCGCATCCTTTTCTAGGAGTTTATTCATAGGAGTGGCAATTTTAGAAAAATCTTTTATAAAACGTCGGTAAAAACCGGCATGCCCTAGAAAACTCCTAACTCCTCTAACATTGGTGGGATGTGGAAGTTTAGCAATTACATCTACTTTAGCTCTATCCACTTCAATTCCTTCTTTTGAAATTTTATGTCCAAGAACGATGCCTTCTTTAACCATGAAATGGCATTTCTCCCAATTAAGTACTAGATTTGATTTTTCGCATCTAATTAGCATTCGTTCCAGATTAACTAGACATGATTTAAATGTATCACCGAAGACTGAAAAGTCATCCATGAAAACTTCCATGCATTCTTCTATCATGTCGTGAAAAATCGCCATCATACACCTTTGAAAGGTTGCAGGGGCGTTACAAAGTCCAAATGGCATGCGTTTGTAAGCAAAAGTACCATAAGGGCACGTGAATGTGGTTTTCTCTTGATCTTCGGGTGCTATTGGAATTTGAAAATATCCGGAAAATCCATCTAGAAAACAATAGTAACTATTTCCGGCTAATCTTTCCAACATTTGATCTATGAAAGGTAAGGGAAAGTGATCTTTTCTGGTGGCGTCATTTAATTTTCTATAATCAATACATACACGCCATCCTGTTACAGTCCTAGTAGGAATAAGCTCATTTTTCTCATTTATAATGACAGTCATGCCACCCTTCTTAGGCACGCATTGAACTGGGCTTACCCATGGACTATCAGAAATTGGATATATCAAACCTGCATCTAGCAGTTTAATAATCTCTTTTTTAACTACATCTTGCATATTAGGATTTAGTCTTCGTTGGCGTTGCACATAAGTTTTATGACCTTCTTCCATAAGGATTTTATGTGTGCAATACGAAGGACTTATTCCTTTAATATCATGAATCTTCCATGCAATGGCTGGTTTATGAGCTTTCAACACAGAAATGAGTTGTGATTTCTCATTTTCAGTAAGAGAAGACGATATTATTACAGGTAATTCAGATTCACCATGTAAATAAGCGTATTCCAAATGGTTTGGAAGTGGCTTTAACTCTAATTTCGGAGGTTCTTCTATCGATGATTTATATCGATATCTGTCTTCTTCTTTTAGCATTTGAATTTCTTCTGTTGTTGGTTCATATCCATTAGCTATAAGTGTAGCTAACATTTCAGCTTCATCAATTGGTTCATTACCTTCTCCTAAAGAACATTCTCCTGTCCCTTGTAATTCTGGAAATTCTTCTAATAATTCTGCATGTGCATCTATAGTTTGAATATAATAACATGTATCATCTGCAGATTGTGGTTGTTGCATTGCTCTATCAACTGAAAAGGTAACACTCTCATCCTCTATACTTAGGGTCAGTTTCTTACCAAACACGTCTATCATTGCTTTAGCCGTGTTTAAGAATGGTCTTCCTAATATGAGAGGAACTTGAGAATCTTCTTCCATGTCCAAAACAACAAAATCTACTGGAAATACTAAAGTACCAACTTTAACTAGCATGTTCTCCATTATCCCTCTAGGATATTTTATTGATCTATCGGCTAGTTGTATGCTTATTCTGGTTGGTTTCAATTCTCCAAGGTCTAGTTTAGCGTATAGTGAATACGGCATTAGATTTATACTAGCACCTAAGTCTGCCAATGCTTCTATTGAACTAAGACTACCCAGAAAACATGGAATTGTGAAACTTCCTGGATCAGATAGTTTTTTTGGTATCTTATTCAACAGCACTGCTGAACAATTAGCATTCATAGTAATAGCCGAAAGTTCTTCCATTTTCTTTCTATTCGTGATCAGATCTTTCAAGAATTTAGCATATCTAGGCATTCCTGAAATCACATCAATGAAAGGAAGATTTACATTTATCTGTTTAAACATATCCAAAAATTTGGATTGCTCTGCTTCAAGTTTTTCTTTCTTCATTTTACTCGGGTAAGGAAGTGGTGGTTGGTATGGTTTAACATAAGGTTTATCCTTAACTGTGTTATTTTCATTAATATTTTCAACTACCGGTTCTTTTTCCTTATCTTGATCAGGTTGTGGTTCTTGTGGAGTAGGAATAGTTTCATCAGAAGTTACAGGTATTTCAGGTGGTTTAAGTGTTGTACCACTTCTTGTGGTAATAGCTTTAGCTGTTTCATTCCGGGGATTAGCATTTGTATCGCTAGGTAGACTTCCCGGTTTTCTTTCACCTATTAACCTTGCTAGGTTACTTACTTCTTGTTCTAGATTTTGAATAGAAGCTTGTTGATTTCTAAATGCTTGAGCATTTTGTTCATTGGTTTGTTTTTGAGATGTGAAAAACTGCGTTTGAGTTTCAACTAGCTTCGTCATCATATCTTCTAAATTCGGCTTTTTATCATCGGTTTGTTGTGGTGGTTTGTTTTGAAAATTCGGTCTTTGCTGATTGTAAGTATTATTGGATACTTGTTGATTGCTAGGACCTTGTTGGTTGTTGTATGGAATATTTCGGTTATAATTCTGGTTTTGATTGTAAATCGGTCTTGGCGGTTGATAATTATTCTGATAATTATTTCCAGGCCTTTGGTTTATGTATGAAATATTCTCTCTTTGTTCCATTGTTAATTCAATACTGAGACAATCTTTTGTCAAATGTGGTCCTCCACACTGCTCACAACTAATTCGTATAGCATGAATATCTTTAGTCATCTTTTCCATTCGTCTCTCGAAAGCATCTATCTTTGCCGAAATGGAATCTAAGTCATGGCTAGAATCGGCTCTAGCTGCTTTAGATGATCTAATGATATCTTTTTCTTGATGCCACTCATGTGAGTGGGAAGCAGTATTATCAATAATTTTGTAAGCATCAGTTTCGGTTTTCTTCATAATCGAACCACCAGCTGCTATATCTATGTCTTTTCTTGTAGTGATGTCGCATCCTTGGTAGAATATTTGTACTATTTGACAGGTGTCTAAACCATGTTGCGGACATCCTCTTAACAACTTTCCATATCTTGTCCACGCCTCATATAGAGTTTCATTTGGCTTTTGTGTGAACGTAACAATTTCTGCTTAAAGTCTTACGGCTTTAGATGCAGGAAAGAATTGTTTAAGAAATTTGTCAATTAAAACGTCCCATGTATCAATCGCCCCTTCAGGTAACGATTCCAACCAATCTTTGGCTTCTCCCTTTAAAGTCCAGGGAAATAACATGAGATATATCTGTTCATCCTCCACTTCTCGGATTTTAAATAGTGTGCAGATCCTATTAAAGGTACGTAGATGTTCATTTGGATCTTCCTTCGGCGCACCACTAAATTGGCATTGATTAGTCACCATGTGTAGAATTTGTCCTTTGATTTCATAATCTGGCGCATTAATGTCTGGATGAGTAATTGCGTGACCTTGGCCAGTGCGTTTAGCTCTCATTCGGTCTTCCATACTTAAAGGTTCCAGATTCTCCATAATTGAATTTGTTGAATCGGTATCACTAGATGATTCTGATTTAATGGTTCGTTCCTCAACAATCTCTGTTTGAATGATTGGTGGTTCCGGAGGAAAGTTTAGTGGTTCAGGATCTATGAACCGTTCCTGAATATTTTCCGGATTCTCAATTGTGAGGTCGGGTTCAAAAAATGGATTATCGGAAATTTGAACTGAAGTACTTGGTCGACTGGATGACGATTCTAAAGAAAAATCAACGGCGGTTATATTTGTTAAACGATGTCTTGATCGAGTTACAGGTGGTGAACGTACAAAAGGTGATGAACGTCTTGCTCGGTGCATTCACTGAATATCCTATTAGTTTTAAAAAGGAAAGAAAAATTATAATAAGTTATCCAATCAATAGACTTTTCTGATTTTGCCCACGTTTCGAATAGCCAAAAGATGCAGCAGAGGGGCAGGATTCGTTTGGTCTCAATATAATTGAGGACTGTTTGGCTCCAATAACCCGGTCCACGTACAAATCCAACTATTACTACGAACCAGAAAATTTTGATGTCTATTAATTTAACCACTTAAACTAAATTTTCGTAATTTTAAGAAATTTAGATAAGAAGTAGAAAAAATTCTAAGTCCTAAAAACTAGAATGGCGAGAAATAAGAGAGAAAAAGAGTTCGTCGAAAAAGGTCGAAAAAGAAAAAATGGTTTAAAAAAAAATAAAAGGTGACGGAAAAATAAAAGAAACTTATAAAAACTTAAAAATACTTAACTAACCTAACCTTATTACTACAACTAACTTAAAATTATAATCGCAAATTGAAATTATTAATTGGAATGATAATTGGTACATAGTAAAAGGTGTCTAAAAATATTAAAGCTTACAAGGAAAAACTAAATCCCAAATGGAAATAACTTAAAAAAAAACTAAAACTTAAAAAGGCGTCGCAAAATTCTAAAGCACCTAAATCTTAGTCTAAAGAAAAAGCACTTAAGGAATTCTACGGCAAAGCCTAAAAATATAGGAGTAAAAATAACTATAGCAAATACTAAGTTTAAAATTAAATATGAGCGAAAAATATAAATATTACGCTACAACGATTAAAAAGGGACAAAATATAAAAATATACAAAAAGTTGTAAAAAGTACAATTTTTATAAAAATATTATTTTTATATTATTTATTTAATAAAACTACTAATTTTACAATTTAATAAAACTAATTTAACTAAAATATATAAATAAAAAGTAAAAGTAAAAATAAAACTAATAATAATAATAATAATAATTAGGTTTAAATATTAATAATAATTAATTAAAAACCGTAATTAATGCTGAATTAGGGCTTCCTGTGCGCGTGTCAGATGATCTCCGCGAGTCGCGGCAATTAAGGAAGAAAACCCCGCGAGTCGCGGGGTTCAGAAATTCTGTTGACAGCTTCAATTTTTACGCGTTTTTCTTTATTTTTTTTTTTTTATGTTTTCTGTTTTTTAAATAAATAAAAGATTTTAAAATAAAACTTATATTTTTATAAACTAAAATAGAAATAAAGAAACTTATAAAACTTAAATATTTAACAAAATCTTAAAAATGCTTATATTTTTGTTTTTTTTCTTTTTTTATATTTTTGAATAATTAAAACGTATTTTTACAAAAGCGAATTTTAATAAAAGTAAACTAAAAAATCTTTTTTTTTATTATTAGCGTTGCGCTTCCGGCTTTTAAGATAGTTCCCCGGCAGCGGCGCCAAAAATACTTGATGTGAAGCGAGGTGTATATAAAATAGTTATTATTTTACTAGGAAATACTATTAAATACGATACAATTTTACACAAGATATTTATTTATTTATAGAATGGATATACTTAAACCTTGCTACAACACTTATAGGCAGTGTACCTAATCGTACAGTAGTGTAATTTTTAGTAAGTCCGGTTCGTTCCACAGGGAAATCTTTAAACAAAGCTCAACGCTATATTAGCTTACTTTTATAAAAATACAAATATATATATAAGTAATATTATTATTATAAAGGGGGGTTTTTACCGTTTAATGACCGGTTTGTCGATTTTAAAACTCTAGTCGCAGTTAAAATCTAATGTAAAATATTAAATAAATACAAGACTTAAATTAAAGCGTAAAGTAAATAACGATAATGAAATTGCCAATAATAAAAATGCGATAAAATAAAATTGCGATAATTAAAAAGTACGATAATTAAAAGTGCGATTAAATAACAATAAATAAAAGTGCGATAATTAGAAGTGAAATTAAATATAAAATAAAGGAAATTAAATATGAAATAAAAGAATTATGCTTATTTAAACTTCCGTAATCATGATGTTTGACGTGTTGATTTTAGTTTTATGCCCATGGGTTAATTGTCCTTTGTCCTGAATTATTCAATATGTCCGTCTGGTTTTTGTCCATAACAGTCCATCAGTCATAAATATAAAGTGCGAGTGTCCTCGTCAAATTATCCTTATACCCGAAGTTAAATATTCCAACTAATTGGGGATTCGAATTGTAACAAGGTTTTAATACTTTGTTTAATGAATACACCAGGTTATCGACTGCGTGTAAACCAAGGTTTTACTACTTTGTTAACAATTACACCAATTACCCTTGAATGTAATTTCACCCCTGTTTTAATTATTCTAGTGGCTATTAATCCATTCCCGTGTCCGGTTAAATGAACGATTATTCATACATATAAATACCCCGCCCATCGTGTCCGATCGAGTGTATATGGTAATTTATAGGGACGCCCAATTGTAAATCTTTATATTAACATTAAAAAACTTTCATTTAGTTAAACAAATATAAAGCCCATTAATAGCCCATAGTCTAATTTCCACAAGTGTCGTTCTTTTGTCCAAACCCCAATTATGGTACAAAGCCCAATTACCCAATTTTAGTAATTAGCCCAACATCATGATTACTTCGTTTTAAATAAGCATAATAATAACTTAGCTACGAGACATTAATATAAAAAGGTTGAACATAACTTACAATGATTAAAAATAGCGTAGCGTTAAACGGACAGAATTTCGACTTACACCATTACAACATTCGCTAACATAACCTTATTATTAGGATTTAAAATTAAAATTAAAATTAAAATATAAATTATATATATATATTACGTATATATTGAGAGAGAGATGAAATAAGATATGAAATTTGATCAGAATTCGGTTTGCTTTATAGCCAGAGTTGAATTTTGGGGCTCCGCGACTCGCGGCAAAATGCTCTTCAAACTCCGCGAGTCGCGGAGATAGTATTTACAGCTCAGTCCTTGGAGTTTTCTCTGCCGACGGTTTTTAATATATATATATAATATATATATAATTAATATAATTAATTATATATTATATTATATTTATATACATAGTTAACTTGTAATTTTTAGTCCGTTGCGTCGAGCGTTAAGAGTTGACTCTGGTCCTGGTTCCGGATTTTCGAACGTCCTTGCGTACAATTTTATATTTTGTACTTTGCGTTTTGAATCTTGTACTCTTGTAATTTCGAGACGTTTCTTATCAATAATTGGAACCTTTTTGATTGTCTTTTGTACTTTTGAGCTTTTTGGTCGTTTGCGTCTTCAATTCGTCGAATCTGTCTTTTGTCTTCACCTTTTATTATTTAAACGAATATCACTTGTAAATAGAACAATTGCAACTAAAAGCTTGTCTTTCTTGAGGAATAATGCTATGAAATATATGTTCGTTTTTAGCATTATCAATGATCAAAGGCCAATGCAGCCAATTTGCTAAGCACATCCGCCTTCTTGTTTTGCCCTCGCATTACATGGGAAATTTGAAAAGCCTCAAACTGGTCAGCGAGGTTATGAACAAGCGATAGATATTGTTGCATGGCTATGTCATGTGCTTCAAAATCTCCACTAACTTGGCTACATACCAACTTTGAATCTACATAAGCGTGCAAAAATTTAACATTTAATTTATGCGCAATCCGCATACCTGCTAACAAAGCTTCGTATTCTGCTTCGTTGTTTGTAACAGCAAAATTAAACTGCAGCGCATATGTATGATCTTCGCCATCCGGGACAGTTAAAATTATGCCTGCACCCGCGCCAGTGGCGCTACAGGCACCATCGGTGTATAACTCCCATGGTATCAAATTTGGTGCAGGGGTATTCAGATGTTCGGCCGATTCTTCGACATCCGCAGGTAACTCCGCTAGGTAATCTGCAAGTATTTGACCATTAACCGCGCTTCGCGAGGAAAAATTTATTTCGTGTTCGCCTAACTCAACTGCCCATTTAGCCATTCGGCCAGAAATCTCAGGCTTATATAGCACCTGAAAGAAAAATGATTGCGTTAGTCAATGCGGTATTACCGGACATTGCCGCAAATTAGGAGTTTACCAACCTGTTTGATTGGCTGATCAGTTAGTACCACAATTGGATGTGCTTGAAAATACCGACGCAAACGCCACGCTGTGTGGACTAGCGCATACACTAGTTTCTCCATTGGTGAATAGTTTACTTCGCTTACTGTCAGCGTCTTGCTTACGAAGTAGACCGAAATTTGCGTCTGAGAAAACCTCAGCGTTACGAAATAAATAATTCGTAAATAAAATAAAATAAAATAATGGATTACCTTTCCGCGGTCCACGATAAGAACCGAGCTAACAGCCTCTTTTGATGCCGCAAGGTACAGCGTAAGCGTTTCTCCTGACAATGGCGCGGTGAGCGTTGGTAATTCGACAAGTAACTTTTTCATCTCTTGAAAAGCTGATTCTACTTCCTGAGTCCATACAAAGTCTTTTTTCATTAAACAATTCTTCAAAGTATTGAAGAACGGTAACTGTCATTCCGCGGCTTTTGACAAGAATCGCGTGATTGCCGCGAGCTTCCCAGTTAGACTTGGCACATCCTTCTTTGTCTTTGGAGATGGTAAACTGTCAATGGCTTCAATATTTTTGGGATTCGCCTTGATTCCACGCGCCGTCACAACATGACCTAGAAACTTGCCTTCCTCTTCCCCAAAACTACACTTGAGCGGGTTAAGTTTCATGTTGATCCTGCGTAAAGACGCAAATGTTTTCAGGATGCCTGCGATCATTTCTTCTTCGGTGTTACTTTTAATTACCAAATCGTTGACATATGCTTCAAGATTTCTCCTAATTTGGTGCTTGAAGGCTGCGTCAATTACGCGCTGATAGGTAGCTCCTGCGTTCTTTAATCCGAAAGGCATCTTAGTATAACAATAAATACCCTACGGCATATGAAAAGCAGTTTTATCCTCATCTTCCGCAGCCATGAGGATTTGGTGATAACCCTTGTACACATCCAGAAAGCATTTGTATCGAAAACCTGACAAGGACTCTACCTTCCAGTCAATCTCCGGGAGAGAGTAATTGTCTTTAGGACACGCTTTGTTAATGTCCTTAAAATCAACGCACATCCGCCAGTTACCATCAGCTTTTTTCACTAACACAGGGTTAGCAACCCATGTCTGGTACCGCACTTCACGCAAAATGTTTGCTCTGACAAGATTATCAACTTCTGCGCATAACCAATCACTGCGCTCAAGGGCCATGTGCCGCTTCTTCTGCCTAACGGGCGTGAGTGATGGGTTAACATTCAACCTGTGTTCTGCAATATCACGCGGGACCCCAGTCTTGTCTGATTCTTACCATGCGAAAACATAGCGGACAATATACCGTGGAATTTAGCTTTGGTTTCAGCTGACAAGCCTGTGCCTATTTTGATACGTTTGTCCGGATGCAATCGATTAGCTATGACTGTACTGCCTTTAAGTTGCTCTCCTGTAACACCCTAGGCAAATCCCACATCGCCCACGGACATGAGTGATCATGGGATTATAAGGTAATACCCACGCTTAAATGACACAATGCGTTTTGGGATCACAGGCTGAGTAGAAGTGCGAGTACGTTATGGTTAAGCGTGCTCGGGCGAGAGCACTACTAGGATGGGTGACCTCCTGGGAAAGTGCTTATCGTGTGTGGTCGCCAGAAAAAAGTCGTGCGCCTGCGGGTAAAGCGGACAATATTGTGGTCATGTTAAGCTGGGGTGTTACAGAATGGTATCAGAGCCACTCATGTGCCAGTGGGGGTGGTGGGGCAAACCTCATCGAGGACGATGAGTCCCTGAGGGGGGTGAATGTTGAAATGTCCCGTTCTTATTGATTAAAAACGTTCCATATTAATTGATTTCTTTGCGAGGTTTTGACCTCTATATGAGACGTTTTTCAAAGACTGCATTCATTTTTAAAACAAACCATAACCTTTATTTCATAAATAAAGGTTTAAAAAGCTTTACGTAGATTATCAAATAATGATAATCTAAAATATCCTGTTTACACACGACCATTACATAATGGTTTACAATACAAATATGTTACATCGAAATCAGTTTCTTGAATGCAGTTTTTACACAATATCATACAAACATGGACTCCAAATCTTGTCCTTATTTTAGTATGCAACAGCAGAAGCTCTTAGTATTCACCTGAGAATAAACATGCTTTAAACGTCAACAAAAATGTTGGTGAGTTATAGGTTTAACCTATATATATCAAATCGTAACAATAGACCACAAGATTTCATATTTCAATACACATCGCATACATAGAGATAAAAATCATTCATATGGTGAACACCTAGTAATCGACCTTAACAAGATGCATATAGAATATCCCCATCATTCCGGGACTCCCTTCGGACATGATAAATTCGAAGTACTAAAGCATCCGGTACTTTGGATGGGGCTCGTTAGACCCGATAGATCTATCTTTAGGATTCGCGTCAATTAGGGTGTCTGTTCCCTAATTCTTAGATTACCAGACTAAAAAGGGGCATATTCGATTTCGATCATTCAGCCATAGAATGTAGTTTCGATTACTTGTGTCTATTTCGTCAAACATTTATAAAAGCGCATGTATTCTCAGTCCCAAAAAATATATATTGCAAAAGCATTTAAAAGGGGAGTAATGAAACTCACTTTCACAGATTTTTACTTCGTCGGGAAGTAAGACTTGGCCACTGGTTGATTCACGAACCTATAACAATATATACATATATATCAAAGTATGTTTAAAATATATTTACAACACTTTTAATATATTTTGATGTTTTAAGTTTATTAAGTCAGCTGTCCTCGTTAGTAACCTACAACTAGTTGTCCACAGTTAGATGTACAGAAATAAATCGATAAATATTATCTTGAATCAATCCATGACCCAGTGTATACGTATCTCAGTATTGATCACAACTCAAACTATATATATTTTGGAATCAACTTCAACCCTGTATAGCTAACTCCAACATTCACATATAGAGTGTCTATGGTTGTTTCGAAATATATATAGATGTGTCGACATGATAGGTCGAAACATTGTATACGTGTCTATGGTATCTCAAGATTACATAATATACAATACAAGTTGATTAAGTTATGGTTGGAATAGATTTGTTACCAATTTTCACGTAGCTAAAATGAGAAAAATTATCTAATCTTGTTTTACCCATAACTTCTTCATTTTAAATCCGTTTTGAGTGAATCAAATTGCTATGGTTTCATATTGAACTATATTTTATGAATCTAAACATAAAAAGTATAGGTTTATAGTCGGAAAAATAAGTTACAAGTCGTTTTTGTAAAGGTAGTCATTTCAGTCAAAAGAACGACGTCTAGATGACCATTTTAGAAAACATACTTCCACTTTGAATTTAACCATAATTTTTGGATATAGTTTCATGTTCATAATAAAAATCATTTTCTCAGAATAACAACTTTTAAATCAAAGTTTATCATAGTTTTTAATTAACTAACCCAAAACAGCCCGCGGTGTTACTACGACGGCGTAAATCCGGTTTTACGGTGTTTTTCGTGTTTCCAGGTTTTAAATCATTAAGTTAGCATATCATATAGATATAGAACATGTGTGTAGTTAATTTTAAAAGTCAAGTTAGAAGGATTAACTTTTGTTTGCGAACAAGTTTAGAATTAACTAAACTATGTTCTAGTGATTACGAGTTTAAACCTTCGAATAAGATAGTTTTATATATATGAATCGAATGATGTTATGAACATCATTACTACCTCAAGTTTAGTAGGTAAACCTACTGGAAGTGACAAGAAATGATCTAGCTTCAAAGGATCTTGGATGGCTTGAAAGTTCTTGAAGTAGGATCATGACACAAAAACAAGTTCAAGTAAGATTTTTATTCGAATTAAGATAGTTTATAGTTATAGAAATTGAATCAAAGTTTGAATATGAATATTACCTTGAATAAGAAAGATAACCTACTGTATATAACAAAGGTTTCTTGATCTTAGATGATTACTTGGAATGGATTAGAAAGCTTGGAAGTAAATTAGTAAACTTGAAGGGATTTTTGAAGTGTTCTTCCTATGATGATTATAGCTTGATTCTTGAAGTGATTTTTGATGAAGATGAAGATTAAATACTGGAAAAATACGTTCATAATAGTGTGTGTGTGTGTTGAGAGAGAATTAGAAAGAGAATTGGAAGTGAAATGGAGTGAATGATGAGTGGTAATTGGTGAGTGGTGAGTGGGGTTAAAAGGAGTTCTAGTTAGTTGACTAGCTCATGGTAGAAGTTAAAATTGATTAGTCATACATGACATAATCAAGAGTGGAATCCCATGCTAGTTCCTATTGGTATATACTCATAGTAAGTACGTTTTGAAGCTGTGTATAATACGGGTAAGAATACGACTAGAATTCTTGATGAAAGAAAAGAATGGAAAAGTAACTGTAACCATTTTCGTTAAGTATGAGTGTTTTGATATATATCTTGAAGTCTTCCAAAAGTATTTTAATACATCTAAATACACTACATGTATATACATTTTAACTGAGTCGTTAAGTCATCGTTAGTCGTTACATGTAAGTGTTGTTTTGAAACCTTTAAGTTAACGATCTCAATTAATGTTGTTAACCCATTGTTTATTATATCTAATGAGATGTTAAATTATTATATTATCATGATATTATGATATATTAATATATCTTAATATGATATATATACATTTAAATGTCGTTACAACGATAATCGTTACATATATGTCTCGTTTCGAAATCCTTAAGTTAGTAGTCTTGTTTATATGTATATAACTCATTATTAATATACTTATGGAGATAATTACTTATCATAATCTCATGTTAACCATATGTATATCCATATATATATTGTCATGTCATTTTTACAAGTTTTAACGTTCGTGAATCGCCGGTCAACTTGGGTGGTTAATTGTCTATATGAAACATATTTCAATTAATCAAGTCTTAACAAGTTTGATTTCTTAACATGTTGGAAACATTTAATCATGTAAATATCAATCTCAATTAATATAAATAAACATGGAAAAGTTCGGGTCACTACAGTACCTACCCGTTAAATAAATTTCGTCCCGAAATTTTAAGCTGTTGAAGGTGTTGACGAATCTTCTGGAAATAGATGTGGGTATTTCTTCTTCATCTGATCTTCACTCTCCCAGGTGAACTCGGGTCCTCTACGAGCATTCCATCAAACTTTAACAATTGGTATCTTGTTTTGCTTAAGTCTTTTAACCTCACGATCCATTATTTCGACGGGTTCTTCGATGAATTGGAGTTTTTCGTTGATTTGGATTTCATCTAACGGAATAGTGAGATCTTCTTTAGCAAAACATTTCTTCAAATTCGAGACGTGGAAAGTGTTATGTACAGCCGCGAGTTGTTGAGGTAACTCAAGTCGGTAAGCTATTGGTCCGACACGATCAATAATCTTGAATGGTCCAATATACCTTGGATTTAATTTCCCTCGTTTACCAAATCGAACAACGCCTTTCCAAGGTGCAACTTTAAGCATGACCATCTCTCCAATTTCAAATTCTATATCTTTTCTTTTAATGTCAGCGTAGCTCTTTTGTCGACTTTGGGCGGTTTTCAACCGTTGTTGAATTTGGATGATCTTCTCTGTAGTTTCTTGTATAATCTCCGGACCCGTAATCTGTCTATCCCCCACTTCACTCCAACAAATTGGAGACCTGCACTTTCTACCATAAAGTGCTTCAAACGATGCCATCTCAATGCTTGAATGGTAGCTGTTGTTGTAGGAAAATTCTGCTAATGGTAGATATTGATCCCAACTGTTTCCGAAATCAATAACACATGCTCGTAGCATGTCTTCAAGCGTTTGTATCGTCCTTTCGCTCTGCCCATCAGTTTGTGGATGATAGGGAGTACTCATGTCTAGACGAGTTCCTAATGCTTGCTGTAATGTCTTCCAGAATCTTGAAATAAATCTTCCATCCCTATCAGAGATAATAGAGATTGGTATTCCATGTCTGGAGACGACTTCCTTCAAATACAGTCGTGCTAACTTCTCCATCTTGTCATCTTCTCTTATTGGCAGGAAATGTGCTGATTTGGTGAGACGATCAACTATTACCCAAATAGTATCAAAACCACTTGCAGTCCTTGGCAATTTAGTGATGAAATCCATGGTAATGTTTTCCCATTTCCATTCCGGGATTTCGGGTTGTTGAAGTAGACCTGATGGTTTCTGATGCTCATCTTTGACCTTAAAACACGTCAAACATTCTCCTACATATTTAGCAACATCTGCTTTCATACCCGGCCACCAAAAATATTTCCTGAGATCCTTGTACATCTTCCCCGTTCCAGGATGTATTGAGTATCTGGTTTTATGAGCTTCTCTAAGTACCATTTCTCTCATATCTCCAAATTTTGGTACCCAAATCCTTTCAGCCCTATACCGGGTTCCGTCTTCCCGAATATTAAGATGTTTCTCCGATCCTTTGGGTATTTCATCCTTTAAATTTCCCTCTTCTAAAACTCCTTGTTGCGCCTCCTTTATTTGAGTAGTAAGGTTATTATGAATCATTATATTCATAGATTTTACTCGAATGAGTTCTCTGTCCTTCCTGCTCAAGGCATCGGCTACCACATTTGCCTTCCCCGGGTGGTAACGAATCTCAAAGTCGTAATCATTCAATAATTCAATCCACCTACGCTGCCTCATATTCAGTTCTTTCTGATTAAATATGTGTTGAAGACTTTTGTGGTCGGTATATATAATACTTTTGACCCCATATAAGTAGTGCCTCCAAGTCTTTAATGCAAAAACAACCGCACCTAATTCCAAATCATGCGTCGTATAATTTTGTTCGTGAATCTTTAATTGCCTAGACGCATAAGCAATCACCTTCGTTCGTTGCATTAATACACAACCGAGACCTTGCTTTGATGCGTCATAATAAATCACAAAATCATCATTCCCTTCAGGCAATGACAATATAGGTGCCGGAGTTAGCTTTTTCTTCAATAACTGAAACGCTTTCTCTTGTTCATCATTCCATTCAAATTTCTTCCCTTTATGCGTTAATGCAGTCAAGGGTTTTACTATTCTGGAAAAGTCTTGGATGAACCTTCTGTAGTAACCAGCTAGTCCTAAAAACTGGCGTATGTGTTTCGGAGTTTTTGGGGTTTCCCACTTTTCAACAGTTTCTATCTTTGCCGGATCTACCTTAATGCCTTCTCTGTTCACTATGTGACCGAGGAATTGAACTTCTTCCAACCAAAATGCACACTTTGAAAACTTAGCGTACAATTCTTCCTTCCTCAATACTTCTAACACCTTTCTCAAATGTTCACCGTGTTCTTGGTCATTCTTTGAGTAAATAAGTATGTCATCAATGAAAACAATGACAAACTTGTCAAGGTATGGTCCACACACTCGGTTCATAAGGTCCATGAACACAGCTGGTGCATTAGTTAAACCAAACGGCATGACCATAAACTCGTAATGACCGTAACGTGTTCTGAAAGCAGTCTTTGGAATATCATATTCTTTCACCCGCATTTGATGATACCCGGAACGTAAGTCAATCTTTGAATAAATAGACGAGCCTTGTAGTTGATCAAATAAGTCGTCGATTCTCGGTAGTGGGTAGCGGTTCTTGATGGTAAGTTTGTTCAACTCTCGGTAGTCGATACACAACCTGAATGTACCATCTTTCTTCTTGACAAACAAAACAGGAGCTCCCCACGGTGATGTACTTGGTCGAATGAAACCACGCTCTAAAAGTTCTTGTAATTGGCTTTGCAGTTCTTTCATCTCGCTGGGTGTGAGTCTGTAAGGGGCACGAGCTATTGGTGCAGCTCCTGGTACAAGATCTATTTGAAATTCAACGGATCGCTGTGGGGGTAATACAGGTAATTCTTTCAGAAATACATCGGGAAATTCTTTTGCAATGGGAACATCATTGATGCTCTTTTCTTCAGTTTGTACTTTCTCGACGTGTGCTAGAACAGCATAGCAACCTTTTCTTATTAGTTTTTGTGCCTTCAAATTACTAATAATATGTAGCTTCGTGTTGCCCTTTTCTCCGTACACTATTAAGGGTTTTCCTTTTTCTCGTATAATGCGAATTACATTTTTGTAACAAACGATCTCTGCTTTCACTTCTTTCAACCAGTCCATACCGATTATCACATCAAAACTCCCTAACTCTACTGGTATCAAATCAATCTTAAATGTTTCGCTAACCAGATTAATTTCTCGATTCCGACATATATTATCTGCTGAAATTAATTTACCATTTGCTAATTCGAGTAAAAATTTACTATCCAAAGGCGTCAATGGACAACTTAATTTAGCACAAAAATCTCTACTCATATAGCTTCTATCGGCACCCGAATCAAATAAAACGTAAGCAGATTTATTGTCAATAAGAAACGTACCCGTAACAAGCTCCGGGTCTTCCTGTGCCTCTACCGCATTAATATTGAAAACTTTTCCGCGGCCTTGTCCATTCGTGTTCTCCTGGTTCGGGCAATTTCTAATAATGTGGCCCGGTTTTCCACATTTATAACAAACTACATTGGTATAACTTGCTCCGACACTACTTGCTCCGCCATTACTCGTTCCGACACCATTTGTTCCTTTCGTTCTATTAACCCCTGGTCCGTAGACCTCACACTTCGCCGCGCTATGACCATTTCTTTTACACTTGTTGCAAAATTTGGTGCAGAACCCCGAGTGATACTTTTCACACCTTTGGCATAGCTGCTTCTGATTGTTGTTGTTGTTGTTGTGGTTATTATTGTTGTTGGGATGATTGTTGTTGTTGTTGTTGTTGTTGTTGTTGTTGTTGTTGTTGTTGTTGTTGTTGTTGTAGTTGCGATTGATGTTGCGATTGTTGGGATAATTGTTGCGATTATTGTTGTAATTGCTGTTGTTGTTGTATTGGTGATTCTTATCACCGTTTTCCTCCCACTTTCTTTTGACTTACTTCACATTGGCCTCTTCAGCAGTCTGTTCTTTAATTCTTTCTTCAATCTGGTTCACTAGTTTGTGAGCCATTCTACATGCCTGTTGTATGGAGGCGGGCTCGTGTAAACTTATATCTTCTTGGATTCTTTCCGGTAATCATTTCACAAACGCGTCGATCTTCTCTTCCTCATCTTCGAATGCTCCCGGACACAATAGGCACAATTCTGTGAATCGTCTTTCGTACGTGGTAATATCAAATCCTTGGGTTCGTAACCCTTTAAGTTCTGTCTTGAGCTTATTGACCTCGGTTCTGGGACGGTACTTCTCGTTCATCAAGTGCTTGAATGCTGACCACGGTAGTGCGTACGCATCATCTTGTCTCACTTGCTCTAGATAGGTATTCCACCATGTTAACACAGAACCTGTGAAGGTATGCGTAGCGTACTTCACTTTGTCCTCTTCAGTACACTTACTTATGGCAAACACCGATTCAACCTTCTCGGTCCACCGTTTCAATCCGATCGGTCCTTCGGTTCCATCAAATTCTAAAGGTTTGCAGACAGTGAATTCTTTGTAGGTGCATCCTACATGATTTCCTGTACTGCCAGATCCAAGGTTATTATTGGTATGTAGCGCAGCCTGTACTGCGGCTATGTTTGAAGCTAGAAAAGTACGAAATTCCTCTTCATTCATATTCACGGTGTGTCGAGTAGTCGGTGCCATTTCCTTCAAAATAGTCAAATGGAACAAGTTAATCATACAGAATATTAAGAGTAGTTAATAGTATTTCGTAGCATAATATGAACTCATTTATAAAAGCTTTTTCTTCATATTAGCATTTTATAAGTTTAAATTTGGGTAGTACCTACCCGTTAAGTTCATACTTAGTAGCTAATATACAATTCAACTACTACAATTCTATATGAAAAACTGATTGTAATAATATTTCGCGTTCAAACTTTTATACAATATTTTACAAACTTACAATACCGCTTATTTTACATAAAGCATGAAATATAGCACACAATAACTTTGATACAAGATAGTTGTGAAGATAATTCTAGCTAGTACACAAGTCGTTCAGCAAAGGCAATAAAGACACGTAATTCATACGTCCAGAAACAAGTCATGCATTCTGGTTTTACTAGGACTACTTCCCATCCTTGGTCTTGTGGAACATAACCGTTATGGCCGTTGATAAGACAGCGTGTTGTAACGTCGTCAAAGGGACGAGGGTTACGTAATGACCAACAGTCTCGTAATAACCTAAAAACCTCATTTCTTACCCCAATTACCGACTCCGTCACTTGTGGGAACGTTTTGTTTAATAGTTGTAGCCCGATGTTCTTGTTCTCACTTTGGTGAGAAGCGAACATTACTAACCCGTAAGCATAACATGCTTCTTTATGTTGCATGTTAGCCGCTTTTTCTAAATCACGAAGTCCTATATTCGGATATACTGAGTCAAAATAATTTCTTAACTCGTTGCGTAAAATAGCATTTGGGTTCCCCGCAATATATGCGTCAAAGTAAACACATCGTAACTTATGGATTTCCCAATGTGATATCCCCCATCTTTCGAACGAAAGCCTTTTATAAACCAAGGCATTCTTGGAACATTCTTCGAATGTCTTACAAACTGATCTCGCCTTAAATAGTTGTGCCGAGGAATTCTGACCGACTCTAGACAAGATTTCATCAATCATGTCTCCGGGTAGGTCTCTTAAAATATTGGGTTGTCTATCCATTTTGTGTTTTTATACTGTAAAATAGACAAGAGTTAGATTCATAAAAAAAATACTTATTAATACAAGCAATTTTTACATATATCATAAAGCATAAGCACACTATATTACATATATTACACCACACGAATACAACTATCTTATTCCGACTCGCTCGTTTCTTCTTGTTCGGTTTTGGTTCGTTTTGCCAAGTTTCTAGGGATATATGATGTTTCCCTAATACGAGCCGTCGTTGTCCACATTGGTTTAGAAAAACCTGGTGGTTTAGAGGTCCCGGGTCATTGTTACAACTTAAGGACTTCGGGGGTTGACGATACATATAAAGTTCATCGGGGTTGGAATTAGATTTCTCTATTTTTATGCCCTTTCAATTATTATTTTCTTTTGCCTTTTTAAATTCAGTTGGGGTAATTTCTATAACATCATCGGAATTCTCGTCGGAATCCGATTCATCGGAGAATTGGTAATCCTCCCAATATTTTGCTTCCTTGGCGGAAACACCATTGACCATAATTAACCTTGGTCGGTTGGTTAAGGATTCTCTTTTACTTAACCGTTTTATTATTTCCCCCACCGGTTCTATTTCTTCTTCCGGTTCCGACTCTTCTTCAGGTTCCGACTCTTCTTCCGGTTCCTCTTCGGGAACTTGTGAATCAGTCCACGAATCATCCCAATTTACATTTGACTCTTCATTATTATTAGGTGAGTCAATGGAACTTGTTCTAGAGGTTGACATCTATCACATAATATCAAACACGTTAAGAGATTAATATATCACATAATATTCATATGTTAAAAATATATAGTTTCCAACAAAAATGTTAAGCAATCATTTTTAAAGAAAACACGGTCGAAGTCCAGACTCACTAATGCATCCTAACAAACTCGATAAGACACACTAATGCAAATTTTCTGGTTCTCTAAGACCAACGCTCGGATACCAACTGAAATGTCCCGTTCTTATTGATTAAAAACGTTCCATATTAATTGATTTCTTTGCGAGGTTTTGACCTCTATATGAGACATTTTTCAAAGACTGCATTCATTTTTAAAACAAACCATAACCTTTATTTCATAAATAAAGGTTTAAAAAGCTTTACGTAGATTATCAAATAATGATAATCTAAAATATCTTGTTTACACACGACCATTACATAATGGTTTACAATACAAATATGTTACATCGAAATCAGTTTCTTGAATGCAGTTTTTACACAATATCATACAAACATGGACTCCAAATCTTGTCCTTATTTTAGTATGCAACAGCGGAAGCTCTTAGTATTCACCTGAGAATAAACATGCTTTAAACGTCAACAAAAATGTTGGTGAGTTATAGGTTTAACCTATATATATCAAATCGTAACAATAGACCACACGATTTCATATTTCAATACACATCCCATACATAGAGATAAAAATCATTCATATGGTGAACACCTAGTAATTGACCTTAACAAGATGCATATAGAATATCCCCATCATTCCGGGACTCCCTTCGGACATGATAAATTCGAAGTACTAAAGCATCCGGTACTTTGGATGGGGCTCGTTAGACCCGATAGATCTATCTTTAGGATTCGCGTCAATTAGGGTGTCTGTTCCCTAATTCTTAGATTACCAGACTAAAAAGGGGCATATTCGATTTCGATCATTCAGCCATAGAATGTAGTTTCGATTACTTATGTCTATTTCGTCAAACATTTATAAAAGCGCATGTATTCTCAGTCCCAAAAAATATATATTGCAAAAGCATTTAAAAGGGGAGTAATGAAACTCACTTTCACAGATTTTTACTTCGTCGGGAAGTAAGACTTGGCCACTGGTTGATTCACGAACCTATAACAATATATACATATATATCAAAGTATGTTTAAAATATATTTATAACACTTTTAATATATTTTGATGTTTTAAGTTTATTAAGTCAGCTGTCCTCGTTAGTAACCTACAACTAGTTGTCCACAGTTAGATGTACAGAAATAAATCGATAAATATTATCTTGAATCAATCCACGACCCAGTGTATACGTATCTCAGTATTGATCACAACTCAAACTATATATATATTTTGGAATCAACCTCAACCCTGTATAGCTAACTCCAACATTCACATACAGAGTGTCTATGGTTGTTCCGAAATATATATAGATGTGTCGACATGATAGGTTGAAACATTGTATACGTGTCTATGGTATCTCAAGATTACATAATATACAATACAAGTTGATTAAGTTATGGTTGGAATAGATTTGTTACCAATTTTCACGTAGCTAAAATGAGAAAAATTATCTAATCTTGTTTTACCCATAACTTCTTCATTTTAAATCCGTTTTGAGTGAATCAAATTGCTATGGTTTCATATTGAACTCTATTTTATGAATATAAACAGAAAAAGTATAGGTTTATAGTCGTAAAAATAAGTTACAAGTCGTTTTTGTAAAGGTAGTCATTTCAGTCGAAAGAACGACGTCTAGATGACCATTTGAGAAAACATACTTCCACTTTGAATTTAACCATAATTTTTGGATATAGTTTCATCTTCATAATAAAAATCATTTTCTCAGAATAACAACTTTTAAATCAAAGTTTATCATAGTTTTTAATTAACTAACCCAAAACAGCCCGCGGTGTTACTACGACGGCGTAAATCCGGTTTTACGGTGTTTTTCGTGTTTCCAGGTTTTAAATCATTAAGTTAGCATATCATATAGATATAGAACATGTGTATAGTTAATTTTAAAAGTCAAGTTAGAAGGATTAACTTTTGTTTGCGAACAAGTTTAGAATTAACTAAACTATGTTCTAGTGATTACGAGTTTAAACCTTCGAATAAGATAGTTTTATATATATGAATCGAATGATGTTATGAACATCATTACTACCTCAAGTTTAGTAGGTAAACCTACTGGAAGTGACAAGAAATGATCTAGCTTCAAAGGATCTTGGATGGCTTGAAAGTTCTTGAAGTAGGATCATGACACAAAAACAAGTTCAAGTAAGATTTTTATTCGAATTAAGATAGTTTATAGTTATAGAAATTGAATCAAAGATTGAATATGAATATTACCTTGAATAAGAAAGATAACCTACTATATATAACAAAGGTTTCTTGATCTTAGATGATTACTTGGAATGGATTAGAAAGCTTGGAAGTAAATTAGTAAACTTGAAGGGATTTTTGAAGTGTTCTTGAAGTGTTCTTCCTATGATGATTATAGCTTGATTCTTGAAGTGATTTTTGATGAAGATGATGATTAACTACTGGAAAAATACGTTCATAATAGTGTGTGTGTGTTGAGAGAGAATTAGAAAGAGAATTGGAAGTGAAATGGAGTGAATGATGAGTGGTAATTGGTGAGTGGTGAGTGGGGTTAAAAGGAGTTCTAGTTAGTTGACTAGCTCATGGTAGAAGTTAAAATTGATTAGTCATACATGACATAATCAAGAGTGGAATCCCATGCTAGTTCCTATTGGTATATACTCATAGTAAGTACGTTTTGAAGCTGTGTATAATACGGGTAAGAATACGACTAGAATTCTTGATGAAAGAAAAGAATGGAAAAGTAACTGTAATCATTTTCGTTAAGTATGAGTGTTTTGATATATGTCTTGAAGTCTTCTAAAAGTATTTTAATACATCTAAATACACTACACGTATATACATTTTAACTGAGTCGTTAAGTCATCGTTAGCCGTTACATGTAAGTGTTGTTTTGAAACCTTTAAGTTAACGATCTCAATTAATGTTGTTAACCCATTGTTTATTATATCTAATGAGATGTTAAATTATTATATTATCATGATATTATGATATATTAATATATCTTAATATGATATATATACATTTAAATGTCGTTACAACGATAATCGTTACATATATGTCTCGTTTCGAAATCCTTAAGTTAGTAGTCTTGTTTATATGTATATAACTCATTGTTAATATACTTATGGAGATACTTACTTATCATAATCTCATGTTAACCATATGTATATCCATATATATATTGTCATGTCGTTTTTACAAGTTTTAACGTTCGTGAATCGCCGGTCAACTTGGGTGGTCAATTGTCTATATGAAACATATTTCAATTAATCAAGTCTTAACAAGTTTGATTGCTTAACATGTTGGAAACATTTAATCATGTAAATATCAATCTCAATTAATATATATAAACATGGAAAAGTTCGGGTCACTACAAATGTAACACCCTAGGCAAATCCCACATCGCCCACAGACATGAGTGATCATGGGATTATAAGGTAATACCCACGCTTAAATGACACAACGCGTTTTGGGATCACATGCTGAGTAGAAGTGCGAGTACATTATGGTTAAGCGTGCTCGGGTGAGAGCACTACCAGGATGGGTGACCTCCTGGGAAAGTGCTTATCGTGTGTGGTCGCCAAGAAAAAGCCGTGCGCCTGCAGGCAAAGCGGACAATATTGTGGTCATGTTAAGCTGGGGTGTTACATCTCCTATGCTGGGAATGCTTACATGCACAACTGAACCACATAACTCGGTTGCTTGATGTGACGCAATTGTGGCAATTCCACCCATGGTAGGAAACTTGATCAAGCCATGCACTACTGAGGGTATAATGTTAAAACGCCGCATGAAATTTCTCCCCAGAAGCGCATTGTAGCGCGAAGTCGAACGGACCACATAAAAGTCAATTAACTCACTTCTAACCAACTGCGGATTCTTGTCATCCGCAAGCTCTACTACAAGCTCTATGCGGCCAAGCGGCCACGAGCTTTCCCCAGAAAATCCTGATAGCGTAATGTCGGGCTGACGTAGCTGCGCTTTGACTTCTGCGGGAAGAAAACGATAGCAATGTGTGTACATAATTTTGACACCACTGTCGGTATCAACATGCATGCATTTGATCTGTATACCGTGATCAGGAATGCGACACTTGATGATGATAGGTTCGTTAGCTGTGTCGATTGACATTACAGGAGGAAATGAAATTGGAATGAGTTCCCAATCCCGGTAATCATTGCACTTTCTTCGTTGACCGACTCTTTTCGCGTCAACCATATTGATGGTTACATCGGTGCTTTTAGCTTTATCTGCTTTTTGCCATGCGAACGTTTTGGATTTTGAACTCTCTTTCGCGGCCTTTCCCTTATCTTTCTTTGGCAGCTTGAGATGATCTAATTTTCCTGCGCGTAGCGCTTCCAGCACTCGCTCCATTAAATTTTTACACCGATTGGTGTCATGGCCGTGATCGTCATGGAACTCGCAGTATTTTGTTTTATCCCGCTTGCCAAATTCTTTCAGCGGGGTTGGAACCGCGAAGGTTGCACACACTGGTTCGGTGGCCAGAATCTCTTTTGGTGTTTTGGATAGACTTTTGAGCATCGCATAGTTCTGATTATTAATGCCACGCTGATTATTGCTTCGAAAACCATTACTTGTTCGCCATTTATCATTTCTTATAGGACCACCACTAAGGTATCTTCCGCGAGAGCTGTTAAGGCAGTTTTGATCATGCGAACGATCATCATCGTCTTTCCTTTCGTTGCGTGAGCTAGCTGTGGGAATATCATTATCTTCGACACTCCGCATATAATCGTGGCATTCATTAAGCGCTCCAGCATAAGTTGTTGGCACCGTGTGGCACAGACGCCTGACTAGCATTGGATGACGCTCCTTACTTATACCATGTATGAGCCCAGAAATCTGCTGCTCCGGTTTTAAGTCCGGTATGCGCAAGCACTCATTAGTATATCTCGTGAGAAATTCGCCCAAAGATTCCTTGGGCTTCTGTACAATGTCGTGACATTCGATATGAGTGCGTTTGCGCGGCCTTTGATTTTGATACTGCAGCAAGAACTTTGTCCGCAAATCCATGAACCCGGATATGCTACCTGCTGGAAGTTTATTGAACCATTCGCGCGCAATGCCCTGCAACATCATGGGAAATATCTGACATGCAACCGGATCAACCCACCTTTGGGTGCGCATTGAGCCTTCGAAACGCTGCAGGAAATCATCTGGATCAGTCAAGCCATTGTAGGTACCTAACGTGTGAGGTATCTTTGGTGCCGATGGAAATGGATACGCGGTTATATGCGGAGGAAACTTATCAAAAGTGGTTGGTAGTTCAAATGGTGGTTTAACAGGATCCCCTTTGAGTCCCGCGAAGAAACGCTTCATCATATCCTGAACAAAATCAGGTTGCGAAAATAAGTGGATCATGTCAGGAGGTGCCGCACGCATAAATTGGCTTGCGAGATTCGCCAGCCCCTGAATATTTTGCCAAGGTTGCCCCGGCGTCTGCGGATATAACCAAAGCTGCTGCGTTGGAAAAGAAGGTAGGCTTTGACGGAGAAGAGTATACAGGTGGCTGAAAAGGTGCCAAAACCTACGGCGCAGATGCCTGCGAGACCTGAGGATATGCTGTTATGAGTCCAACCGTATGTGCAGTGCTTTGCTGTTCTGCGGTTATCGGCGTCCAATGAGAATTGGCGTCTGGAATGACACCGAATCCCCAACTATTAAGTAATGCCTGTGCATCCGCAGGGGTTAGAAACTGTGAAATTGGGCGCGGTGGCTACCAAGACTGCAGTGGTGTAAATGACGAATTCTGCAGACAACCCTGCATCTGCAGACGGATTGAAACCGTGGTGCTGCAAATAGGCACCTGGCCGCAGCATACTACATGCGGGCCTACAGTTTCGCTGCTATTGCCTGCAAAGATAACTCTTGGATCCACTGCAGAAAAATCTAGCCGCGTGGTTGTAACCGGCGAGTTTGCCCTTGGCAGTGTAACTCCATACGGGAATATCGGCTTATACCTTTGGAAAGGTTCTCCGGACACGGGTGGGGGGTAAGGCGTGTATCCTGTCCCCGTGGTCATAGCTTGCGTCTGCTGATTACTAGACGTCGTGTTCTGGTTGTCCGTTTGAGTACGTTCCGATGATTCCCCGGAAGTCATGATTTTGTTAAAGAAACAAGAAATTCGAGATTTTTGTGAGTAATGAGCTTTATAATTCAAAACTTTGAAAGAAAAACAATTAAACACGTCTTGAATTAGTTCAGCTCTCAATGAAAGCACCACTTGATCGTGCATATATTTTCCGAGAGGTTAATATGCATGTTCAATATGTTTAAAAGAGGTTTAAGGATCTTAGAACTTAGCTCTCCGGTCCGGCTACCGTGAATAACCCTGGCCGACATGATGATGTCGGCGGGGTGGCTAGGTGATTAAGTCCACCTTCGATGACGGTCGTCGATCGAAGGCCCAAATAAGGCTGTAGGAAACCATCGAGAATGACTAACCTGTTAACCTTCGATGAATGATGATAATGATTACGTATTGTGAGCCACGTAAAAATGTGATGATCCCCTGGAATGATAATTAGGGTTAGTATATATAGGCAAAACCCTAATTCTAGAATCATCCGAGATCATGATAATCCTTTCCATAACAAACTCTCCGAATCTCGGATATAATTATGGAAAAGATATTTAGGCTTGATGGCCAAGTAACCGTCATTCCGGGAACAAAGGTATTCAATACGCTACCGCATACCGAATAACGCATACAAAGTACACGCGTACGCACGCTAGTAATTGCCCGCATACGTATATAATGCGCATGCGGGTTGCAGTATCATTAATGTTGTATAGGCCTATTAAAAATGTAGCTTTTTTGTGAAACATTGAATTGTACTACATTCGAAGTGTAGATTGTTCTGATTAATACACGTATATAAAAGGATAATAACAATGGACCACTATTACGAAACTTTAGAAATGTGATGCGTGCTAAGCTTTCTTTATGATGTGTTCACAATACGATTGTAAGATACAATCAAATAACTGCAGCAAGTTTCCAAAGGTGCAATTTTTACAACGTTAAGGAATCAATTTTTACAAGGATGGTCCATATTTAACAGACATAAACTTTTGTTAGGGTGAGAGATGAATTTGGGACATTAAATGCTTTTTAAGGATGAAAAATGCAGGAAATAAAATACAGGGATGAAACGGGCAAAAAATATAAAATACAAGGACCAAATGGACAATTTTGTCTTTATTTTTATAATTAATTGCCAAAATCAAATGCCAACGACCCAGGTGCATCAATTTTCTAATTTTCAAGTTTTGATCATTTTTCACTTTTTTTTTTTTACCAGCAAAATTTATTTATTCATAGAATAAAAAGCAACTCCCTAGCGAGAAACTAGGAAGGTGCCAAAAAAAATTACAACGGCTTCAAGAGCCAGGCGTTCCAGCATATCTTAAATTTACCTCTATTACATATCCAATTAAAAGACATAATACGAATACAATCAAAAAGATCATTCTTCTTCAACATGCTAGGACCAAAGAGGACACTATTCCGTAGACGCCATAGATACCAAAGCAAAGTCACCACGATCACGTACATTCTCTGTTTCAATTCGGAAGTTGAACGCCATCCATTATACCAAGACAACCAATCTGCCCATGATGAACATATGGGAATTTTAACGCCAGACCATAAACGAATCTTTCACTTCTTTTAGTTATAGCTATTCATGATTTCTCTAATTAAAATAATATTTACGTAATTTTACATTTTTCAATTACATTTTACCATCATATGGTAATTATGAAATAACATAGAAATTTAGATAACTTACAAAATCATTTCAATAAATAAGTGACCTAAAATACAAGATTATAAAGTTGAGTGTCTTATTTTCGTTTCCTTTCAGACTGCTAGAGGTTCAACTGACTATGCGAACTGACTACTTTCGAGGCGACAACTAACTTTACGAATTGCTCGAAGTAGTGCATGTCAGGTAGCTAACCTATTGGTAGGTCAGGAGCGCCACTACACTACCCCTTGCGATTGAGTGCATTTTTCTGTATTTAATTTGGTAGAACTCAGGTTGATTAACTCCACTAGATACCTTCTCATAGATCGAACTTTAGAAATGTCAGGTAGCTCACCCTATTGACAGGTCGGGAATGTCACTCCACTATCCCTTGCGATTGAGTGTATTCTTCTGTATTTCATTTGGAAAAACTCAAGTTGATTAACTCCACTAGATGGTCGTTGTTTAACTAAACTCTAAAAACTTGTCCATCATTTCTCTAAATTTTACTCTCTCTAAAAAAACCTTATCTTCTTTCCATGTAATCTCACGCCACTGTCATCTTTTTTTGCATCATCATTCCTTCAAGTTTTGTTGTTCTTAGGTTTCTGTCCTCTTTCCAACCACCCGATTGCTATAGTCGAGTAGAAATGACTTATCTATTTAGTAGCTGAACCAAAGAGAAAGTTGTCGCTAGCGGTTCAACCTTTTTCACGCCGTTAGAATTTTTCAGCGGGCGTTGTGCACCTTTGTTTGTTGGTTGGAGATTTGCTCTGACAACAATAAACATTAGCCATTGCCTTTCTCGCGGTGGTTGTTGGCTATGGTTGTTAGGGTTTACTTATGCCGCCGTCATTTTCCTTCTCCGGTGTTGGATAGGGGTGTAAACAAGCCGAGCTCGAGCTCGACTTGGCTCGAGCTCGAGCTCTACTTGGCTCGAGCTCGGCCTGATTAGAATTCGCTGAGCTCGAGCTTGGCTCGGTTCGATCCTAGCTTATAAATCTCGAGCTCGGCTCATCTGAATTTAAGGAAGCTCAAGCTTGACTCGTTTATTAATAAAATAAATATTTAATTATTATTTTACTAAATTTCGATATTTATTTTATTTATTGCATACCTTTTAATCATATATAATACCATTTTACTTATTATTATATCTACATATCTAAAAGGTATAGCCAAAGTGAATAGTAAACCTTACAGGTTTCACAAACTACCCCCAATCTTTTACTTACTTACATTTTAGCCCCAAAATATATAATCGTTAACTTAAAGGTTTTTATAAACTTACCACAAACTTTTAACATTTTATACTTAAACATTAAACTTCTCATTCATTATAAATCGACCACATACTTTATATACTACCTAATAGACAAAAACGATTAATAGTCACCAGGGGCGCTTTCGTCCTTTCACTTTTTTTCCCCTTTTCCACCTTTTTTTTAAAAAAAAGGCCCCATAGTTTGTTCAAATATTAAAATCGACCCCCCAAACAGGGGGTATAGTGTCAAATACTCATTTTCATAAAAAAAAAAATTTAAATAAACTCCACCCAAATATTCAACGGGCCATATCTTCTCGCTCGCAACGAGTTAAATTTTTCTGACACCGTCGTTAAACTCGAAATAATTTTAGGAGCACACTGTCACTAACTATATGCAATACAGACGCTTTTTAAAAAACGCTAAATATTTGAGGTATTCATACACGTCGATTTTGCGTTAAATTTTTAAAAGTCGACAATTCCATAGTGAAACGCGGAGATGTGCATAACATTTAAATCTTTCACGGATTATACCTTTTAGTTCGACTCGAGTTGCGCTTAAACGATATCATCGTTAGCCACGAAATAATTTTACAAACTAAACGCAATATAATACATTGAAAACCGAACCCCGGCTCGAAGCGAGGGTTCAAACACTAGTTTTTTCTAATTTATAAAGGATGATAACTATTATGCAAATTTAGTACATTACTAGACAAAATATTAATTAATGTATATAAATGAAAAGCTTGGTTAGGCTCGCGAGTTTGTTCGGGCTCGATATATAAAGCTCGAGCTCGTTTAGTAATCAATCATTAAAAATAAGTTCGAGCTCGAGCTCGTTTAAGTTCGACTCGAATCGAGTTTTTATCGAGTCGAGCTCAAGTAGCTCGCGAGTAGCTCGTTCACTTACACCCCTAGTGTCGGACTTCGATGGGTTCTCCATTTTTAGTGGCGGTTTGGTGGTCTACCGCCCTTTTTGTGGTGGCCATCGGCTATTTTCGGCGATGAAAGGTTTTCCTTTCTCCTACTTTGTCCTCCGGCCTCTCCTGGTGTCTTTTAGGTTCGACACTCTTTGGTGTTCCACCACCTTATTGGTGATGGCCACCGACTATTCGTGGCGATGTGAGGTTTTCCTTGCTCGTGCTTTTATCTTCCGGCTCTTGGTGTCCTTTGAGTTTGACACTCTTTGCATTGGTGTCCCACCACCATGTTGATGGTGGTCACTGGAGGTACTGGATCAAGCATTTTGTCGACTATTGGCGGATGTGGGGTTCGTGGCGGGTTAGGGTTGACTTGGTTTTCGTCGGTGCGTTTGCGAAACATTTCCTTTCTGGGGAGCCTTCGGGTTTTTAACCAGGCGATAATAACTTTGTAGGAGATCTGGTTTTAGATCGAGGGGTGGTTTTATCGTTTTACGGTTTGGGCTTATATTTAGACGATTAGGGTTGTTGCGCGACCGCTGAGTTTGTTGTTGTGGTGGTGGTCGGCTTTCTCCTGACCGTTGTCGTTTGTATTTGTTTATTTTCTGCTTTGTAGCTGGTACTTAATTTATCGGTATTTGCTTGTTATGCATGGTTTTATTTTTCATGTCATTTCCATTCAGTCCTGTTAGTTAATTTCGGATATCCTTTGTATTGAATGGTACTTGTTTATCTTCAAACTAGTTACGTGTTATTACGTTATGTATATCGAAAAAAAAAATATCTCTAATAGTTGAAACGTATCAATCTCTCGCCTGCTTTTCTGAGGTTACTAAAATCAATTAAATTTGGTTCAACTCTGAGAGAAGATTAACAGTGATAACTTTGACCATGAAGTTAATATTAGTTATATATTATATATGTTATATGCTATATATAGCAATTAATCTATCTTTTTTTAAACGAGAATATTTTGATAGTGTAGAACTTTTCAACAACAATGAAAAGCCCGAAAATTACAATGGAGAATTTAGAGCACTTCTCCAAAAATGACAACAAATTACAATGATTACTCTATAACTAGTCTTGAATGCCAAGCGCCTAGGATCAAAATCCATGGTGTGATAATCTGTCTTTTTTTTAACGCCACATAAGAAATGAAATTTATGTATTCATCTTATACGCTATGATATCCGCTATGATTATGTCATGCATGTGAGCCTGTGAGGTATGAGTATGACGATATCTTTGCTTTACTTTTTTTAGAGGCAAATAATTAATTGTATGAATTAAAAAAAAAAATAACTAGTTAGAAGTAATTAAGTAGATGTATCCATATCAAACGATCGTGTACATTAGCCTTAACCCGACAACGAAACTAAACAATCTATACAACATGAACATACAGGGGCGGATCTATAGTATGTCCAGTGGTGGCACGAGATACCACTGAAATACGCGATGTAATGTAATTTTTTGGAGGTTTTTAACTAATGATACTAGTGGATAGTGTAAATTTTTTCGTGTGACACCACTGAAATAAGCCATCTAGTAGAAAAGTTTTTGAGATTTTAACAGGTGACACCAGTGACCATCAATCCTAGATCCGCCACTGTGAACATACACAACCCGCGATACTACGAACTTGAAAAACACACTGTAAAAAGCTAACTGCAACGGATATCATGATTCACGAAAAAACATGATGAATATAAAAGCTTTAGTTGTTCGATCTCTTTGCTCTATTTTTAATTTGTTGTTAGAAGCTAATAAAGTTGAGCTTTAGTCGTTGGAAATATATTGAGGAAAAGTTTACCATTGGTAGTTTGAATCAAACAATTTGAAATTTGATCATGTATAAAAAGTATATAAAAATGGCCTTTCATAGAAAACACATAAAAAGTACATGTGACATTTCATATTTAGAGACAACACCACCACTAATAAACTCTATGTCGGGAGCATGATAAGGTCATATATAGAGGTGTGTTTCGGTGAATTAGCTAGAAGCTCGATCGAGCTGTAAGCATGTAGCTCAAGTTCGTATTTTTAGCTGCAAATTGAAGTTTTATATTTAAATTTTTTTGATAAAGTAATTGGAGCATATAGATGTGAATTAATATAAAAGGACTAAAATATAAAATGTAAAGTAATATAGTAGTAAATAGTATTTTAGTAATCTTGTTATCATAAGATCTACTTTTTTAGAAAAGCTAATTTTGAGAGCTTAATTTTCTAATAACTTAACTATATTATAAGCTCTTTTTTGTTGTATGTCAAATAAAGATTTTGACTTTAAACTTATTAAAATCATAAATTTAAGCTCTTAAGATAAAATGCCTAAGGTCATAAATCTATTCAAGGAAAAAGAGACCAACTTCAAACACAATATATGAAAGAACAATTGCATGAACATGCAACAACTTCAAAATAATATGTGAAAATCTAACGGTCCAATAATCGCCAAATTTTTACCACATACAAATCTATGTGTCAGTTACGTATAGGTGATCCAACGGCTAACGAACCTCTATGAATTTTCTCATTCAACTGCTGATTAACATCCCAATTCGATAGCTCAACCATTCACGAGATCACAAGGAATGAGAGCTTAGATCCGACACCCAGATCTCCCTAAAAATCTTTCCTGCAACAAAAGAATCAATGGATTACTGAATATGTTTTCGCCGCGAACAACCATTTTCATAACGCAACCTGACCATGTTACGTTATCACTAAATCGTAATCATAGACCTATCCTGACTGATCAACTCCTGTGTAAATAGACCATACTCGTAGAGTTCATCGCGAACAATCTAAACTATGTCCTTGATATTTATACATGTTACAAATCACCATAGATTCGTCGTTCGTTCACCCGTTGATTACCGAATCATAAATCTATCAACAAATGCTCTCAAGCCGCCATTGTTTCCCGATCTTCAAACCTTGAAGTTCTGATACCACTTGTTAGAAATTAAACAATCACAAACCCACAACACCAAATAAATAACTAAAGAACAAACGATAAACGTAAACATAAACGACACAAAGGTTTAACGTAATATTTCCGAACTCTAAATATGGAAAAACGTTTATTCCACGGGCGCAAATAAACAATTTTTCACTATTAATTTTGTGCACACAATTACAGGAGACTAGCGTTACAATATAGGGTGAATTGAAAATGTTTCCTAAACTGTTTTGATTTTCTCCGCAGGCCAGCCTCGCGATCCACGAGGGACCACGCAACCAGCAAGCATCAACTCGCGACCTGCGAGAAGTTTTGGTCAAAATCGTTGCATTCTCGATTCCTTTTTGTTCTAATATTCACAACGTCAACACATTTGGAGGTACCGCAACAATCTTCTTTTTGGTTCGCGATGAAGAAGGGTTTATTATTCGATTCTCTTCGAAGTTTAACTTTTAGTCGGTTGTGTAATAGAATTAAATGTTATGTTCGTTGGGATGCTTGACTTTGTAATTTTTGCGGTCCTCTCCTAGCGCTTTGCTAGGGAGGCCTTAATATTAATCTCTTTTGCTGCAAAAAAATGGAGAAGGCTCGCAAAATTTGCGAGCTATAACTGTTTTGGTCATATATCCATCATATGGTGAAACGCTGTTGAGTCCCCAAAGTGATTAAGGATTTAATTATGATAAAACAACAAAATGTACACTAAATGTTATGTGCGGCCAGCATAGGTTTATTTATGTTTAAACATCACTGTTTGCTGTGTGAAGTGTTTCATTATGTTTTCTGGTCTGTTAGCACAAGATAGACAACATTCTTCAACCAATACAGGATGTGTGCCCAGCCAGAATAGAAGATCAAGTGAACGAGTTGAAGAACGAGCATAGCTGGTAGCAGCATATCGCACTTAGACAATTATGCTCCATTACAAGCATAGTAGTTTATGAGTGGTCTACATCAGTTGTACTATTCAACAGCAGTCAAATACAAAAGTTGAACAGAAAAGGACACACGTCGGCGGCTGACAAGTGACCTTACAAGACCACGTGGGAATGCGGAAGTTTAACGCATGTGCAGACATGGGTTAATACTTTGTACACCTAGGGAAACTAACATTTTATCTGTTTATTCAAATAGTATGTCCGAACCAATTTTAGGTGTTCCTGCAAATAGCCACCAAAGAGGAAAAAGGGAGTGCATGCTTTCTGATGATGTTGTCAACTAAAGTACATACATCTTATGTAACAGTGGACAATAGACGATTACCTGGTTAATAGGACTCTTATAAATAGATAACTCCACTATTGTAATATTTAGTGGTGTGTGTATTAATTAAATAGAGTCTAAACCGTGTAAAGTTTAAGATATCCTCTAAAACTATTTTAGGTGTAATTTGTATCAACAAACTATTTAATCCGTCTTAAGTTAGTTATGATTCTTTGAGATTTATATCAATAAAAGAATAAGTTGAAAATTACCCTCGACTCTTATTTAATTTCTTGTTTAACTACACTTAATTGCTACATTATGTGTTTGAATAAAAAGGAATTGTATTCACCCCTTCTACAATACTTCCTGTTGTTAATTCGGGTCCAACAAACGCCCTTGAATCGTAATATATTTTTTCATATAATTTCTTGACTGACACTGAATCCTTTTATATATACAGAGCGGCACGCCCAAATCTACGCGGTGCGCATTATAGTTAAATTCATGCATCTTAAAAATATTAGCTATTGGTTCTAATTTTCCTTATACTACGTAGCACCCAGCATTCTGCGTGTCGCGTGAGACGACCCGTCCTAATCCACCTGAACGAAGTCTTTAACAGCTGGTCCTATTGCGAGGTACTGATCCCTATATGCCATGAACGACTCTATGTAATATCTTTAAAATGAACAAATGCACAGCGAAAGATTTCTTTCAGACCTGAGAATAAACATGTTTTAAAAGTGTCAACCAAAAGGTTGGTGAGTTCATAGGTTTATCGTAAACAATAAAATTCAGTGATTTTGATAGACCACAAGATTTAAATGTGCATGGTACAAATGGGCTCGAATCTTATACCCACATGTAGTGTACATGCGATATCTTTTAAATACAGTACACATATCGCGTGTACAAAATAATTTTTCAACAATTCTTATTAACCGTACACATATCTCGTGTACAAAATATCATACACATAACCTGTGTATAAAAATTATTCTCTCGATACATAACATTCGCTTTGCTTTGCTTGGCTTTGTAACCAACCTTAACATTTAATGCGCATCATAAATATCCCCAAAATAAACAGAACTTTCAGTCTGTAATAATATAATAACTTCGAAGTACTAAACACCACCCCTATGTGACGACCCGGAAATTTTCGACAAAATTTAAACTTAAACTTCATCTGATTTCGACACGATAAGCAAAACCTATTATGTAGAGTCTTAAAAAGTTTACACTATTGTCATACATTCAATTAACCTTTGGCCATTCCCGACGATTCACGAACAACTAATTGTAAATATATATATATATATATATATATATAAGAATATATAATATTTGGATAAAGTATACTTTAAATAAATGAAAAATAACAGTTAGAATAATTATGTACTGTTAATAGGTTGGTATATGTTATTATGAGTTTCATTAAAAATATATATAAACAAAACATATACACAATTATTATTATATGTATGTTCTAGTCTATATAACATATATCAATATTAAACATGTATCAGATAATATAAGAATTACATAAATAATAATATGTAATATCTATATATTAAAAAAATACTTACAAATTAAAAATGTAGTTGTTATATTATATTAAGATTAATATTAATGTCAGTAGCATTATAATTAATAGTAAAAATTATGATTATTAAGATTATCATTTTCCTTATTACCATTATCATTAAAATCATAATTAATATTATAAATACTATTATAAAGATAATACTAATTATTATTATTATCATTAATAATATCATATTTATTAATATTATTAATAATTATTTGTATTATCAATATTGTTAGGATTATTGTTAACTATTATTATAATTATGTATATACTGATTATTCTTATTTGTATTAATATTATTATTAATATTAATTATAATATTATTATAATTATAATTATTTATAACTAAATAGCTGTAAACGGATTTGGGATCTCTTTAACATCACAATCGACTTTAGCAGTTTTGTTTTTCTCCCCCAAATTTGGTACCAGTTGAACTATACATATAAATCACTCCAAAATCTGTTTCAAATCATTTTCCATCTGTAGATGATGATCTCAATTCGTACACATTATTAAATAATATCAAATACCTGCTCCATTATTTGGTATTACTAACTACATGTGACCCTTTGTCGACTCCCAACAAGACTACAAGAACCAGATCAATCAACCTTTATTAATTACAATGTTTACATACTGATTGGCATCTCTGCAAATCGAAAAAAAAAAAAGAAGAAGGCCAAATTAAATTGAAAGAGCACATCTATTAATATTTTTTTCTTTCTCTATGCGTTTCAATCTTTTTCTCTTAACTCATTTTCGAAACAATTAGCCAAAACTAAAACTGCAAAAGTGATAGAAATCCTTTATTCAATCTACTTACAAAATCTCTGTTTTTAATTCATCTTAACAAGCTCGAATTTTAGAGTCAAAACCTTTGAATCAAAAAGTCAAAGTTTGGGTTCATCACGAAATTAGAAACTGGTTCGATGTTTTTAGTTAAATTAATGATTGAGGAAGATTATATGAACGATTTGAAGGGTAGTTCGTGTTGTAACAATTTTCTAAAACGTTCTAAAAATCATAATCATTATTTATTTTTTTCTTAAAACCGTAACACCCAGCAGCAGCAGAACATTCGATTTATATTTTTTTGTTGTTGTTTCAACTAAATTAATCACCACTATTAACTTCTGTATTAATTTTAAATCCTAAAATATAATGGTTTGACTTGTTGAGGGATTTGTTTGAGTCTTAATCGAATTGAAGCTTGAAGAAGAAGATGAAGTTTAAGAAAAACGGGTTATATATTTTTGGAGGGGGATTAAAACAAAAAAGGAAAGCTAGAGCAGACGGTTTAGGTGTATGTCGGGTGAACGAGAGGTCTCGAGTTCGAATCCCGTCTAGGGCACTCCTTTTTAGTGATGCTTACAAAGGGTAGAAACACTTAGCTTTCACTTTATTATTATTATTATTATTATTATTATTATTATTATTATTATTATTATTATTATTATTATTATTATTATTATTATTATTATTATTATTATTATTATTATTGTTATTGTTATTGTTATTGTTATTGTTATTGTTATTGTTATTGTTATTGTTATTGTTATTGTTATTGTCATTGTTATAGTTATTATTATGATTATTACTATTATTAAGTATTACAATTATTATTACTACTAGTATCATAAGTATATATACAAACAATAGGGACCATATTATCATTAGTATTAATAGGTATCATTATTATCATTATTATTAATATAGAATTAATATCATTATTAGGGTTATGATTAATCTTATTATCATTAATATTTCTATCATTAAAAATTAATACTTGTATCATTTTATGAATGATAACGTTATTATTAGTATTATTACTAGTATTATAATTATTATTAGTAATACAATTATCATTATAAGTATCTTAATCATTATTATTATTATTATCATTATAAGTATGATTATTTATATTATAATGAGTGTTATTAATAGGTAATTACTAAAAATCATTATTATAAGTATCATTAACCGAAAAATTTATATTTTACAGTTATTATTATAAATATCATTATTAATATCATTAATATAATTATTAACAATAATACCTTATTTAGTAATATTAAGTCTTATGATTATTATCATTAGTCTTATAAGTATTATTAATATATTTATTATTTTTAATTTTATCATTTAAAGTATTATTATTATTATTATGATTATTACTACTATTGTTATTATTACACTTATCATTGTTGTTATTAATATTATTATCATTAAGTATTAGAATTATTATTATTATTAGTATTATTATTAACTAATATTATGAATATTAGTTATTATTGTATTTATTATTACTAATATAAGTATTAGTTACCAATTATTATTATTGTTATCATAACCGTAGTTACAATTATAATAATTATTATTATTGTTGTTATTACTAATATTATTATCAATATAAGTATTATTATTAAATAATATGATTATTCATATTATCATTGTTAATATCAAAAACTACATTTTTAAACAGATAAATATTTTATACATAAAATATACCTATCACATATACTATAATTATATTAAAATTTCACATAATTATATATATCAAACCAATTAACATTAATTATATAAATACATGCAAATAAACTATCGATTTTTAATTATAACATTAAACAAGTATGTATATAAATATGAATATATTAATATAACTATAAATATTAACCATTTTGAATATATACATAAATTAAATATACATAATATATAAATTAAAGATATAATAAATAAATTTGTTCAGTTACGATTATATATTTTAATATATATATATATATATATATATATATATACATACAAATGATATAGGTTCGTGAATCCAAGGCCAACCCTGCATTGTTCAATATCATCATATGTATTTTTACTACAAAATACAGAATTGTGAGTTCATTTGATTCCCTTTTACTCTTTACATTTTTGGGACTGAGAATACATGCGCTACTTTTACAACTGCTTTATTAAATGCTTTTGAAATACATTTTGAACTGCGAGTACATGAAATGCTTTTATAAATGTTTGACGAGATAGACACAAGCAAAACATTCCTCGAATGAATTATGTGAACGTGATAATTGCCACCATTGAATTATGTGGACGTGATAATTGTCACAATTGATATGAATATTTTTCCCCTTATTATTATTGCTTGGTAACCTAAGAATTAGGAAATATCACTAATTTTGAGAATTAGTGCACGCCTAATTGACGCGAATCCTAAAGGTAGCTACCGGGTTTAACACTCCCATCCAGAATGTTCACTAGACAGAAGGGCTAGTGGGTGTGGTGTTTAGTACTTCGAAATTTATATGATTATTATACAGACGAGATGTTCTGTTTTGGGGATATTATTATGCGCATTATATGTTAAGGTCGGTTACCAAGCCAAGCTATGAAAGAAATGAAAAGTGAATGTTATGTATCGAGAGAATGATTTTATACACAGGTTATGTGTATGTTATTTTTGTGCGCAAGATATGTGTACGGTTACTAAGATTTATGAAAGATGATTTCGTACACGAGAAAGGTGTACTGTATTTAAAAGATATCGCATGTACATTACAGGTGGGTATAGGATTCGGACCCATTTGTACCATGCAGCATTTAAATCTTGTGGTCTATCAAAATGTTGAATTTTATTGTTTTATGATAAACCTATGAACTCACCAACCTTTTGGTTGACACTTTAAAGCATGTTTATTCTCAGGTATGAAAGAAATCTTTCGCTGTGCATTTGCTCAATTTAGAGATATTACTTGGAGTCATTCATGACATATTTCAAAAGACGTTGCATTCGAGTCATTGAGTTCATCAAGATTGTTATTAAGTCAATTATAGTTGGATATATTATGAAATGGTATGCATGCTGTCAACTTTCGATGTAATGAAAGTTTGTCTTTTGAAAACAAATGCAGTGTTTGTAAAATGTATCATATAGAGGTCAAGTACCTCGCGATGTAACCAAATGTAATGTATTCGTCCAGATGGATTAGGACAGGTCCTTTCAGTTGGTATCAGAGCGGTGGTCTTAGCGAACCAGGTCTTGCATTAGTGTGTCTAACTAGTAGTTGTTTAGATGCATTAGTGAGTCTGGACTTCGACCGTGTCTGCATGTCAAAAGTTTTGCTTATCATTTTGTGTCGAAAATTACCTGCTTATCATTCTTAGGGAATCATTTGCTTATCATCCTTAAAGTCTATACACGTCTTACTGCCTCTATTGCATAGACAGTGTATAGATGAATTCATATCTTAGCGTATCTGTTATTGTTACCTTTGCCTAACAGCTTTCGTAGATTCCTTCGTAACTTATGGGATTTTTGTATTATATATGCATATGTAAATTATGTATTGTAGAGTACTAATCTACATCCTATAATCTATTTCTTGTCGAAAAATCCTTCATCTGATCGTACGAGATGAATCCCTCAACCAGTTCGAATTCCTCGGATTCCGACAGCTATTCCGATATGGAGTTTCACCTAAGCTCCGAAAGCAGTGTCACCAGAATGAATCAACCAATTCATCTGATGGGTTCGTAGCCTACTTAATCATTGGAGACAAAAAGAAGGTGATCCTTTCCATCAACCAAATTCACCTCTTGGCGAAGAACCTGAAGCACTTACCGGTGAACCAGTCCGAAATATCATTTTCACCCTCATTTCTCGAATATCTCATCATGATTACATAATATCTCAGATTCTAAACCTTATTCATTCGCTCGTTCCAACCGCCAATCATCCCGGAATAATAGAAGAAGTCAACAAACTTCGCGCTCGAGTAATCAATTTGGAGAATATGGTGCATAACTTACCAGTTTCAGCAACATCACCGGCACCAACAGTACCACCAACAACCGAAGTTTCAACATCACACGCCTCAACATCTCATTATGTACCTCTAGAATAATCATCGTTCTACATGACGTTCTACATCATTTATCTTCATTTTACATGGCGATTATGTAATCTCTAATGTTTTAGAGATTATGTATTCTGGTCCTAACGGTAAATCAAATGAGTTTAAGGTTATATTAACTCATTAAATCCATGAATACATCTGAAGAAAATATATATGTATATATGTTTTCATAAGGATTGTAATTAAAAATTCTTTTGTGAAACTGTTAATGGTGAAAACATTTTAACGGTAGGTAATACCCGAGAAATATTTAAATTTCACATTAATAAGTTACACAGTACATTCTTCCAATCTAATTCAACAGTCATTTACTATCCTACTTACAACCACCGATATATGTATTCGTTCACCGCAGAATAACCATTTTCATTCAATTTCATATTTGGATTTTGACCTATCAGAATCCAACAAGTGGCATAATGAAGAAAACATATGACAAAATAAAATTTGTTAGAAACAGACAAATTAACTATGAGAAATTTTGTTAAGAATCCACGCTAACTGTTCTTAGCTAACTGATTACATTTTATTTATCGCAATTTAATTATCGCAATTTACATTCTCGCAATTTTATTTATCGTCATTTAATTCCTGTTATTTACTTTACGCACTTTATTTATCGTCATTTAATTTCTGTTATTTTTTTACGCACTTTAAATATTGGGACACGTATACAAGGTTTTGACATATCATATCGACGCATATATATATATTTTTTCGAATAACCATAGACACTCTATATGCAGTAATGCTAGAGTTAGCTATACAGGGTTGAAGTTGATTCTACAATAATATATATACTTTGAGTTGTGATCGAGTTTGAGACATGTACACGGGTCACGATACGTATTAATTAATTCGAATATTATATATTAAGCTATATATGAATTATTGGACTGTTAAATGTGGACTATCGACTGTGGACTAATACCATTGGACAATTAAAATGAATTAAAATATTTATTATAACATATGAAACTAAACAATTCTTCAAGTTTGCCACTTGATTTCATTTTAAACCTCATTTGTATTTTGACGATTATAATCTGCGTTCAAAACTTTCATGATTCTTGAAAACACCTCAATCGAGAGGATAAACCAACCGCACTTCATCTACGAAAGAAAAGATTGATGCATATAATTATACACCTGAAAACACTCAGAACCTGAGTAAACGTTTAACACGTATCTGTGCTAGCTCCTTTGGCGTTGTTATTACCAAAAATAACTTTGCAATCTCTTTCCAAATTAGCTAATTTTGTCACAGCTCCAGCAAGTCAGCTTCGACTTTTCAGTTGGACCACCTTATTATAACCTTGATGTATACGATTGCCCTTTCGTCATCGTTACCAGAGAACCATTTATATCTCAACGCATTAGCAGTAAACTTACCAGTAACTTCATTGATATTTGACTTTTCGAAAAATCATTATATTTATCGAAACCCTATCATATACTCATCTGCATCTTATAATGAGAAAGGCCATACCAATTACCGAGGATCAACAATCAGTATTTTAAAATCTTGCAGTATGTTCACATCAACAGTTATATGTATACATATAACATTTATCTCTTGGAATCATGATCTTCCATCCTAGAATTCTGAAAAACACCAAGTATACGAATCAATACTCTGAATTCTAAAAAAGCTGAATACAACAGCAAAACTGTACACGAGCTTAACAGTCGAAGGTATAAAGATAAAGAACAGTATGTGGGCAAAGCTCAGAAAAGTTGGAACTGGAAAACGGATTGAGCAAACTATGAAGGAAGTTGTGGATAAATCACAAAAATTAAATCTGCCTTCAAAGAATCCAAATGATTCAATATCTGCTAAAGTCATTAATGAATGCCTTACTCCTGAAATCTATACTTTTACGAACAAACCTTCATCATCATCCATCGATATTAGAAATCTTAAGATATCATCGTATCTGTTATTATAAATATCCTCGATATTTCTGAAGATATTTTCATAACTATTCTTATCTGAAATCATTTATCTCTTCAAGATATCAGTGTTATAACAGAAAGGAAACTGGTTTTAGTTTCTAAATTCTGAAATATTTGAATCTCAATATGAATGTTATTGAAGTAGTGTTGGGGACTGATGCATGAGATAGTATAATATAATGACACTTGATCAACGTGATTATATTACAGTAAGTCATGCTGAGTTTCTAATGGAACGTGATGATTCACAGAACATAACATCATCATGTGCCATGTTACACGACTCTTACATTATACCTAATCCCTAAACATATCAAGAACATATTTTCTTGATAGTTCTATATTTTCTCTTGAATTCTGGTAACTTAACCAATCAAGATCGTGTTATTACAATCTCTCTCTTAGAACATTAGACATGTTCATTCGAAACTTCATATCTACGAATTCTGGACCATTATTCGCTTGACTTAAAGTCGGGAGTAGAAAACAAAAGGATGGAACTCCAAAATATAAAGGAAATGAGAAGGGTGGATTTATAGTGAAATATCCGACTGAGCAATTACAACAGATTATCGCATTTAAGCAAAGAAGAACCTATTTCCTTAATTACCAAAGAACCAAATCTTATATAGATCTCGAAGATATTCTTTAAAATTCCTTAAATTCTAGAAATCCACTGTATCTACGTCAAAAATTAAATCTCTATCTCAAACTTTTGTGACAGCTTCACTCGTATGCTTCACATAATCGAATCGTTTTATCTATATTAATCAATAATGATAAAACTCTATTTATCAACTCATATTCTTCATGAAAACATCTTTATTGTTAGCCATGACAACCACACTCAAATTTCGGGACGAAATTTCTTTAACGGGTAGGTACTGTGACGACCCGAAAAATTCCGACAAAATTTAAACTTAAACTTCATCTGATTTCGACACGATAAGCAAAGCCTATTATGTAGAGTCTCAAAAAGTTTGAACTATTGTCATACATTCAATTAACCTTTGGCCATTCCCGACGATTCACGAACAACTAATTGTGTGTGTATATATATATATATATATATATATATATATATATATGTATGTATATATGTATATATATGTATATATATATATATATATGTATATATATATGTATATATATGTATATATATATATGTATATATATATATATATATATACATATACATTAATATAAATATAAGGATATATAATATTTGGATAAAGTATACTTTAAATAAATGAAAAATAACAGTTAGAATAATTATGTACTGTTAATAGGTTGGTATATGTTATTATGAGTTTCATTAAAAATATATATAAACAAAACATGTACACAATTATTATTATATGTATGTTCTAGTCTATATAACATATATCAATATTAAACATGTATCAGATAATATAAGAATTACATAAATAATAATATGTAATATCTATATATTAAAAAAATACTTACAAATTAAAAATGTAGTTATATTATATTAAGATTAATATTAATGTCAGTAGCATTATAATTAATAGTAAAAATTATGATTATTAAGATTATCATTTTCCTTATTACCATTATCATTAAAATCATAATTAATATTATAAATACTATTATAAAGATAATACAAATTATTATTATTATCATTAATAATATCATATTTAAGAGTATTATTAATAATTATTTGTATTATCAATATTGTTAGGATTATTGTTAACTATTATTATAATTATGTATATACTTATTATTCTTATTTGTATTAATATTATTATTAATATTAATTGTAATATTATTATAATTATAATTATTTATAACTAAATAGCTGTAAAAGGATTTGGGATCTCTTTAACATAACAATCGACTTTAGCAGTTTTGTTTTTCTCCCTCAAATTTGGTACCAGTCGAACTATACATATAAATCACTCCAAAATCTGTTTCAAATCATTTTCCATCTGTAGATGATGATCTCAATTCGTACACATTATTAAATAATATCAAATACCTGCTCCATTATTTAGTATTACTAACTACCTGTGACCCTTTGTCGACTCCCAACAAGACTACAAGAACCAGATCAACCAACCTTTATTAATTACAATGTTTACATACTGATTGGCATCTCTGCAAATCAAAAAAAAAAAGAAGAAGTCCAAATTAAATTGAAAGAGCACAGCTATTTATATTTTTTTCTTTCTCTGTACGCTTCAATCTTTTTCTCTTAATTCATTTTCGAAACAATTAGCCAAAACTAAAACTGCAGAAGTGATAGAAATCCTTTATTCAATCTACTTACAAAATCTCAGTTTTCAATTCATCTTAACAAGCTCGAATTTTGGAGTCAAAACCTTTGAATCAAAAAGTCAAAGTTTGGGTTCATCATGAAATTATAAACCGGTTCGATGTTTTTAGTTAAATTGATGATTGAGGAAGATTATATGAATGATTTGAAGGGTAGTTCGTGTTGTAACAATTTTCCAAAACGTTCTAAAAATCATAATCATTATTTATTTATTTTTCTTAAAACCGTAACACCCAGCAGCAGCAGAATATTCGATTTATTTATTTTTGTTGTTTCAACTAAATTAATCACCACTATTAACTTCTGTATTAATTTTAAATCCTAAAATATAATGGTTTGACTTGTTGAGGGATTTGTTTGAGTCTTAATCGAATTGAAGCTTGAAGAAGAAGATGAAGTTTAAGAAAAACGGGTTATATATTTTCGGAGGGGGTTAAAACAGAAAAGGCAAGCTAGAGCATACGGTTTAGGTGTATGTCGGGTGAGCGAGAGGTCTCGAGTTCGAATCCCGTCTAGGGCACTCCTTTTTAGTGATGCTTACAAAGGGTATAAACACTTAGCTTTCACTTTATTATTATTATTATTATTATTATTATTATTATTATTATTATAATTATAATTATAATTATAATTATTATTATAATTATTATTATTATTGTTATTGTTATAGTTATTATTATGATTATGATTATTACTATTATTAAGTATTACAATTATTATTACTACTAGTATCATAAGTATATATACAAACAATAGGGACCATATTATCATTAGTATTAATAAGTATCATTATTATTAATATAGAATTAATATCATTATTAGGGTTATGATTAATCTTATTATCATTAATATTTCTATCATTAAAAATTAATACTTGTATCATTTTATGAATGATAACGTTATTATTAGTATTATTACTAGTATTATAATTATTATTAGTTATACAATTATCATTATAAGTATCTTAATCACTATTATTATTATTATTATTATTATAAGTATGATTATTTATATTATAATGAGTGTTATTAATAGGTAATTACTAAAAATCATTATTATAAGTATCATTAACTGAAAAATTTATATTTTACAGTTATTATTATAAATATCATTATTAATATCATTAATATAATTATTAACAATAATACCTTATTTAGTAATATTAAGTCTTATAAGTATTATTAATATATTTATTATTATTAATTTTATCATTTAAAGTGTTATTATTATTATTATGATTATTACTACTCTTGTTATTATTACACTTATCATTGTTGTTATTAATATTATTATCATTAAGTATTAGAATTATTATTATTATGAGTATTATTAATTATTATTAGAAATATTATGAATATTAGTTATTACTGTATTTATTATTACTAATATAAGTATTAGTTACCAATTATTATTATTGTTATCATAACCCTAGTTACAATTATAATTATTATTATTATTGTTGTTATTACTAATATTATTATCAATATAAGTATTATTATTAAATAATATGATTATTCATATTATCATTGTTAGTATCAAAAACTACCTTTTTAAACAGATAAATATTTTATACATAAAATATACCTATCACATATACTATAATTATATTAAAATTTCACATAATTATATATATCAAACCTATTAACATTAATTATATAAATACATGCAAATAAACTATCGATTTTTAATTATAACATTAAACAAGTATGTATATAAATATGAATATATTAATATAGCTATAAATATTAACCATTTTGAATATATACATAAATTAAATATACATAATATATAAATTAAAGATATAATAAATAAATTTGTTCAGTTAAGAATTATATGTTTTAATATATATATACAAATGATATAGGTTCATGAATCCAAGGCCAACCCTGCATTGTTCAATATCGTCATATGTATTTTTACTACAAAATACAGAATTGTGAGTTCATTTGATTCCCTTTTACTCTTTACATTTTTGGGACTGAAAATACATGCGCTACTTTTACAACTGCTTTATCAAATGCTTTTGAAATACATTTTGAACTGCGAATACATGAAATGCTTTTATAAATGTTTAACGAGATAGACACAAGCAAAACATTCCTCGAATGAATTATGTGGACGTGATAATTGCCACCATTGAATTATGTAGACGTGATAATTGCCACAATTGATATGAATATTTTTCCCCTGATTATTATTGCTTGGTAACCTAAGAATTAGGGAACATCACTAATTTTGAGAATTAGTGCACGCCTAATTGACGCGAATCCTAAAGGTAGCTACCGGGTTTAACACCCCCACCCAGAATGTTCACTAGACGGAAGGGCTAGTGGGCGTGGTGTTTAGTACTTCGAAGTTTATATGATTATTATACAGACGAGATGTTCTGTTTTGGGGATATTATTATGCGCATTATATGTTAAGGTCGGTTACCAAGCCAAGCTATGAAAGAAATGAAAAGTGAATGTTATGTATCGAGAGAATGATTTTATACACAGGTTATATGTATGTTATTTTTGTGCACATGATATGTGTACGGTTACTAAGATTTATGAAAGATGATTTCGTACACGAGAAATGTGTACTGTATTTAAAAGATATCGCATGTACATTACAGGTGGGTATAGGATTCGGACCCATTTGTACCATGCAGCATTTAAATCTTGTGGTCTATCAAAATGATGAATTTTATTGTTTTATGATAAACCTATGAACTCACCAACCTTTTGGTTGACACTTTAAAGCATGTTTATTCTCAGGTATGAAAGAAATCTTTCGCTGTGCATTTGCTCAATTTAGAGATATTACTTGGAGTCATTCATGACATATTTCAAAAGACGTTGCATTCGAGTCATTGAGTTCATCAAGATTGTTATTAAGTCAATTATAGTTGGATATATTATGAAATGGTATGCATGCTATCACCTTTCGATGTAATGAAAGTTTGTCTTTTGAAAATGAATGCAGTGTTTGTAAAATGTATCATATAGAGGTCAAGTACCTCGCGATGTAACCAAATGTAATGTATTCGTCCAGATGGATTAGGACGGGTCCTTTCACCCTACTAGCTCTTCCGTCTAGTGAACATTCTGGGTGGGGGTGTTAAACCCGGTAGCTACCTTTAGGATTCGCGTGAATTAGGGGCCATACCCGTTTCTTAATTCTTAGGTTACCAAGCTATAATAATCTGGGGAAAATATTCACATCAATTAGTGGCAATTATAACGTCTAAATAATTCAATAATAATCAACAGAACCTCTCGTCTGTATAATAATTCATTCGGGGAATGTTTTGCTTGTGTCTATCTCGCCAAACATTTATAAAAGCATCACAAGTATTCTTAGTCCAAAAATATATTTCAAAAGCATTTAATAGAACAGTTATAAAAACAGCGCGTGTATTCTCAGTCCCAAAAATGTAAAGAGTTAAAGGGAATCAAATGAACTCACGATACAATATTTTGTAGTAAAAATATGCATACGACGTAACTGAACAATGCAAGGTTAGCCTCGGATTCACGAACCTATATCATTTATATATATTAACACATATAATGGTAATCGAACAAATTTATTAATTATTAGTGAATTAATTGTTATTTTAATTATGTGTTTTATTAATAACCTAATTAATTACATTTATTAATATTTATTATAAAAATATTAATATAGTTATGTGATATGTAGTAAATATGGTTTTATAACTAATCGTTATTTGATAAAATAATATTGGTAATAATAATAATAAAAAGTTGTTTTATTTTATAATAATAATAGTAATAATAATAATGATAATTTTTATAAAAATAATACTTTTAATAATAATAATAATAATGATGATGATAACTTTACTGAAAATGATAATTTTAATAATAATGAATCCTAATAATAATAACTATAGTAATAATAATACTAATATTTATATTAATAATTATAATGATAATAATACTACTAATAATACTAATACTCATGATAATAATAATAATAAAAAATAAATAGGATACGAATAATAATAATATTACTAATAATAAAAATGATAAAAATAATAATGATTCTTATTTTATTAATACATAAAGTGATAGTATTAATAATAATAATACTTATATTAATACTAATAATGATACGATAATAATAATAACAATAATAATAATGGTAATAGTAATACTACCTCAAAGAAGTAGTTCTTAAAAAAATGCTCAAGTTCGGGTTTGAACCCGCGACCTCCCGCTAACCCGATAACAACTTTAATCATTCACGCTATCTTATTTTTCTGATATTATCCGCATCATACGTAAATTTAACCCGTTTTCATCTTATAACCTGGCCCAATCCTTCGGCCTAACAACAATAACCCAACGTTTTAACCAAATAAGTCCACTCGATCAAGAAGTCCGTCTTAGTATAAGGCCTAGTCCGATTTAATAAGCCCAATTACTGATTTAATGAAGCCTAATTCATAGGCCCAAGTTGTTGAGATAAATACAAAAAAAGTTTCGCAGCAAGCTGGGATTGAACCTGCGACCTCTAGTTTAACACACAACAACCTGAACCATTGGACCATTGCTTACTTTCTAATTTATTTAGAATTTTAAATCCTTTTAACATGTTTTCATTTTCCATCTTCTTTATTCGTTTCCAGGTATATGGTGGTGGGTTTCGAGGTTGTTTGTACAAAAGGCAGTAGCAACACATATTTATCGATCATCACGTTTACCATATCATCATATTCATTTCTTCCTTCACCATTACTCAATAATAGAAATGGCAGTGCTAGTAGTAGTAGGATTAGTTTGGGCTCGATCAAAGCATAACCCAGTGGATTATTTTTAGTTTTTTTAGCAGCCCAATAATACGAACGGATTTATGGCTCAAAAATAGCCCGTTTAATTCACTCAGCCCACATCGAACCATTTGTAACAAACTAATTTCATTACTCTTTATCAATCAAGTGGGGTTTAATTCTTGTAAGTGTCGGCCAAAAAGCAAAAAGGAAGTAATATATTTAATTGATTAAAGAAAAGCATAAACAACATGGTAACACAACAATAATAGCCGGTTTTAATGAGTATTATTGTTCGATGGTATTGACAGTTGACAACAAAAATAGAAAGGAGGCAAAAGGTGATGATTTTTGGAGGTTGAAGGTGGTTACATGGGTGGTTCTTGGACTGAAAAAGAAACAGAAAAACGAGTGGCCGTGGTGGTGATTAAATGGGTTGAAGAAGTAGAAATGGATCAAGGTTTTTGTGGTTTGCTTTGGCAGTTATACGAATTAGAAATAGGGGGAGAAAGAGAGAGAGAGAGAGAGAGAGAGAGAGAGAGAGAGAGAGAGAGAGAGAGAGAGAAAGAGAGAAGAGATAGAGAGAGAGTAAGGTGGTCGGAGGTGGTAGTCGGTTAAGGTTGTGATGGGTGGTGTTGTCGTGATCATGGTGGTGAAGGGTTTACCTTGAAACAATACACAAAATGGTGATGGGTATGTAGTCGATGGTACATGGTGGTCGAGTGGTTATTTCGGGTGACATGATGGTAATGGTCACAGTTGAGCATGGTAAGAGATGGTTTCTGAGTAGCTCAATTTGGTTCAGGGTTTAGGAAGTGGTCGATGATTTTGAACCTATTAAGTGTAGTAATAGTGAACAAGGAATGATTAGCAGGTTTGATGTTTTAATGGTGGTTGATGATTTTGATTCAAGTGGGTTTATGAAGAAACAGGAGGGAGATATATAGAGATATTGAAGTTATTGTATAAATGTGGTGGTGATGTGTGGTGAAAGGTGATTTCACAATGGTGGTTCTAGGGTGTCGGGCTCACGGTTGTAGTTGGTGGTTCATACTTTGGTCGTCTGAACAAGAGAAGAGAAAAGAAGGAGATGGTTGTGGGTTTGATATCTCTTCAGTATGCATGTGTATATTATATAGATATATGTAAATGATTTAGAGGAATCAAACACAAAACAAACACAGTTCTTTTGATAGTTAATAATAATATATTATAATAAATTCACAATGTGCATAACACTTTGCAGCCTCCATTTTAAATTTATCTGCCGACAGTTTTAATAGGAATAGTATTTCGTAGTCCGTTATAAATTAGTGGCTGATAAAAGTGTTCGGAAAAATCCTAAATTTTTACAGAAATTATCTTTATTTATTTTAGTCATTATGGTATAAACTTTGGTCATTAACTATCAAATAAAAATTAAATCACTGTCCGCACTCGATTCTAGGTAAAATATGAAAAGTGTTCAAATTTAACAATTAGCTCCTAAATACATTTTTAATACGCCTATAATTTATATAACTCATTTTCGGATCCGTTTATTTTAAAATCATATAAGTTTGAATTTAACTTGCTTAATATCAATTGGAACATCAAATGAGTATTACATTCATTTAATATTTATTTCTATACTTTATTTATATATAAATATGTTTTAAATAATAATTATAATATCCTACTTTTATTTTATTTTACATAATTAATTTAATAATTATAATATCCTACTTTTATTTTATTTTACATAATTAATTTAATAATTATAATATCCTACTTTTATTTTATTTTACATAATTAATTTTAATCACAACAACATATAATATTTCAAATTATATTTCCAATTATTTATATGTATATATACACACATATCTATTTACAATTAATTGTTCGTGAATCATCGGGAACAGTCGAAGGTCAATTGAATATATGAAACAGTTCAAAATTTTTGAGACTCAACCTAACAGACTTTTCTTATCGTGTCTGATAGGTCAGATCATGTTGAGATTGAGAGAAAAGATAAGATAGAGTGAGATTCGGTATATAGGAAGAAGACTCGGTATGAGAGAGAATCGATAAAATTACATTCCACAGCTTCTAGAACTCGGTTACAATACAATGGCTATCTAATTAGGACTACTTAGGTTCCTTATATAGCCCTCTTCTAAGGAACCTTCATTTAAGCTTAATTCACATGAACACTATACAACTTCGGGGTCCTAACAATCTCCCCCTTAGTGTTAAATGTGAACTTTACAATATAATCCTATTGAAAACATCTAAAGAAACTTTGTTCCTCTGAAGTGAACTTTAGATTTGAATCCCTTGAGATTCTCATATCTTCGTATATTCACTCTTGTTTTGAGACGACTTTTCAATCTAGTGAGAATGTACTTGACAATCTCATTATCTTCAATTGAATAGCAGTTATTGATCAGTCTCCATCTCATGTATTTGAAAGCATACATCAACGTTCCGTCTGAGTATCTTCTGAAATCTGAGACTCTGATGAAGATCTTTGTATAGTGAGAATTGACAAATGCAAACCCATATGGACAGTCGCTCACTTCAAGTAAGGACATGTATCTTAGCTCTTCAATCACTTGATTTGGTGGTTTTATTCCGAGCTTTTTGTGTCCAGATTCCAATCTCATTTGAAAATCATGAACAGACAGACTGGCTTCATTGCAGTAGCATGATAAGTTGTTGCAGATTCATTCAAGTTAATCAGATAATTGTAAATGAAAATAATGTCGTCCATCTTTAGTTTATCAAAATCCGCTTCTGAAAACTGATAATCCTCATCATCCATTCTTGTAACTTGAAACAATGGCATCTTCACTTCATCCTTATTAATCATCAAAATCTTATTTATGCTTTTGATCTCTGAATTCCACTGAATTTGAAGTTTCTCTTCATTCTTCAATTTGAATTTATTACGAACACTCAGATAAGCTTTGAGATATTCTGGCTACTTATGATATTTCCATGCACCCAGAACACTCATTGATGCAGAAAGGATGAGATCAGAATCACCATAGATTCTATACGCTTGTTGTTCAATGAATGGTGAACGAAGAATCTTTTTCTCTTCATCCTCACTTAGTTGGTAATCAGCATCACGCTCAAGAACAATCTCTGCAGTTTGAAATGGAACATTCAAATCAGGAGGAGTCGTAGTATCTTCTTTGCCATTAGAGAAAATCTCCTTTTCGAAGTGTATTCCAAATTCATCAGTTGGAGATGTCAAGTTAACAAATTGATGATTATTGAATTCATTGGCGATACTCGATGACCCCTTCAAAATATCTTCAATGTTGTCAAAATTTTGATTGTTCTCTTGAAATGACTTATTCTCTGATTGATCAGCTGTATCCATAATCATTAACATCCCTGAGTCACCCTCTCTCTGACTTTCTGATTCATCTAGAAAACTTTCACACTGCTGGATTTCCTCAATTTCATCACTACCGGAATCAGATATATCAACAACATCTTTATCCTTCTGTTGACTAGATGTACCAGCTTCATAACCACTGGACCGATGACCACTTTGTCTATTCTCCCCCTCATGAAGATTTTCGGGATCGAAATCATCATGATCAGGCATGTGAATTGGTCCAGGTGACTTGTATGGAGAGAAAGGATACACTATCCTTGCTTGCTCAAGATAAATCATCATAGTCTCGCGAACTTCATCAAGATCAGTCCGTTTAGCAAACTCAGCAAGATAGAGCTCCTCCACCTCATTGTCAGAGAGATATTGTAATCCATATGTATTTGAAATTCGAGAAGGTGACCCAGTTGGTGAAACAACGGTGTAACCATGAATATAAGCAGCATCAGCAGCATCTGTTAAAGGCGATGTTGATGGAAGTGTTTGAGTTGCCGTGAGGGCAGGTAAGGATGATTGTGCGGTATTATTCTTATATGTAGGGCTGTACATACTACTAGTCAGATTCGTGATATCCTCTTCTGATGGAGGTTGGGTAACAACCGGAGTTGTCACCGGCGAAGTTTCTTTCGAAGCATCCGCCTCCATGACTTTAGTCTCATGGGACTCTGACAGAGTAGCAGAACTACCCGTTGGTTTAGCTCTCGCAGAGATATTGCTATCTCCGACTCCTAAAATCATTGATATACCATGAGGTGGCAAATCTCTTTCAGTTAAAGACTCTTCCTCCAGACCCTGAGATTCAGAATCCGAAAGAGAAGTGGTTTGATCCAATGGATCACTTTCATGAACCAAGGGATCAGTCTACTGGAAGTCTGATAAATATCCCGAAGGATTGTCATGTTGACTCGTTTCCATGGGACGCGGCAGATCTCCCTCATCAAGATAAGCCGGGCCTTGAGACCCTGTTGTACGTTGAGGCACAGGAGGATTTCCAGCCGATATGCAGGGTGTCTTTTCAAGATTTTTCGGCTCCCCTTCGGCCGTTCTGGACTTCAATGATTGGGTTTCCTCAATAGATTGAGTCAACGCGGACTTTACTGCAGAGGAAGACTTTACTTCCTTAGATGCTGAAGCACCTTGCTTTGTAGGATTTATTATTAAGTCCTGTTTAGATTGGATGGGCTTAGTGGTGTTTTTACCATCCGTGCGTTTAGATCTCTTGCCTACCAAAACTTGCGCTTCATTTAGCGTAGGGCTTACTGTTATTATTGGATGTGATACGGAAATGGGTGAGGGTGACCTAATTAGTTCTAGGTCTTGGTCCGTATCACCAACGGTTGTAGTAACTGTTTGGCGGACGATAGGTGTCGAAGTCCTAGATCTAGTTACTCGTTGGGTTGGCGGAGTCTGAATCATCTCATCAGGTATATATTGAGTTCTCCTAGAAGAATGTTCGGGAGATGATTCAGATGCTGTTACTGAAGTGTCGGTGTCACTGATCACTTCGGGTGTTGTGGAAAGGGTTGGTTCAATCCTAGTTGGACTAGGTTCCCTGATCCTCACGGGTTGAGCTTGGTGTGTTGCCCTAGATCGTTTAAGGTTTACCCTAAGTGGAGGATTAGCTGGTCCAGGTGGTTGTACTACAGGTTCCTCTACAACCTCTGGGGCTGGAACCGCGGCGGGTTCAACTTGTTCTTGTTGTACCGGGTTCGGAAGAGGTATTCCTACAGCCTCAAAATAAGAACACATACGAGCGTCTTGGGGTTTAGCTAGCCTCACTAGCCAATTTGGAATCGGCGCAGTGAATTGATTATCATATACCATCTGGGTATTCATCTTCAGCTCCCCAAATCGTTTCATCTGTAATCCATGTGTACCTGGTACAAATATATTTGCATTTCTGCAAGCATTTATAGCATCATGGATAAAGATACAGAAAAACCTTTCGCAAGGGATGTATGAACCCCTTGGCTTATCAACTTGAGCTTGAACTAAATCCCATATTAGTTCTGCATAGTCAGGAGCTTCTACAATTATGAAAGAGTAGAACAACTTCAGCATGGGCACAGTCAGGCTATCGGATCCACTCCTTGTCATCAGCAAGCATCTGTTGATGATTGAGAAGATCACATACCACCTTGAGTGCAGATATTTCTTCTAAAACTTAGCTGGAGGAACATTGCGGGCTCCAACATAACCAAGATCAAAGACAGATGACATCATCTGCTGAGTAGCAGGAAAAGCAGGAGCATTCTGCACAACAGGAAGTCTGAATATTCTCCTGAAATCAGCCTTAGTGATACTCCTCCTCCCTTGAACTCCTCTCAGTTGAAATTCAAAACGAGCTTGTGTTCCCTCTGGATTTTCAGTAGTAGGTTGTGTAGCTTCCACAAACCTAATTGTTCTGTTAAGTAGCTCCAGATCTGTTACAGGTACACTGACTGTAGAGTTTAGAGCAGGCCACAGAGTGTGTCTCTCTAGAATTGTAGTCCAGTAGTTGCAGGGAATGTTGGTTTCAGAGTTGATGAAGTGATTGTTCGTCATTTAGCTGTATAAATAAGAAATAGAAGGCCACAAGATATTTAACATAAAGCATATATCTCTATTCTTATTTGCCTTTGAAATCCTTTGTATATGTTTTATCTTTTATATTTTATGATTTTTATGGTTTTTCAAAGATATAAAAATCCTTTATTCTCAAATATGAACAAGTAATTGACAATCATGACATTCATATGATATTCATCACAATACAAATTCATCATGCAAAGTCAATTATATAACACAAAGAATCAGAACAACACTTAGTCAATTTTTAAACACAATATCAAGCAGATTCGGTAGTCATGAAAACTTGAGATTCTGTAACCAAATAAGCTTGAGTTTTCAGATCAGAAAGATATAGAATAAACATGTTAAGTGTTTGAAGATAAAAATCAGAAAGTTTCAAGGTACCAAAAGTCAGATTCGGTATCAAGAGAAGAACAGATTCGGTATCTCCAAAATTAACATAAAGTCACTCAAACATGCATATTCTATCATGTAAAATCACAACCATAATCAATTAACCACTCAATTAGAAGTAGAACAACATGTTAATCGTATGAACAGACTCGGTACTGTAGATTGAACATATTCGGTAGATACATAATCCATCAAACAATCAATTAAACATGTAATCAAGCTTGGTCAAATGATAGATCAATCAATATAACTCAGAGTAGACAAGAATTCATGTTAATTAACCAAATCAATTGAGTTTAATCAAAGATTAAAAGAATACGACTCAGACTCGGTATAAACAACAGAATTTCAAATTTGAGAGTCACAATCTAGTTATTTTGATCTTTTCTGGTTGAAAAACATTTAATTTTCTCAGATCTACACGTATGTATCAAAAGCAATGATTAAAATGAAATTATACCAAAGATTTGAAGAAATAGAAGAACGGATTCGGTAGATTAGGAAGATTCAGTATGTTCAATTAGACTCGGTAGGTAATTAAGCACAGTAAGAGAGATAGTTTGACTTTGACCCTCCGTTTATAGATACCGAAGATAAAATACCGAATGGGCTTTTACCGAATGGGCCTATTTTACCGAATACAGTCCACTTTTCAAAACTTTATCAATTTAACTTCAAAATCATGACAAATTGATTTTTCCTATTAAAATTCATTTCAATCTTTTCATGAAAAACAATCTGAGACAATTTTTGAAAACTTTGAACTTACCGAATCTGTACTGTTGGATGTCAGATTCGGTATAATGCTAAAAATAGCATTTATTCAGTAAAAATCAAATATTTTTGGATTTTATCTTTTCCAATTTTTTTGAATTTTTCAAAATAAGATTTGTACTTAAAAGAACTTTGAATTTGTGAACAAAGTACAAATCTTCAGTGATACCAATTGTTAAAATATTTTACATACTGAGATGTATACAAGCCTTAGTGAATTATTTCAGATATAAAATAAAGAATTTATGAATTCACTTTTGAAAAACAATATTTTTTAGTAATTTTCTCATTTTCTCCCTTTTTCTCCCCCTCAAAATGTGATATACAAGAATGTAAATCAGCATTTTGATAAAATTCCCAAGAAAATGAATTAACTCCCCCTTGAAATATGATATCAATGAGTTACCTCCCCCTTACGTAACCATTGAACAATTATATCCAGGAAGTTAACATAAATCTAAAGGCTCCCCCTTAAAAGATGATATCCAAAGCATATGAAAGTAGTTGCTCTCCCTAGAAAGTATCTACACCCCCTAAACACAAGATTCCAAGAATAAGTCCCAACAAATCTAAGGAATATCAAGCACTATACTCTACCATGCCAATCTCTTTGATCAAGAACTTTAGCCTAAGTTCATCTAAAGGTTTAGTGAACATGTCAGCTAATTGCACTTTGGTAGGCACAAAGTATAACTCTACATCCCCTTTCTCTACATGGTCCTTAATGAAATGATAGCGAATATCTATGTGTTTAGTCTTAGAATGCTGGACCGGATTGCTTGTAATTGCAATAGCACTTTGTGAATCACAGTAAATCGGGGTCTTAGAAAACTTAAAGCCATAATCTAAAAGTTGAATTTGCATCCACAAAACTTGTGAACAATAATGAACTGCAGCAATGTACTCAGACTTCACATGTTGATAAAGACACACAGTTCTGCTTTTTGGATAACCAACCAACTAGCCTATTCCCCAACATCTGAATTGATCCAGATGTGCTTTTTCTATCAATATGGCAACCGCCATGATCCGCATCAGTGTAAGCAGTGAGATTGAAATCGGATCCATGAGGATACCAGATCCCAAGGTTAGGTGTACCTTTAAGGTACTGAAAAATCCTAACAACCACGTTGGAATGAGATTTCTTAGGGTTTGACTGAAAGCAGGCACAGACAGTTACAGCAAGTGTAATGTCAGGTCGACTTGCAGTCAGATACATTAAAGAATCAACCATGCTTCGATAAAGCGTAATATCAAAGGGTTCCCCATTAGTATCAGCATCCAGTAAAGTCCTCATTGGGGTTGTCATTGGTTTTAAAGCAGTCATTTTAAAACATTTTAGCATATCATTGATATACTTTGTTTGACTGAGAAAAATCCCGTTTGGTAATTGTTTTACTTGTAACCCCAAAAAGAAATTTAACTGGTCAAGCATGCTCATTTCAAATTTGTTGGCCATAAGGTCACCAAATTCTTTGCATAAGGCAGGGAACGTGGAACCAAAAATAATGTCATCAACGTAAATTTGAACCAAGAGAATGTGACCGTGGTTTTTACGGATGAATAGCGTTGTATCAATTGTTCCACGAGAAAAGCCGTTGTCCAGCAAATACTTTGTTAAGGTCTCGTACCATGCACGCGGTGCTTGCTTCAGACCATACAAAGCTTTCTCCAAGTAGTATACGTGATTTGGATGAATGGGATCGATAAAGCCTTCTGGTTGATCAACATAGACTTCCTCTTGAAGATAACCGTTCAGAAAAGCAGTTTTGACGTCCATTTGAAATACCGTAAACTTCATATGAGAAGCAAATGCAAGAAAAAGATGAATAGCCTCAATCCTAGCAACCAGAGCAAACGTTTCGTCATAATCAATACCCTCTTATTGTCAATATCCCTTGGCTACAAGACGTGCCTTATTCCGAACCACAATTCCATCAGAATCCTTCTTGTTCTTAAAAATCCACTTAACCCCTATTGGTCGTTGACCCGTTGGTCTTGGAACTAATCGCCATACTTTCAATCGTTCAAATTGATTGATCTCTTCTTGAATTGCAACCACCCAGTTCGGATCTAGTAAAGCTTGAGCAATCGTTGTTGGTTCAATCTTACTAAGAAAGGCAGTGTATAGACACATATTCCAAGTAGCCCTTCGAGTTGAGACTGGAGCAGATGCATCACCAATAATAAGATCTATTGGATGACTTTTAGTCCATCGGTTGTGTGGAAGATGTTGTACATCAGTGGCATCCATTGAAACATCAACAGTTGTTGACATTGAACCTTGATCCGCTTGATCTGATGTAACATGATCTAATGGATTCAATTGATTATCTGGAGAAACAGCTGGAGTTGTATCAACTGATGAATCTTGAATTGGTTCAAGATTATCAGTAACAGGAGGTGGTAGGGAGGATGAAGAAGCAACAGGTGAATCAGTTGGTGTTGTATCTTCATCAAAAAGACTTTGTTGAGTCTCCACAGTAGTTGACTGTGACGGTGTAACCGGTACGGCTTGAACATTTAAAATCCGTTGAGGAGCATAAAGACTATCAAACAAGATATCCAGTTCCTCTGATGTAACCGTAGGAACATCCTTTGTCGAGAAAATTGAGTTTTGCACGGAAGAAGAAGTAGCCAGGTTAGGATCGGGTTTTGAACTGAATTGTTCAAAAGCCATTCCCGAAAATTCATCGAACTTGACATTTATGCTCTCTTTAATCGATTTTGTCCGTTTGTGATAAACCCGATAAGTAACTTTGGTCGAAGAATAACCGAGAAATATGGATTGATCGCCATTTGGCTCAAACTTTCTGAGGCAACAAGAAGATCATTTCCTTCGGTGGATTGCACCGAGCATTGTCGACGTTCAAACAGAACTTTAAGATCTCCATCGCAGAATTGACTCACACGAAATAAACTGCACCCCAAACCTTCAACATATGAAACCCGTTTGATTGTTATGCCATTTTGCACATAATCTCCGTAACCCGTTAGCGCTGCAATTTCATCATTTCCAAAAGTAACCGTTCCCAGGAATTTGTCAATGAAGTTGACAAGCAAGGATTTATCGCCCGTCATGTGTCGAGAAGAACCGGAATCGATATACCAAACATAGACGTCGAAACCCTGTAAATGTGAATTTCCTAGTGTTTAGGTAACCAAAGTTTCTTGGGTCCTCTACGGTTAGTACCGGCAATAAACTTTGGATCAAAAACAAGATAATCACGTAAAGCATCATGCAGTTTAGACAATAAAGCATCATTTAAAACCACATTACATGAAGCACCATACGCAATATCAAGTTTTACATCGTTATCAGAAGTCTTAACACACAACTTATTCCAAGTAGATGTTTTGTTCACAGACGAAAATTGAAAGACATGAGATAATTTCCTAGGCCGACTAGCAGATTGCGTTGGTTTGGTTGCTACTTTCTTAGTCGTGGACTTAGGAACCCATACAGATTTGTAATTCAAGTTTGGATTATGACCTGTGACACGAAAAACACCTTTGTTAGTTAGACGTCCAAACTCTTCAGTTGACACATGAAATGATTGATTTTGCAAAATTTCCAATTTGATTTTACGTTCTTTTGCATCATACTCACTTAAATCAGGTTTAGGACTTGTGTGTTGTGTGGACTTAACTGATGTCGTTAAAAGACTCGCTTTTGAAGTTTTTGTCATTGGAATCATAGGAATCTTTTCAGTTTACACAGAACCATCGGGAGAATGAACCTTTTTGACAACAAATTGAGTTGTAGAAACAACTTTTGAACCACGATTGCCAAATTGAGAACGTAGAGGATTTTTAAGAATAGTAATGGGTTTTACATCCTTAGATATTGATGTTCCCTTTCCCTTCTTAGTAATCCCACCAATACATTCAAGTACATTGGTTTCGACATTAGACGATTGCTTAAGTGTGTTAGCCTGTTTCAGTTGAATTATCTTTTGTTTTAAGCTTTTAATCTCAAGACATAATTCTTTAGCAGAAACTATCACTTCACCCTCCTTAAAAACATAGGAACATTCTTTCTTAGGCAGTGAAGTCAATTTATCACACAGAGCAAGCATTTGTTCTAATGATTGGCACTTAAGTTGCAAGTCAATATTCTCCTTTTCTAGTTGAGCGACTATACGATTCAAATTACGTACAGCAGGTAAATGCAAATAATAATCGTGCAAAGGATCAAGTTGACTTTCAAAATCTATCAAAGGTTCAATGATCGGTTCAGTATGAGGTTCTACTTTTTCATCTAAAGAATTTTGACCTAAAGATTCTGTCTCAAAGAAAACAGTTAGTTCATGTGCTAGGTCTTCATGGAAAACATTATCAGAACATGCAGGGAAAGCAGGTAGAATTGGTTTCACATCAAAAGTTGATTCATCAAACACCTCATCTATGTTAACAATGCTAGAACTAGGTTTGTTAAACACTTCATTCTCAAGCATTAAAATGTATTTCTCTAGCATGAGTGTAGGAATGTAAACCAATCTACGTGTTGGCACATAATTAGCACATTGCACATTCTTTTCAGTTTCAACAAGTTCCTTCAAGAAATCAGGATTTGATTTACCCATTTTTGTATTAATTTTCTCATACATTAAGCTAATTTGATGGTATTTTTTAGATTTATGATTAACAATAATATCACCAAAATCAGCATCAGAAGAATGCACAAAATGCAGTGGTAAACCAGCTTGAAAGTAATCAGAATGATATAATCCTGGAATCTTTTTGGAAGCTCCATCTAAGATCTTAGGATCTTCAAAACCCAACCCCCACTTTTCACCATGAATCGTTTTTGGTCTATTCATGAAAATCGTTTGTTTTAAAAGTTCCATATCCATGATAGCTTTGGATTGCTCTGTTCGATAGAGTTTTTCCTCATATTGAGCAAGTTGAGCTTTCATTAGAACAGACTCTTTTGACAACGAAGAGATTTCAGTGTCTTTTTCAATTATTTCATTTTCCAAATGAATAATTTTATTGTTTAGCTTTGAAAGTGTGGGTTCATGTTGGTTTTTTAAATCAGAAAGATCTTTTTATAAGAATTGAACTTTTTCTGCAAGTCATTCAGATTTTAAACGATAATCAGTTCGTTCGAATTTAATCAAATGAATTGTCTTTTTAAGATCTTCCAACTCAGATTCCGAGGAGCTGAGTTGGACGGTCAACTTTTGCAATTCCGATTGTAATTTGGATGAAGATGGTTTGGTCTCCGAAAAGTTTGATTTTATCTTTTAAAACCTTGTTTTCAGATTTTAAGCCTTTGACTTCTTTTGACATTGAGACCAGATTCTTCATCAAGTCATTTTGCAATTTTATAAAATCAGGTGAGATTTCAGTTGATTGTACCTCATCATCATCAGATGTTGAGTCAGAATTCTCCAATGCTTCCTTAGCTTTGATGAGCTTAGTCACCTTGCAAACATTCGCATGTTCCACCTCTGAGTCTGAATCATCAGTCCAGTTAAACCAAGTATCATCAACCGGTTTCAGCTCTCCCCTAGTTTCCACAATCTTAGCCATCAACATTTTCTTCTTGTAGTAAGCTGCGTCCTTCTTCTTAGGCATCTTGCACTCACGAGAGTAATGACCAGCTTTGCATCAATTGAAACAGATTGAATCTTCCTTCTTAGAATCATCAGCACGTTGTTGTTTGGATTGATCAGCTTTCTTGTAGTAGGAGGAAGATGATGAGTGTTTGCGTTGATTGCTTGATTTGCCTTTAAACTTGTGTTTGTTCAAGGCGTTTGTGAACATGGCTGCCGTCTTGACTAATCCAAAGTGTGAATCATCAACATCAGAAAGATTCAACTCTTCAGAATCAGTTAATTCTTCAACAAGCACTTTCTTGGACAAGCTTTTGGAAGTCGTAAAAGATTTGCTCTTCTTTTTGGAAATTAGGGCAAGAGGATCACCCGGAGAAGACACTTTCCTTCCTTCTTGAAGTTTAGACACCTCAGGTTGGTAATGCATAAGAACTCCAATAAGCTCATGAATAGTCAACTTGTCAATCTCTTTGGTAGATCGAACAATGGTTCCATAAGGAAGCCAATCAGCATTGAGCTTTTTGAGGAATTTCATGTTGACTTCAGCATGTACTTTTACAATCTTACACCTTTTCAACTCATTGAGAACACCACTGAAACGACGGTAGGTATCCTTGAGTAGTTCTTCTGGTTCCTGCTTGAAATCTTCATACAATCCCAGAGCCTTATTCAATTTTGTAACGTCTGACATGTCATAACCTTCTTGTTGTCGTTTGATCTCATCCCATATATCTTTTGTAGTAGTGTTGCTATCAACATTTTCAAATAGCTCATATGGGATAGCTTGCATGACAATATTCTTAGCCTCTATGTCACCCTGAGCTCTTTCACGTTTATCACCAGAAAGTTCATAGACTAGAATTGGCATACCAGTATCCGGATGAAAATCAACAACTGGACCATCTCTCAGAGAAGCCCAAATGTGTTTAGTTTTCTCACCCTTATAGTCTATGTACTGAGTAATACGATGAAGCCACTGAGTGTACTTGCCATCAAACAACACTGGAGGTCGGGAATCTGATCCAATGATAAGAGTATCTTGTGTAGACATCTTAATTTGAGGTAGATTCGGTATAGATTCGGTATTAAACACAATATATGATCAGGGTTCAGTTTAAAATCTAACAAGAATGTCAGATTCGGTAAAAGATTTGGTACAGTAGCAGATTCGGTAAGTGGTTCGGTACTGTAGCAGATTCGGTAACAATTCGGTAAACCAGATTCTGTATCAGAAACTGATAAGAATCACAAGTAACACACTCAAATTCGGTATGGATTCGGTAACCACACAACTTGAAGCCTCAGAATACTTAAAACCAAAGAATTAAGTGAAACCGAGATTCTGATTCGGTAAATGACTCGGTAGTCAAATTCTGTAAAATATTATGTGTAAACTCAATCCAATTCCCTTGAATTAGATTCGGTAACCTTGCTGCACAAGAAAACAAGTTAGTAACAAACAGAATATCAATGATACCGAAGATTCAGGATACCGAATGTCAACTGTAGCAGTTGACAATACCGAGTCTAAGTCTAAAACTTAGAAATATAACAGAATCCTTTCTCAAACCACACCAATTAGCTGCGTATGATCAAACCCAATGTGATAGAATCATAAACACACCACAATCTGCAACACTTAAGATGAATTTCCAGTAATAAAGCAGATTCGGTATGACAGTTACGATACCGAGTGTTGATCAAATCTTCAAAACTTGAAGAATTGAAGAAATTGAACCGACAGAAATGTGATTTAACACCTCACGAACACAACTGAATCTTTAAATCTTCACAAAACACCAGAATCAAGCTTGAATTAAGCAATACTGAGAGTTTTAGCCACAAACTCTAAAAATCAACTTGATTCTCCATAATTGAAGTTAAAATGCTGTAATGATGATCGAAACTCTTTCTAATAGACCTAATACACCTTCGCTGAACTTATCACAAGAATCTGAACGTCAGATTATCAAATTCGATAATACTGAATCTGATTCATTTTACCGAGAGTATTCAGATTCTGTAATCTAAAATCTCTGGATCGATATAGTGATGTAGAATCACTTCCTGGAAGATCTGATACCAAATGATAGGTCAGATCATGTTGAGATTGAGAGAAAAGATAAGATAGAGTGAGATTCGGTATATAGGAAGAAGACTCGGTATGAGAGAGAATCGGTAAAATTACATTCCACAGCTTCTAGAACTCGGTTACAATACAATGGCTATCTAATTAGGACTACTTAGGTTCCTTATATAGCCCTCTTCTAAGGAACCTTCATTTAAGCTTAATTCACATTAACACTATACAACTTCGGGGTCCTAACAGTGTGATAAGGCTAAAAAGGAACATATATTTCATAGCAATATCCCTCCTAAATAATAGGTTTTCATATGTAATTGTATTATATTTTCATTGTAATTGTTTAAATAAATAAGTGCGAAGACAAAAGGCAAAAATGAAGATTTGAAGACACAAACGTCTAAAAAGCTCAAATGTACAAGATACAATTCAAAAGGTTCAATTTATTGATGAAAAACGTCTAAAAATGACAAGAGTACAAGTTACAAAACGCAAAGTACAAGATATTAAATTGTACGCAAGGACGTTCGAAAATCCGGAACCGGGACATGAGTCAACTACCAACGCCCGACGTAACGGACCAAAAATTACAAGTCAACTATGCACAAGAATATAATAAAATATATAAATAATTATATTAATTATTTATATTTTATATTTATATATTTATTATGTCGACAAGCTAGGAGCCAAAAGTTTGTGAGCTGGATTTTCAAACTCCACGACTCGCGGAGTTTGAAGGCCAAAAACTCCACGACTCGCGGAGCTGCCAAATTCCAAAATGCCTATAAAAGGTCACGAATTCTGCGAGTAAAAATATAAAAAAATAAACATAATAATAATAATACTCCGTAGTATAATATAAATAAATATATAATATATATATATATATATATATATATATATATATATATATATATATATATATATATATATATATATATATATATATATATATATATATATATATAGATTAGTTTTATATTAGATTAGTTCGGGTTATGTAAAGGTTATTTTACGGGTTTTTGAAGTCGAAATTCTGTCCGTGTAACACTACCCGATAAATACTCAATGTAAGTTATGTTCTCCTTTTTAAATTAATGTCTCGTACTTAAGTTATTATTATGCTTATTTGAGCCAAAGTAATCATGATGTTGGACTAAATATTAAAGACTGGGTAATTGGGCTTTGTACCATAATTGGGGTTTGGACAAAACAACGACACTTGTGGAAATTAGACTATGGGCTATTAATGGGCTTTATATTTGTTTAACTAAATGATAGTTTGTTAATTTTAATATAAAGATTTACAATTGGACGTCCCTATAAATAACCATATACACTTGTGACAACCCGGAAATTTCCAACCAAATTTAAACTTTAATCTTTATATGTTTCCGACACAATAAGCAATATTTGTTAAGTTAAATTTCAAGAATTTTAAACTATGTTCATACATTCATTCAACTTCGACCAAGTTCCAACGATTCACGAACCATTAAACGAATATGATTATATATGTATATGTGTATATATATTATAACTTGAAACGTAAATGAAATATTATATTAAATACTTTATATGATTGTATCTGTTTCAAAATGTTTATCAATGGAATTAGAAGATAAGATCAACTGATTGAATTATCAGATATATTAAATTATGATTACAAGTCTCTGTTGAAAGGCCCACGTTGATTTGAGAAATCTTTCCATTTTAACAATATTCGGAAAATGGTAAAGTAATTTATAAATAAGAACAAATTGTCAATCATTGAGAACTAGACAAAGGATAGTGGAAGATTGAATCTCATAAAGACTCGATTGATCTATTTAGTTTCAAACGTACAAAAACGTTTTCAGTTTAAAAAGAACTTTATTATTAAAACGTATATAACTTTTATAAATATCTAGAACCAATTTTGACAACTCATTACTTAACTAGTATGATAAAGATAACGATATTTATATTTTATTTTATTAAATATATATAACGATTTAAATTAATATTATATATATTTATACGCGTATAATACGTACATAGTTTTATACTTTTACTATACTTAAACTTTACCTTTACTTTATTTTTACTTTACTTTAACTTTAATAATTCACTTTAATAATTCATACTTTAATAATTTATACTTTAATAATTCACTTTAATAATTCATACTTTAATAATTTACTTTAATAATTCATACTTTAATAATTCACTTTAATAATTCATACTTTAATAATTCATTTTAATAATTCAAAAATCTATTATAAATAGAATTCAATAGGTTTCATTATTTCATAGAAACTTGAAAATATTTTTCTCTAAACTCTCTCAATCGATTTACATATATATATTTACTCCGTATTATTTCAAGATATTATTAGTATACATAAAATATTACGACGGAGTGTTGTCTGAGTGATTTCGAAATTGTTTTTCGAGTAGGATAGGATTAAGGAAATTATGGGTTATAGCTATAGAGGTGATTGAGTATGGTTCATGGGTATGCTCGTGAGGTCAATATAGTGTTTATCATTTTCGTTGCGTCTACGTACCTTTCCTGCAATATTGAATCTCAATATTGATACGTGAGTACTCATAATTTAACTTTTACATACTAATAGTGTATCCTTGACTAGTGCTCGAGTATTTAGGATTATGCATGCTTGTACTTTTGATATTGCCCTTAGACAGGTTTGGTTGAATCTTGAATTAGTTACACTTGCGGTTGAGATAAGGTATAAGATATGCATGTCCTTGGAAAGCTAGCGAAAAATTAAGAACTTTTCCTTTAGATATCGAATGGTTTCGATGAACGGATTAGAAGTTATAATCAATTGAATTTTCGATATTTTTATTAAAAATGATTATTATTATCGTCGTTTTTATCGTCGTTCTAGTTTTATCTTATTATTATCATTATTATTATCTTTATCAATAAAAGGGATTTATCATAAAAAATTGTTTTCTTTATTACTATCGTTATTATCGTTAAAGTTATAATTAGTATTATTATTATTATTATCCCATTATCATTATCATTATTATTATTATTATTATTATTATTAGTATTATTATTATTATTATTATTATTATTATTATCATTATTAATATATATATATATATCATTATTTAAAAATGGTTATTGTTATTGTTATTATTATTATTACTATATTATCATTAAGATAATTATTAGTATTATCGTTAATAATATTATAGTAACTATCATTATTAATATTAGTGCAATTAAAACAAATAATTGTAACACCTAAATATTTTGATTACTATTATTATCATTATTATGAACACGATATAAAAGACGATTAAAAGCTGTTAAACGAAACGATTAGGAAATAATGAGTAAGAGTATCATGATGAAATTAAAATATTATAAGATATTAATTTAGATAAAATTATCGTTCTTATTATTTTTATCATTACTATTATTATTAAAAGTATCGTTAGTATTAAAACTATCATTTTAACAAAAATTATCATTTTAATAGAAATGTCATTGTTACTATAAAATATCATTATTATTATTATTTTAAATAGAATTATTATTTTAAAGATAATATTAAAAATTATCGTAAATATTAAAGTTATCATAATTAGAATTATCGTTTTATCATAATGTCATCTTAGTAATTATAAATATTGATATTTTTATAATAATAATTATTATTACAAAATAATACAACTTTTACTTACTATCATTATAGATATTATTTTATCAAATAAATATGTGATACAAACATATTTTACTACGTGTAATAACTTACTATAATAATACCTATCATATTATCTTTATGATATTAAATGAACCCTATAAATTTTATTACTTAATATATATAAAAGTATATTTGATTATATAAATTTAATATAAAATTTTATTTATTAATAAATAAATTATATTATTTACTCTAATAAATCTTTTTAAAATATTTAAAAATATAAAACGACGATATTTAAACTATATATTAATCATGTATAGATTTTTAGAAATTATTTTGAGTCAAATTTACTTTTGTTGACTTTTGCATATTAGTCTCGAGCATTAGGATTGTGGTACACTATGACTTGACCTAATTTGTTAGACAAATATTGACCAACATATAAATATATATAATTAATTTAGGTTCGTGATTCCGAGGCCAACCTTGCACTTGTTCAATGACGTTATATGTATTTTTACTACGAAATACAGTATGGTGAGTTTCATTTGCCTTTTTACCTTTTATATTTTTGGGCTGGGAATACATGCGCAACTTTTATAAATGTTTTACGAAATAGACACAAGTACGTGAAACTACATTCTATGGTTGAATTATCGAAATCGAATATGCCCCTTTTTATTAAGTCTGGTAATCTAAGAATTAGGGAACAGACACCCTAATTGACGCGAATCCTAAAGATAGATCTATTGGGCCTAACAAACCCCATCCAAAGTACCGGATGCTTTAGTACTTCGAAATTTATATCATGTCCGAAGGAGGATCCCGGAATGATAGGGGATATTCTTATATGTATCTAGTTAATGTCGGTTACCAGGTGTTCACCATATGAATGATTATTTTTGTCTCTATGCATGGGACGTATATTTATGAGAACTGAAAATGAAATTCTTGTGGTCTATTAAAATGATGGAAATAAATGATTATGATAAACTAATGAACTCACCAACCTTTTGGTTGACACTTTAAAGCATGTTTATTCTCAGGTGTTAAAGAAATCTTCCGCTGTGCATTTGCTCATTTTAAAGATATTACTTGGAGTCTTTCATAGCATATTTTGAAGAACGTTGCATTCGAGTCATTGAGTTCATCAAAGATTATTATTAAATCAATTTATAGTTGGATAGTGGATATTATGAAATGGTATGCATGCCTGTCAATTTTCGATGTAAAGAAAGTTTGTCTTTTAAAAACGAATGCAATGTTTGTAAAATGTATCATATAGAGGTCAAATACCTCGCAATGTAATCAACTATTGTGAATCGTTTATAATGTATATGAACGGGTCCTTTCAGTTGGTATCAGAGCGGTGGTCTTAGCGAACCAGGTCTGCATTAGTGTGTCTAACTGATAAGTCGATATGATGCATTAGTGAGTCTGGACTTCGACCGTATCTGCATGTCAAAAGTTTTGCTTATCATTTTGTGTCGAAAATTAACTACTTATCATCCTCAGAAAATTACCTGCTTATCATTTTTAGTCTAAGACACGTCTTGCTGTATTGATTGCATGAATAGTGTATAGACAAAAATTCATATCTTAGCATATCTGCTAAATCATATCTTATCGTATCTGTTACTTTAAACTTTGCCTGACATATCCCGCATAGTCCTCCGTAATCTTCGAAATCTTTTGATCTATATATATATATATATATATATATATATATATATATATATATATATATATATATATATATATATATATATATATATATATATATATATATATATATATATATATATATATATATATATATATATATATATATATATATATATATATATATTCTATGTAATTAGAATACCATCCGTTAGCCAAAATCATTTCATATCGAAAAAAAAAAATCCTTTATCCAATCGTACGAAATGGAATTCGTCATCAGTTCAAGTCACTCAGATTCCGAAATGGAATCCCATTCAAGCTCCGAAAGTAGTGTGACCGGAATAGATCAACCAATCAGTCATCACCTATTCTGGATGAATTGGGGATGGGTTCGTAGCCTCCTCAATCATTGGAGACAAGAAGAAGGTGATCCCTTCCATCCACCACATTGCCCTCTTGATGAAGAACCTGAAGCACTTACCGGCGAACCTGTCCGAAACACCATTTTCTCGCTCATTTCCAGAGTATCTCGTCACGATTATATATTACATTAAATTTTAGATTTTATTTATCCGCTCGTCCGAACCGACAATCACCCCGGTGTAATAGAAGAAGTCAACGAGCTTCGCGCTCGGGTAGTGGCTTTGGAGAATATGGTGCAGAGATTACAAACACCAGCAGCAGCATCAGCAGCATAACCAGTACCACCATCATCAACACCAACAGTACCATTACCACCTCCAACCACAACCGCGTCGTAAACCTCAACTTCACAATCTGTCCCACGAGCATCAACGTCATACGCACCATAGATACCAAGGAGTACCAACAACAATAACTGACGAAGTATTAATTCATAACTTCATTGGAGAAACATTCCGCGACGATTATGTAATCTCTAAAGTCTTAGAGATTATCTAATCTAGCCCTAACCATAAATCAGTTAAGCGAACCAAAATGATGGAAGGAAGAGTAGAAACCCTGACAAAAATGGTGTGTGATTAACAAGCTAAACTTGCTTTACCAACAACATCAATAGTACCATCAGTGTTACCAGCATCGTCAGTACAGTCAACATCCGAATCAACAACACCGATAACATCACAAACTCCGTCAGTTCAAGAATCACTGTGGACATCATTACGAATCAATAACGTTTATATTGTATCAACGAGTTATGAAGAATTAACTCATTTCCTCTGAAGAAATTATATGTATATATATATATATTGAAATAAATCTTTCAGTGCTAAGCTATTGTGTGTGAATCTTAACTACTCGGTTAATTCATATTACAAATATGCAATAATGTACGTCCTTCGGCCGCAACTTAACCAGCGTTAACTACAATCTCTGTCGCAATTCAACAAATTCCAATTCATAATAAATCAAGTATATATTTGATTTTACACTTTCATCATCAATGTACCCGAAACTTTTCAGATAACATCATTCGTACTTTGCGAAATTCACAAGAATTCCACGAACCGAACACCATACATCAACAAATAACGAAGTATTGATTCATAATTTTAATGTCATTAAAGAAATACTGCGTAAAAGTTATGTACTTTTTAAAGCCTTTAGGGATTATTCAATTCTAGTTTCAACCGTAAATTAAATGAGTTTAATTTAACATTAACTCATTAAATCTATGTTACATCTGAAGAAAATATACATATATATATTTTCATAAAGACTGTAATAAAATTCTTTTGTACAAAATATTAATTGTGAATTTTTTTTTTAACGGGTAGGTAATACCCGAGAGATATATAAATTCACAATTAATATGTTACATTCTTCGAATCTGATTCAGCAAATCATCCATTATACTCCCTACTTTCACAACAATATACATTCTTTTATAGAAATCAAAACAACCATACTCATTCAAAATTTAATTACATATTCTGATTTTGAAATCTCAAAATTTAACTTGAGATATGACCAAAATCATCACTCTTAGATCCTTACATCTTTCACAAGCTATATTTTGACTTCAAAACTGTGTTAGAACATCAAATGTATGTTAACGATTACAATCTGTGTTCAAACCCTTCGAAAATTTCTGAAGACACTTCGAATGATGAGCAATCGAGATGATGATCCAACCACATGTTACCCACAGTTATGTACCCGAAAAACTCTTGAAACCAAAGTAAAAGTTTAAACAACGTATCCGCGTCAGATTCTTTGGCATTTATTAGCAAAAATAACTTTGCGACTCCTATTCAAAGTAGCCAGTTTTGTCACAGCTCCAGCAAGTCAACTTCGAATTTTCAGTCAGACTAACCTTATTATAACCTTGAGATATACACCATCGTTACCAGGGAACCTTTTACATTCCACCATATTATTAGCAGATGTACCAACAACTTCATTACCCTTTGACTTTAGCCTCTCCAAAAAGTCATCATAATTATTCATTGAAACCCCATCATTTACTCATTCGCATCTTGTAATGAGAATTGCCATACGAATCATTGGGAATTAGCAATCAGTATTTTGAAATCTTGTAGCATGTCTGCGCCAACAGTTATATGTGTATATATAACGTCTATCTTCTGGACTTAATTTGAATGTGAAGTTTCTGAAAAACACTCCGAACTACGAATTGGTTCTCCGAAAATGGAAAAAATGCTGATGAAGCAGCAAAAACTATAAATGACTTTAAATGGTAAAAGCTGGATGATAATGATGAAGTGTGCTGGCAAAGCGCAGAAAAAGAGAAGTTTTGGAACTGGAAAACGGATTGAGCAAAGTAGGAAGGAGGCTGTGGACAAATTACAAAGACTGAACCTTGACTTTAAAGGATCCAAATGATTCAGTACCTGCTGAAGTCATTAACGAATACCTTGCTCCTGACTCTAAACCCCTGCGGACAATATTCTTCATCATCCTCTGATATTAGAAATTCTAAAATATCATCATATCTTTCATTATAAATATCCTCCATATTTCTGAAGATATTTTCTTAATTCTTCTTATTTGAAATCATTTACCTCTTCGCGCTATCTGTATTACATCATAAAAGAAACTATTTTAGTTTCTAAATTCTGAAAGATTCAAGTTTAAAATAGGAATATTTTGAAGTAGTGTTGAGAACTGAAGCATGAATTAGTATAATATAATGACACTTGATCAATGTGATTATATTACAGTAAGTCATGCTGAGTTTCTAAATGGAATGTGATGATTCACAGATCATAACATCATCATGTGCCATGTTATACGACTCTTGTATTCTATTTAACCTCTAAAATATCAAAAAAATATTTCTTGATGATTCGGCCTTTTCCAAGGTATTCTAGTAATTTGACAAGTCAAGATCGTGCCATCACAATTTCCTTCCTAGAACATTAACAATGTTCATTCCGAAATTCATATCTGTGAATTCTGGACCATTACAAGCGGTGCTTAATCGCAAGAAGAAGAAACGAAAGGACAAAACTCCGAAATAGAAATTGGGGTATAAATTGCAGCAAATAAAAGAGAGAATTAACTGTGAATGATAATGATTATAGAAGACAGAAGCAGAGACTTTGAAATATAAGGGAACATATAAAGCTCAACGACAAACCAGAAATTATAAACCATATATCGATGCATATAGCAATATAAAGACACGGGAGAACTAGAAACACTATAAACCCAAGAGTATAGTAGAAGTAAATAGATTCTTCCGGCGGTAGATGAAAAAGAAGAATGACCGATATGAAAGTTAGAAGTATATCGAGAATCAGAGCTGGATGGAGCATATTGATGAATACTTTAAAATATGAGTTGAGGGGGAAAGAATAGAAGGTGATGAAACATGACTAGGAACTTAGAAATCAACAGATTTAACTCACACAATGGCAGAATAAGTGAATCAAACCCTCTAGTGAATAGGTTAAGTTTTTTTTGATTAATTTAGTCAAACTACAACTAAATCAAGTGTGATTAGATCAACACCTAGAGCTATTATTCACCACATGGGTGATTTGGACTGAGAGAGAATCGGAGGAGCTCACTAGATCTGAGTGTGTGTAACAAATAAGAGGCTTAACCTAAAATGAAGAACATAAGACTTTATATACCCCTGCTGTTGACTCACCCATACGATTCATTCATCACACGTACGAGTTGGCTTCATCAGCCGTACGGGTGATCACTCACTCGTGTCTTCTCATTTAGGTTGTAATTGTGACTTAGCTCAGCATCAACCGTGCGTATGAGCCTGTCAGCCGTACTAGTGAGGCTTCACTCGTACGTCTGACTAAGTCTAACATAGTCAAACATCTAAATCTCGTTCCTGTAGTTCCTGTAACCACATACAAACACAGGATAATAATGAGCAATCATGGTGGCCTGTAAACTGTTGTACCTGCAATGGACGTGGGTAGATGTCTAGGGACTTGCATAAAATGCATCAACAGAAGGTGTGAGTTGTAAGGAAACGAAGGAGGTGAATTTATAAGAAAATCTCCGACAGAATAATTAAAATGGACGATCGCATTTAAAGCGGATCCTAATTTCCTTGATTACCGGAGAGTCAAATCTTATTAAGAAGATTTTCTTCAAATCCCTTGAAATCTGGGAATCAATCATATCTACGTCAAATGATAAGATGAATCTACACTTACTCATTTCACTCTTCTATGTTAGCTTCATTCGTACTCTTCATATAAATGGATTGTTTATCCAAATTATTCGCTGATGATAAAACTCTAATTTTCAGCCCGTATGTATCATGAAAACATACTTATTATCATTCACGACCTTTCCACTTAAATTTCGGGACGAAATTTCTTTAACGGGTAGGTACTGTGACAACCCGGAAATTTCCAACCAAATTTAAACTTTAATCTTTATATGTTTCCGACACAATAAGCAATATTTGTTAAGTTAAATTTCAAGAATTTTAAACTATGTTCATACATTCATTCAACTTCGACCAAGTTCCAACGATTCACGAACCATTAAACGAATATGATTATATATGTATATGTGTATATATATTATAACTTGAAACGTAAATGAAATATTATATTAAATACTTTATATGATTGTATCTGTTTCAAAATGTTTATCAATGGAATTAGAAGATAAGATCAACTGATTGAATTATCAGATATATTAAATTATGATTACAAGTCTCTGTTGAAAGGCCCACGTTGATTTGAGAAATCTTTCCATTTTAACAATATTCGGAAAATGGTAAAGTAATTTATAAATAAGAACAAATTGTCAATCATTGAGAACTAGACAAAGGATAGTGGAAGATTGAATCTCATAAAGACTCGATTGATCTATTTAGTTTCAAACGTACAAAAACGTTTTCAGTTTAAAAAGAACTTTATTATTAAAACGTATATAACTTTTATAAATATCTAGAACCACTTTTGACAACTCATTACTTAACTAGTATGATAAAGATAACGATATTTATATTTTATTTTATTAAATATATATAACGATTTAAATTAATATTATATATATTTATACGCGTATAATACGTACATAGTTTTATACTTTTACTATACTTAAACTTTACCTTTACTTTATTTTTACTTTACTTTAACTTTAATAATTCACTTTAATAATTCATACTTTAATAATTTATACTTTAATAATTCACTTTAATAATTCATACTTTAATAATTCACTTTAATAATTCATACTTTAATAATTCACTTTAATAATTCATACTTTAATAATTCATTTTAATAATTCAAAAATCTATTATAAATAGAATTCAATAGGTTTCATTATTTCATAGAAACTTGAAAATATTTTTCTCTAAACTCTCTCAATCGATTTACATATATATATTTACTCCGTATTATTTCAAGATATTATTAGTATACATAAAATATTACGACGGAGTGTTGTCTGAGTGATTTCGAAATTGTTTTTCGAGTAGGATAGGATTAAGGAAATTATGGGTTATAGCTATAGAGGTAATTGAGTATGGTTCATGGGTATGCTCGTGAGGTCAATATAGTGTTTATCATTTTCGTTGCGTCTACGTACCTTTCCTGCAATATTGAATCTCAATATTGATACGTGAGTACTCATAATTTAACTTTTACATACTAATAGTGTATCCTTGACTAGTGCTCGAGTATTTAGGATTATGCATGCTTGTACTTTTGATATTGCCCTTAGACAGGTTAGGTTGAATCTTGAATTAGTTACACTTGCGGTTGAGATAAGGTATAAGATATGCATGTCCTTGGAAAGCTAGCGAAAAATTAAGAACTTTTCCTTTAGATATCGAATGGTTTCGATGAACGGATTAGAAGTTATAATCAATTGAATTTTCGATATTTTTATTAAAAATGATTATTATTATCGTCGTTTTTATCGTCGTTCTAGTTTTATCTTATTATTATCATTATTATTATCTTTATCAATAAAAGGGATTTATCATAAAAAATTGTTTTCTTTATTACTATCGTTATTATCGTTAAAGTTATAATTAGTATTATTATTATTATTATCCCATTATCATTATCATTATTATTATTATTATTATTATTATTATTAGTATTATTATTATTATTATTATTATTATTATTATTATTATTATCATTATTAATATATATATATATATATATCATTATTTAAAAATGGTTATTGTTATTGTTATTATTATTATTACTATATTATCATTAAGATAATTATTAGTATTATCGTTAATAATATTATAGTAACTATCATTATTAATATTAGTGCAATTAGAACAAATAATTGTAACACCTAAATATTTTGATTACTATTATTATCATTATTATGAACATGATATAAAAGACGATTAAAAGCTGTTAAACGAAACGATTAGGAAATAATGAGTAAGAGTATCATGATGAAATTAAAATATTATAAGATATTAATTTAGATAAAATTATCGTTCTTATTATTTTTATCATTACTATTATTATTAAAAGTATCGTTAGTATTAAAACTATCATTTTAACAAAAATTATCATTTTAATAGAAATGTCATTGTTACTATAAAATATCATTATTATTATTATTTTAAATAGAATTATTATTTTAAAGATAATATTAAAAATTATCGTAAATATTAAAGTTATCATAATTAGAATTATCGTTTTATCATAATGTCATCTTAGTAATTATAAATATTGATATTTTTATAATAATAATTATTATTACAAAATAATACAACTTTTACTTACTATCATTATAGATATTATTTTATCAAATAAATATGTGATACAAACATATTTTACTACGTGTAATAACTTACTTTAATAATACCTATCATATTATCTTTATGATATTAAATGAACCCTATAAATTTTATTACTTAATATATATAAAAGTATATTTGATTATATAAATTTAATATAAAATTTTATTTATTAATAAATAAATTATATTATTTACTCTAATAAATCTTTTTAAAATATTTAAAAATATAAAACGACGATATTTAAACTATATATTAATCATGTATAGATTTTTAGAAATTATTTTGAGTCAAATTTACTTTTGTTGACTTTTGCATATTAGTCTCGAGCATTAGGATTGTGGTACACTATGACTTAACCTAATTTGTTAGACAAATATTGACCAACATATAAATATATATAATTAATTTAGGTTCGTGATTCCGAGGCCAACCTTGCACTTGTTCAATGACGTTATATGTATTTTTACTACGAAATACAGTATGGTGAGTTTCATTTGCCTTTTTACCTTTTATATTTTTGGGCTGGGAATACATGCGCAACTTTTATAAATGTTTTACGAAATAGACACAAGTACGTGAAACTACATTCTATGGTTGAATTATCGAAATCGAATATGCCCCTTTTTATTAAGTCTGGTAATCTAAGAATTAGGGAACAGACACCCTAATTGACGCGAATCCTAAAGATAGATCTATTGGGCCTAACAAACCCCATCCAAAGTACCGGATGCTTTAGTACTTCGAAATTTATATCATGTCCGAAGGAGGATCCCGGAATGATAGGGGATATTCTTATATGTATCTAGTTAATGTCGGTTACCAGGTGTTCACCATATGAATGATTATTTTTGTCTCTATGCATGGGACGTATATTTATGAGAACTGAAAATGAAATTCTTGTGGTCTATTAAAATGATGGAAATAAATGATTATGATAAACTAATGAACTCACCAACCTTTTGGTTGACACTTTAAAGCATGTTTATTCTCAGGTGTTAAAGAAATCTTCCGCTGTGCATTTGCTCATTTTAAAGATATTACTTGGAGTCTTTCATAGCATATTTTGAAGAACGTTGCATTCGAGTCATTGAGTTCATCAAAGATTATTATTAAATCAATTTATAGTTGGATAGTGGATATTATGAAATGGTATGCATGCCTGTCAATTTTCGATGTAAAGAAAGTTTGTCTTTTAAAAACGAATGCAATGTTTGTAAAATGTATCATATAGAGGTCAAATACCTCGCAATGTAATCAACTATTGTGAATCGTTTATAATGTATATGAACGGGTCCTTTCAGTTGGTATCAGAGCGGTGGTCTTAGCGAACCAGGTCTGCATTAGTGTGTCTAACTGATAAGTCGATATGATGCATTAGTGAGTCTGGACTTCGACCGTATCTGCATGTCAAAAGTTTTGCTTATCATTTTGTGTCGAAAATTAACTACTTATCATCCTCAGAAAATTACCTGCTTATCATTTTTAGTCTAAGACACGTCTTGCTGTATTGATTGCATGAATAGTGTATAGACAAAAATTCATATCTTAGCATATCTGCTAAATCATATCTTATCGTATCTGTTACTTTAAACTTTGCCTGACATATCCCGCAAAGTCCTCCGTAATCTACGAAATCTTTTGATCTATATATATATATATATATATATATATATATATATATATATATATATATATATATATATATATATATATATATATTCTATGTAATTAGAATACCATCCGTTAGCCAAAATCATTTCATATCGAAAAAAAAAATCCTTTATCCAATCGTACGAAATGGAATTCGTCATCAGTTCAAGTCACTCAGATTCCGAAATGGAATCCCATTCAAGCTCCGAAAGTAGTGTGACCGGAATAGATCAACCAATCAGTCATCACCTATTCTGGATGAATTGGGGATGGGTTCGTAGCCTCCTCAATCATTGGAGACAAGAAGAAGGTGATCCCTTCCATCCACCACATTGCCCTCTTGATGAAGAACCTGAAGCACTTACCGGCGAACCTGTCTGAAACACCATTTTCTCGCTCATTTCCAGAGTATCTCGTCACGATTATATATTACATTAAATTTTAGATTTTATTTATCCTCTCGTCCGAACCGACAATCACCCCGGTGTAATAGGAGAAGTCAACGAGCTTCGCGCTCGGGTAGTGGCTTTGGAGAATATGGTGCAGAGATTACAAACACCAGCAGCAGCATCAGCAGCATAACCAGTACCACCATCATCAACACCAACAGTACCATTACCACCTCCAACCACAACCGCGTCGTAAACCTCAACTTCACAATCTGTCCCACGAGCATCAACGTCATACGCACCATAGATACCAAGGAGTACCAACAACAATAACTGACGAAGTATTAATTCATAACTTCATTGGAGAAACATTCCGCGACGATTATGTAATCTCTAAAGTCTTAGAGATTATCTAATCTAGCCCTAACCATAAATCAGTTAAGCGAACCAAAATGATGGAAGGAAGAGTAGAAACCCTGACAAAAATGGTGTGTGATTAACAAGCTAAACTTGCTTTACCAACAACATCAATAGTACCATCAGTGTTACCAGCATCGTCAGTACAGTCAACATCCGAATCAACAACACCGATAACATCACAAACTCCGTCAGTTCAAGAATCACTGTGGACATCATTACGAATCAATAACGTTTATATTGTATCAACGAGTTATGAAGAATTAACTCATTTCCTCTGAAGAAATTATATGTATATATATATATATATATATATATATATATATATATATATATATATATATATATATATATATATATATATATATATATATATATTGAAATAAATCTTTCAGTGCTAAGCTATTGTGTGTGAATCTTAACTACTCGGTTAATTCATATTACAAATATGCAATAATGTACGTCCTTCGGCCGCAACTTAACCAGCGTTAACTACAATCTCTGTCGCAATTCAACAAATTCCAATTCATAATAAATCAAGTATATATTTGATTTTACACTTTCATCATCAATGTACCCGAAACTTTTCAGATAACATCATTCGTACTTTGCGAAATTCACAAGAATTCCACGAACCGAACACCATACATCAACAAATAACGAAGTATTGATTCATAATTTTAATGTCATTAAAGAAATACTGCGTAAAAGTTATGTACTTTTTAAAGCCTTTAGGGATTATTCAATTCTAGTTTCAACCGTAAATTAAATGAGTTTAATTTAACATTAACTCATTAAATCTATGTTACATCTGAAGAAAATATACATATATATATTTTCATAAAGACTGTAATAAAATTCTTTTGTACAAAATATTAATTGTGAATTTTTTTTTAACGGGTAGGTAATACCCGAGAGATATATAAATTCACAATTAATATGTTACATTCTTCGAATCTGATTCAGCAAATCATCCATTATACTCCCTACTTTCACAACAATATACATTCTTTTATAGAAATCAAAACAACCATACTCATTCAAAATTTAATTACATATTCTGATTTTGAAATCTCAAAATTTAACTTGAGATATGACCAAAATCATCACTCTTAGATCCTTACATCTTTCACAAGCTATATTTTGACTTCAAAACTGTGTTAGAACATCAAATGTATGTTAACGATTACAATCTGTGTTCAAACCCTTCGAAAATTTCTGAAGACACTTCGAATGATGAGCAATCGAGATGATGATCCAACCACATGTTACCCACAGTTATGTACCCGAAAAACTCTTGAAACCAAAGTAAAAGTTTAAACAACGTATCCGCGTCAGATTCTTTGGCATTTATTAGCAAAAATAACTTTGCGACTCCTATTCAAAGTAGCCAGTTTTGTCACAGCTCCAGCAAGTCAACTTCGAATTTTCAGTCAGACTAACCTTATTATAACCTTGAGATATACACCATCGTTACCAGGGAACCTTTTACATTCCACCATATTATTAGCAGATGTACCAACAACTTCATTACCCTTTGACTTTAGCCTCTCCAAAAAGTCATCATAATTATTCATTGAAACCCCATCATTTACTCATTCGCATCTTGTAATGAGAATTGCCATACGAATCATTGGGAATTAGCAATCAGTATTTTGAAATCTTGCAGCATGTCTGCGCCAACAGTTATATGTGTATATATAACGTCTATCTTCTGGACTTAATTTGAATGTGAAGTTTCTGAAAAACACTCCGAACTACGAATTGGTTCTCCGAAAATGGAAAAAATGCTGATGAAGCAGCAAAAACTATAAACGACTTTAAATGGTAAAAGCTGGATGATAATGATGAAGTGTGCTGGCAAAGCGCAGAAAAAGAGAAGTTTTGGAACTGGAAAACGGATTGAGCAAAGTAGGAAGGAGGCTGTGGACAAATTACAAAGACTGAACCTTTACTTTAAAGGATCCAAATGATTCAGTACCTGCTGAAGTCATTAACGAATACCTTGCTCCTGACTCTAAACCCCTGCGGACAATATTCTTCATCATCCTCTGATATTAGAAATTCTAAAATATCATCATATCTTTCATTATAAATATCCTCCATATTTCTGAAGATATTTTCTTAATTCTTCTTATTTGAAATCATTTACCTCTTCGCGCTATCTGTATTACATCATAAAAGAAACTATTTTAGTTTCTAAATTCTGAAAGATTCAAGTTTAAAATAGGAATATTTTGAAGTAGTGTTGAGAACTGAAGCATGAATTAGTATAATATAATGACACTTGATCAATGTGATTATATTACAGTAAGTCATGCTGAGTTTCTAAATGGAACGTGATGATTCACAGATCATAACATCATCATGTGCCATGTTATACGACTCTTGTATTCTATTTAACCTCTAAAATATCAAAAAAATATTTCTTGATGATTCGGCCTTTTCCAAGGTATTCTAGTAATTTGACAAGTCAAGATCGTGCCATCACAATTTCCTTCCTAGAACATTAACAATGTTCATTCCGAAATTCATATCTGTGAATTCTGGACCATTACAAGCGGTGCTTAATCGCAAGAAGAAGAAACGAAAGGACAAAACTCCGAAATAGAAATTGGGGTATAAATTGCAGCAAATAAAAGAGAGCATTAACTGTGAATGATAATGATTATAGAAGACAGAAGCAGAGACTTTGAAATATAAGGGAACATATAAAGCTCAACGACAAACCAGAAATTATAAACCATATATCGATGCATATAGCAATATAAAGACACGGGAGAACTAGAAACACTATAAACCCAAGAGTATAGTAGAAGTAAATAGATTCTTCCGGCGGTAGATGAAAAAGAAGAATGACCGATATGAAAGTTAGAAGTATATCGAGAATCAGAGCTGGATGGAGCATATTGATGAATACTTTAAAATATGAGTTGAGGGGGAAAGAATAGAAGGTGATGAAACATGACTAGGAACTTAGAAATCAACAGATTTAACTCACACAATGGCAGAATAAGTGAATCAAACCCTCTAGTGAATAGGTTAAGTTTTTTTTGATTAATTTAGTCAAACCACAACTAAATCAAGTGTGATTAGATCAACACCTAGAGCTATTATTCACCACATGGGTGATTTGGACTGAGAGAGAATCGGAGGAGCTCACTAGATCTGAGTGTGTGTAACAAATAAGAGGCTTAACCTAAAATGAAGAACATAAGACTTTATATACCCCTGCTGTTGACTCACCCATACGATTCATTCATCACACGTACGAGTTGGCTTCATCAGCCGTATGGGTGATCACTCACTCGTGTCTTCTCATTTAGGTTGTAATTGTGACTTAGCTCAGCATCAACCGTGCGTATGAGCCTGTCAGCCGTACTAGTGAGGCTTCACTCGTACGTCTGACTAAGTCTAACATAGTCAAACATCTAAATCTCGTTCCTGCAGTTCCTGTAACCACATACAAACACAGGATAATAATGAGCAATCATGGTGGCCTGTAAACTGTTGTACCTGCAATGGACGTGGGTAGATGTCTAGGGACTTGCATAAAATGCATCAACAGAAGGTGTGAGTAGTAAGGAAACGAAGGAGGTGAATTTATAAGAAAATCTCCGACAGAATAATTAAAATGGACGATCGCATTTAAAGCGGATCCTAATTTCCTTGATTACCGGAGAGTCAAATCTTATTAAGAAGATTTTCTTCAAATCCCTTGAAATCTGGGAATCAATCATATCTACGTCAAATGATAAGATGAATCTACACTTACTCATTTCACTCTTCTATGTTAGCTTCATTCGTACTCTTCATATAAATGGATTGTTTATCCAAATTATTCGCTGATGATAAAACTCTAATTTTCAGCCCGTATGTATCATGAAAACATACTTATTATCATTCACGACCTTTCCACTTAAATTTCGGGACGAAATTTCTTTAACGGGTAGGTACTGTGACAACCCGGAAATTTCCAACCAAATTTAAACTTTAATCTTTATATGTTTCCGACACAATAAGCAATATTTGTTAAGTTAAATTTCAAGAATTTTAAACTATGTTCATACATTCATTCAACTTCGACCAAGTTCCAACGATTCACGAACCATTAAACGAATATGATTATATATGTATATGTGTATATATATTATAACTTGAAACGTAAATGAAATATTATATTAAATACTTTATATGATTGTATCTGTTTCAAAATGTTTATCAATGGAATTAGAAGATAAGATCAACTGATTGAATTATCAGATATATTAAATTATGATTACAAGTCTCTGTTGAAAGGCCCACGTTGATTTGAGAAATCTTTCCATTTTAACAATATTCGGAAAATGGTAAAGTAATTTATAAATAAGAACAAATTGTCAATCATTGAGAACTAGACAAATGATAGTGGAAGATTGAATCTCATAAAGACTCGATTGATCTATTTAGTTTCAAACGTACAAAAACGTTTTCAGTTTAAAAAGAACTTTATTATTAAAACGTATATAACTTTTATAAATATCTAGAACCACTTTTGACAACTCATTACTTAACTAGTATGATAAAGATAACGATATTTATATTTTATTTTATTAAATATATATAACGATTTAAATTAATATTATATATATTTATACGCGTATAATACGTACATAGTTTTATACTTTTACTATACTTAAACTTTACCTTTACTTTATTTTTACTTTACTTTAACTTTAATAATTCATACTTTAATAATTTATACTTTAATAATTCACTTTAATAATTCATACTTTAATAATTCACTTTAATAATTCATACTTTAATAATTCACTTTAATAATTCATACTTTAATAATTCATTTTAATAATTCAAAAATCTATTATAAAAAGAATTCAATAGGTTTCATTATTTCATAGAAACTTGAAAATATTTTTCTCTAAACTCTCTCAATCGATTTACATATATATATTTACTCCGTATTATTTCAAGATATTATTAGTATACATAAAATATTACGACGGAGTGTTGTCTGAGTGATTTCGAAATTGTTTTTCGAGTAGGATAGGATTAAGGAAATTATGGGTTATAGCTATAGAGGTGATTGAGTATGGTTCATGGGTATGCTCGTGAGGTCAATATAGTGTTTATCATTTCCGTTGCGTCTACGTACCTTTCCTGCAATATTGAATCTCAATATTGATACGTGAGTACTCATAATTTAACTTTTACATACTAATAGTGTATCCTTGACTAGTGCTCGAGTATTTAGGATTATGCATGCTTGTACTTTTGATATTGCCCTTAGACAGGTTAGGTTGAATCTTGAATTAGTTACACTTGCGGTTGAGATAAGGTATAAGATATGCATGTCCTTGGAAAGCTAGCGAAAAATTAAGAACTTTTCCTTTAGATATCGAATGGTTTCGATGAACGGATTAGAAGTTATAATCAATTGAATTTTTGATATTTTTATTAAAAATGATTATTATTATCGTCGTTTTTATCGTCGTTCTAGTTTTATCTTATTATTATCATTATTATTATCTTTATCAATAAAAGGGATTTATCATAAAAAATTGTTTTCTTTATTACTATCGTTATTATCGTTAAAGTTATAATTAGTATTATTATTATTATTATCCCATTATCATTATCATTATTATTATTATTATTATTATTATTAGTATTATTATTATTATTATTATTATTATTATTATTATTATTATTATTATCATTATTAATATATATATATATATCATTATTTAAAAATGGTTATTGTTATTGTTATTATTATTATTACTATATTATCATTAAGATAATTATTAGTATTATCGTTAATAATATTATAGTAACTATCATTATTAATATTAGTGCAATTAAAACAAATAATTGTAACACCTAAATATTTTGATTACTATTATTATCATTATTATGAACACGATATAAAAGACGATTAAAAGCTGTTAAACGAAACGATTAGGAAATAATGAGTAAGAGTATCATGATGAAATTAAAATATTATAAGATATTAATTTAGATAAAATTATCGTTCTTATTATTTTTATCATTACTATTATTATTAAAAGTATCGTTAGTATTAAAACTATCATTTTAACAAAAATTATCATTTTAATAGAAATGTCATTGTTACTATAAAATATCATTATTATTATTATTTTAAATAGAATTATTATTTTAAAGATAATATTAAAAATTATCGTAAATATTAAAGTTATCATAATTAGAATTATCGTTTTATCATAATGTCATCTTAGTAATTATAAATATTGATATTTTTATAATAATAATTATTATTACAAAATAATACAACTTTTACTTACTATCATTATAGATATTATTTTATCAAATAAATATGTGATACAAACATATTTTACTACGTGTAATAACTTACTTTAATAATACCTATCATATTATCTTTATGATATTAAATGAACCCTATAAATTTTATTACTTAATATATATAAAAGTATATTTGATTATATAAATTTAATATAAAATTTTATTTATTAATAAATAAATTATATTATTTACTCTAATAAATCTTTTTAAAATATTTAAAAATATAAAACGACGATATTTAAACTATATATTAATCATGTATAGATTTTTAGAAATTATTTTGAGTCAAATTTACTTTTGTTGACTTTTGCATATTAGTCTCGAGCATTAGGATTGTGGTACACTATGACTTGACCTAATTTGTTAGACAAATATTGACCAACATATAAATATATATAATTAATTTAGGTTCGTGATTCCGAGGCCAACCTTGCACTTGTTCAATGACGTTATATGTATTTTTACTACGAAATACAGTATGGTGAGTTTCATTTGCCTTTTTACCTTTTATATTTTTGGGCTGGGAATACATGCGCAACTTTTATAAATGTTTTACGAAATAGACACAAGTACGTGAAACTACATTCTATGGTTGAATTATCGAAATCGAATATGCCCCTTTTTATTAAGTCTGGTAATCTAAGAATTAGGGAACAGACACCCTAATTGACGCAAATCCTAAAGATAGATCTATTGGGCCTAACAAACCCCATCCAAAGTACCGGATGCTTTAGTACTTCGAAATTTATATCATGTCCGAAGGAGGATCCCGGAATGATAGGGGATATTCTTATATGTATCTAGTTAATGTCGGTTACCAGGTGTTCACCATATGAATGATTATTTTTGTCTCTATGCATGGGACGTATATTTATGAGAACTGAAAATGAAATTCTTGTGGTCTATTAAAATGATGGAAATAAATGATTATGATAAACTAATGAACTCACCAACCTTTTGGTTGACACTTTAAAGCATGTTTATTCTCAGGTGTTAAAGAAATCTTCCGCTGTGCATTTGCTCATTTTAAAGATATTACTTGGAGTCTTTCATAGCATATTTTGAAGAACGTTGCATTCGAGTCATTGAGTTCATCAAAGATTATTATTAAATCAATTTATAGTTGGATAGTGGATATTATGAAATGGTATGCATGCCTGTCAATTTTCGATGTAAAGAAAGTTTGTCTTTTAAAAATGAATGCAATGTTTGTAAAATGTATCATATAGAGGTCAAATACCTCGCAATGTAATCAACTATTGTGAATCATTTATAATGTATATGAACGGGTCCTTTCAACACTCGATCGGATACGATGGGCGGGGTATTTATATGTACGAATAATAGTTCATTTAACCGGACACGGGAATGGATTAATAGTCACTAGAATTATTAAAATAGGGGTGAAATTATGTACAAGGACACTTGGCATAATTGATAACAAAGTATTAAAGCCTTGGGTTACACGCAGTCGATAACCTGGCGTAATTATTAAACAAAGTATTAAAACCTTGTTACAGTTTAAGTCCCCAATTAGTTGGAATATTTGACTTCGGATATAAGGATAATTTGATAAGGACACTCGCACTTTATATTTATGACTGATGGACTGTTATGGACAAAAACCAGACGGGCATATTAAATAATCCAGGACAAAGAACAATTAACCCATGAGAATAAACTAAAAATCAACACGTCAAACATCATGATTACGGAAGTTTAAATAAGCATAATATATTTTATTTCATATTTCCTCGTACTTTTATTTATTGTCATTTTAATTATTGTTATTTATTTTATATTGTTAGTTAAATATCGTCATTTACTTTACGCTTCGCTTAAAATATAAAATCGACAAACCGGTCATTAAACGGTAAAACCCCCTTTTATATATTATTAATATAATATATTTTGTACGAATATAATTGTTTAAAATATAGTGTGAAATAAGCCAGCTCCCTGTGGAACGAACCGGACTTACTAAAAACTACACTACTCTACGATTAGGTACACTGCCTATAGTGTTGTAGCAAGGTTTAGGTATATCCCATTTGTAAATAAATAATTAAAACTTGTGTAATTTGTAACGTATTTCGTAGTAAAATATAGTACTATTTCATATACCCCCACGCTATATATATTTATATTTTAATTTTAATTTTAATTTTAAATCCTAATAATAAGGGTATGTTAGCGAATGTTGTAAGGGTGTAAGTCTAAATTCTGTCCGTGTAACGCTACGCTATTTTTAATCATTGTAAGTTATGTTCAACCTTTTTAATTTAATGTCTCGTAGCTAAGTTATTATTATGCTTATTTAATCCGAAGTAATCATGATGTTGGGCTAATTACTAAAATTGGGTAATTGGGCTTTGTATATAATTGGGGTTTGGACAAAAGAACGACACTTGTGGAAATTAGACTATGGGCTATTAATGGGCTTTATATTTGTTTAACTAAATGATAGTTTGTTAATGTTAATATAAATATTTATAATTGGACGTACCCATAAATTACCATATACACTCGATCGGACACGATGGGCGGGGTATTTATATGTACGAATAATCGTTCATTTAACCGGACACGGGAATGGATTAATAGTCATTAGAATTATTAAAACAGGGGTGAAATTATGTACAAGGACACAAGGAAATACTATTAAATACGATATAATTTTAAACAAGATATTTATTTATTTATAGAATGGATATACTTAAACCTTGCTACAACACTTATAGGCAGTGTACCTAATCGTACAGTAGTGTAGTTTTTAGTAAGTCCGGTTCGTTCCACAGAGAAAATCTTTAAACAAAGCTTAACGCTATATTAGTTTACTTTTATAAAAATACAAATATATATATATAAGTAATATTATTATTATAAAGGGGGATTTTTACCGTTTAATGACCAGTTTGTCAATTTTAAAACTTTAGTCGCAGTTAAAACAAAATGTAAAATATTAAATAAATAAAAGACTTAATTTAAAGCGTAAAGTAAATAACGATAATGAAATTGCGATAAATAAAAGTGCGATCAAATAAACTTGCGATAATTAAAAAGTACGATAATTAAAAGTGCAATTAAATACAATAACAATAAAATAAAATGCGATAATTAGAAGTGCAATTAAATATAAAATTAAAGGAAATTAAATATGAAATAAAATAATTATGCTTATTTAAACTTCCGTAATCATGATGTTTGACGTGTTGATTTTAGTTTTATGCCCATGGGTTAATTGTCCTTTATCCTGGATTATTTAATATGTCCGTCTGGTTTTGTCCATAACAGTCCATCAGTCATAAATATAAAGTGCGAGTGTCCTCGTCAAATTATCCTTATACCTGAAGTTAAATATTCCAACTAATTTGGGGACTTAAACTGTAACAAGATTTTAATACTTTGTTTAATAATTACACCAGGATGTCGACTGAGTGTAACCCAAGGTTTTAATACTTTGTTATCAATTATGCCAAGTGTCCTTGTACATAATTTCACCCCTGTTTTAATAATTCTAGTGATAGTGACTATTAATCCATTCCCGTGTTTGGTTAAATGAACTATTATTCGTACATATAAATACCCCGCCCATCGTGTCCGATCGAGTGTATATGGTTATTTATAGGGACATCCAATTGTAAATCTTTATATTAAAATTAACAAACTATCATTTAGTTAAACAAATATAAAGCCCATTAATAGCCCATAGTCTAATTTCCACAAGTGTCGTTCTTTTGTCCAAACCCCAATTATGGTACAAAGCCCAATTACCCAGTCTTTAATATTTAGTCCAACATCATGATTACTTTGGCTCAAATAAGCATAATAATAACTTAAGTACGAGACATTAATTTAAAAAGGAGAACATAACTTACATTGAGTATTTATCGCGTAATGTTACACGGACAGAATTTCGACCTCAAAAACCCGTAAAATAACCTTTACATAACCCGAACTAATCTAATATAAAACTAATCTATACTATATATATATATATATATATATATATATATATATATATATATATATATATATATATATATTTATTTATATTATACTACGGAGTATTATTATTATTATGTTTATTTTTTTATATTTTTACTCGCAGAATTCGTGACCTTTTATAGGCATTTTGGAATTTGGCAGCTCCGCGAGTCGTGCAGTTTTTGGCCTTCAAACTCCGCGAGTCGTGGAGTTTGAAAATCCAGCTCACAAACTTTTGGCTCCTAGCTTGTCGACATAATAAATATATAAATATAAAATATAAATAATTAATATAATTATTTATATATTATATTATATTCTTGTGCATAGTTGACTTGTAATTTTTGGTCCGTTGCGTCGGGCGTTGATAGTTGACTCATGTCCCGGTTCCGGATTTTCGAACGTCCTTGCGTACAATTTAATATCTTGTACTTCGCGTTTTGTAACTTGTACTCTTGTCATTTTTAGATGTTTTTCATCAATAAATTGAACCTTTTGAATTGTATCTTGTACATTTGAGCTTTTTGGACGTTTGTGTCTTCAAATCTTCATTTTTGCCTTTTGTCTTCGCACTTATTTATTTAAACAATTACAATGAAAATATAATACAATTACATATGAAAACCTATTATTTAGGAGGGATATTCCTATGAAATATATGTTCCTTTTTAGCCTTATCAAATATCCCCACACTTGAGCGTTGCTTGTCCTCAAGCAATACAGAACTTGTAATAAAAACATACACGAATCACTTTTTTATTCATCACACTTTGTACATCAGTGATTTTGATATGGTGGTATAAACAATGATAGTAACGATAGAACCATGGTTAAAAGTGGGTGTGTCTTTCACAGTTGCCTCGGGTCTAGGTCAACGACACTTGCAATCAAATAGCCGATTTACTTTCGGTTTCCAAAGCAAAGTGCACATTTGAAAGGCGGTTTACAGTCCCACATGACTATGAAAATTTAGATTCGTTAGGAAATTGGATCTTTATGAAAATATTTGATCTTTTGAAAATTCAATCTAGCTTTTACCCTAGACAAGTTTTCCGGAATAACCCTTCACCGGTGTTTGCAAAATATTTTTGTGGGTTGTGTGGGTTTCAGATTTAAGAATTTTAGCTCAACACTTATGGTTTTGTGTTACCCACTTGCTAACATTGTATTAGGAAAGCAACACATCCAGTTTACTTGTCCCGTATATTACCTTTCGGCAAACTACCGTCCGGTTGTAAAGGAAAGCGATGAACAAGAAACTGTTAAGGCAATGTCTAATGACATGCATTAGATTATGGTCCAAAAACCTGTCGGATGCTATTACTATCCTTGGTAGGAGCAATAGTAAAGATCATCCTAAAAGTTTTCCGGTCTGGCACAAGGTCCTGTCTTCGACCATGCTATGCAACCGCCGTTCTTACGGTTGACACCTGATTTGGTTCAGGTGACCTAATGAATTCCAGGTGAATTCCTAGGATTTTACGTTCAATGGTAATGAACGCATTGAAAAATGGTTTTCCGAAAACAAATCGGTTTTAATTTTGATCAAAATATTTTCTCGTTCAAGCTCGAGTTTAGATATCATTGAATTCCATGAGTTTGTAATTCTCAATCTTTAAGGTCAATCTCAAGGATTGAGTAATATCAGTCTTAAAAGCTGATTTTTGATCTTTAAGGAGATTATCCTTTCTGGGGATCTGATTCATTAGTCTTATCAAGCTAATTTGCACGGTGCCCCCCATTGTACGAGATAAATCCTTCTCATGGTTAGGATAAATCTGACCACCTGGCGACCCTGTTTGATGCTGAGGTCCGTGAATTTCCTGCTGATTTTAGAGATGACTTTTCTAGATTTTTCGTCAACCTACAGCTGGTCTGGACGGCAACTTCTTGACCGAAATCAAGAAGCGCGTGTCTTTTTCGGAAGACTTTACTTCCTTTTAACGATGGAATTGATTCATCGTGTAGATCCATCTTTCATTACAGTAAATCGGGTAAAACAGTTAATTTAGTCCAAAACAAAAGCACCTGCAATAACTTTACGGAAACATGTGATAGATAATTTTTTATTGAATAACTTGGTATATTCTCCCCACACTTGGCTTTTATTTATTATGTTCTTTGCCTTTTTATTCTCTTATATTCCATTTTAAATGAATTCAAGCGTTTTGGGTTGTTTCTCAATTTATGTCCTTTCCGAGGTAACGATAATTTCGGTATTAACACCTAATTTTCATCGTTCATAAATATGTATAAACATGATTTTGAATTCATTTATTTGAAAATTTTTAAAATTTTCATAAAATTTGGCAAATAAACTAAGTGCAAACCCGGGAGAATTTATAACCCTTCCCCACACTTGAGATCATGCAATGCCCTCATTTGCATGAAATCAGACTATAATTATAAATTCACGAGGGTGATTAGTGTAGAAAGTAGTTAAAGATACCATAAAATTGCAGGATGATAGATGGTGCACCTCATCGTTCATTCCTTCTTGTTTTATCACACATGTTTTTCTTCAAAAACGGTTGCTTTTCTGAACTGTTTGATAATTTTTGAAAATGCGTCTTTTACCCTAACTTATCATGCATTTTTATTAACGAGTTATGCATTAACCCGAACCCCGAATTTAACGTTAAGTGAGGTTAGACTTCTCCACACTTAGCTGACGACATGTGAAGTCGGTAGAATAAGTTCCACGAATTAAAATAGTGAGCCAGTTATTTACATCTCGGGTGGTGTATAATATATCAATGGGTTTAAAGTTTAGACTCACCCGATCGTCACTACTTAATTCTTTTTTAAGTGTAGCTTTTAGTAAATGGATATGTCTCTTTTCTGGTTCTTGGTCAAATGGATCGATATACACCGACATACATATTTCTATAGGGTGGACAATTCCTAACATTTCCTTCCTTTTATTCTCAGGATCAAAGTTTTCACCTCTATTACCCAATTGGGTGAAATTCGAGGTGTCATTATCTATTACAGCTCGTAGTTCATTTCCGGTGGATGACTCGTCTATTGAGAATATTGGGTTGGAAGGTTGTGGAATGGTGAAGTTCGGTTTGGCCTCGGGGGTAAATTTTTCAACGTTATCGTATTCCCAAGAGTACCAATTTGTTACCCTTACTTCTTCTTTATCCATTGATGGATCGATGATTTCGTCGGTAGAGGCTAATGTGTCGATATGTTGTGAAATTGGTAAGACTGAATAAAAAGTATCATCGGGATAGTTGGTGATTTCGGAGCTCTCGAATTCATCAAAATTCGATGATATGAGATTTTCTTGCACACGACTCCTCAGATCAACAGGTGTGTAGTCTGATAGAGTTTCAGCTTGCCGGTTTACAAACTCTCTCATTTGTTCATTTTGAGCATTGAGTTCTTCGAGTTTGATTTTCATATTGTCTAATAAATTTTCAGACACGTAATTTTCCTCGTCTACTGGTTGTTGAGTTTGGAAATATTCTTGGGAATAATCCCAATTTGAATTGTATTCTTCATAATCATTCCATTCAGGTTCCGTGGGTGCGTAATTTTCCATAGGAACGTAATAATAACATTCCCATGTTGAGTGATAATCTCCACAGATTTCACAACCAGTTATTGTTTCGTCATTCGTGATCCAAGATTGATCGAACGAATTGTCATCAACACCCGTTTGAGAGTATTGATTTAATTGATTTTGGATATCAAAAAGAGTTTCCATAGCCTTGTTTTCAAAATTTTCCATTTTATTGCGATGGCCAAATTTTAGTTACAATGTGGTGCATTTACTAATTATCCTATTAGTTATAAAAATAGAAAAACTTATATAAGTTTTAAAATTAATAGACTTTTCTGCTTTTGCCCACATTTCGAATAGCCAAAAGATGCAGCAGGGAGCCAGAACCCTTTAAATCGGAAGCTCACAACTCAGCCACTAACAAATCCAACTATTACTACGAAGCAGAAAATTGTCATCGTCCATTAATTTAACCACTTAAATAATTTTTCTTTCCGTTTGAGATATTAGATAAAAAATAGAGAAAATTTCTAAGTCCTAAAAACTAAAGCGTCGAGAAATAAGAAAGAAAAAGAGTGCGCGTCGAAAAACGTCAAAAAATAAAAATAAGAAAGAAAAACGTCAAAACTTAAAAGTCTAAAAATTATATCTAAAAAGTTGCGCCTAAAGGTCTAAAGGTAAATGCAATTTTATTCAGAAAACGGCAATTACTTAAAGGCACTAAAATCTATTTAAAACTAAAGCGAAAAACGGCGTCGCAAAATTCTAAAGCACCTAAATCTTAGTCTAAAGAAAAATCACTCAAGGGATTTTATGGCAAAGCCTAAAAATCTAGAAGTAAAAATAACTATGGCAAAAACTATGGATTAAAACTAAATACGAGCGAAAAACATACAAATATTACGCTAAAAACAAATAAAAAGGGACAAAATATAAAAATATACTAAAATCCGTAAAAAGTACAATTTTTATAAAAATATTATTTTTATATTATTTATTTAATATTGTTAGTTAAATATCGTCATTTACTTTACGCTTCGCTTAAAATATAAAATCGACAAACCGGTCATTAAACGGTAAAACCCCCTTTTATATATTATTAATATAATATATTTTGTACGAATATAATTGTTTAAAATATAGTGTGAAATAAGCCAGCTCTCAAACGGGTGTTGATGACAATTCGTTCGGTCAATCTTGGATCACGAATGATGAAACAATAACTGGTTGTGAAAACTGTGGAGATTATCACTCAACATGGGAATGTTATTATTACGTTCCTATGGAAAATTACGCACCCACGGAACCTGAATGGAATGATTATGAAGAATACAATTCAAATTGGGATTATTCCCAAGAATATTTCTAAACTCAACAACCAGTAGACGAGGAAAATTACATGTCTGAAAATTTATTAGACAATATGAAAATCAAACTCGAAGAACTCAATGCTCAAAATGAACAAATGAGAGAGTTTGTAAACCGGCAAGCTGAAACTCTATCAGACTACACACCTGTTGATCTGAGGAGTCGTGTGCAAGAAAATCTCATATCATCGAATTTTGATGAATTCGAGAGCTCCGAAATCACCAACTATCCCGATGATACTTTTTATTCAGTCTTACCAATTTCACAACATATCGACACATTAGCCTCTACCGACGAAATCATCGATCCATCAATGGATAAAGAAGAAGTAAGGGTAACAAATTGGTACTCTTGGGAATACGATAACGTTGAAAATTTTACCCCCGAGGCCAAACCGAACTTCACCATTCCACAACCTTCCAACCCAATATTCTCAATAGACGAGTCATCCACCGGAAATGAACTACGAGCTGTAATAGATAATGACACCTCGAATTTCACCCAATTGGGTAATAGAGGTAAAAACTTTGATCATGAGAATAAAAGGAAGGAAATGTTAGGAATTGTCCACCCTATAGAAATATGTATGTCAGTGTATATCGATCCATTTGACCAAGAACCAGAAAAGAGACATATCCATTTACTAAAAGCTACACTTAAAAAAGAATTAAGTAGCGACGATCGGGTGAGTCTAAACTTTAAACCCATTGATATATTATAAACCACCCGAGATGTAAATAACTGGCTCATTATTTTAATTCGTGGAACTTATTCTACCGACTTCACATGTCGTCAGCTAAGTGTGGAGAAGTCTAACCTCACTTAACGTTAAATTCTGGGTTTGGGTTAATGCATAACTCATTAATAAAAATGCATGATAAGTTAGGGTAAAAGACGCATTTTCAAAAATTATCAAACAGTTCAGAAAAGCAACCGTTTTTGAAGAAAAACATGTGTGATAAAACAAGAAGGAATGAACGATGAGGTGCACCATCTATCATCCTGCAATTTTATGGTATCTTTAACTACTTTCTACACTAATCACCCTCGTGAATTTATAATTATAGTCTGATTTTATGCAAATGAGGGCATTGCATGATCTCAAGTGTGGGGAAGGGTTATAAATTCTCTAGGGTTTGCACTTAGTTTATTTGCCAAATTTTGTGAAAATTTTAAAAATTTTCAAATAAATGAATTCAAAATCATGTTTATACATATTTATGAATGATGAAAATTAGGTGTTAATACCGAAATTATCGTTAACTCGAAAAGGACATAAATTGAGAAACAACCCAAAACGCTTGAATTCATTTAAAATGGAATATAAGAGAATAAAAAGGCAAAGAACATAATAAATAAAAGCCAAGTGTGGGGAGAATATACCAAGTTATTCAATAAAAAATTATCTATCACATGTTTCCGTAAAGTTATTGCAGGTGCTTTTGTTTTGGACTAAATTAACTGTTTTACCCGATTTACTGTAATGAAAGATGGATCTACACGATGAATCAATTCCATCGTTAAAAGGAAGTAAAGTCTTCCGAAAAAGACACGCGCTTCTTGATTTAGGTCAAGAAGTTGCCGTCCAGACCAGCTGTAGGTTGACGAAAAATCTAGAAAAGTCATCTCTAAAATCAGCAGGAAATCCACGGACCTCAGCATCAAACAGGGTCGCCAGGTGGTCAGATTTATCCTAACCATGAGAAGGATTTATCTCGTACAATGGGGGGCACCGTGCAAATTAGCTTGATATGACTAATGAATCAGATCTCCAAAAAGGATAATCTCCTTAAAGATCAAAAATCAGCTTTTAAGACTGATATTACTCAATCCTTGAGATTGACCTTAAAGATTGAGAATTACAAACTCATGGAATTCAATGATATCTAAACTCGAGCTTGAACGAGAAAATATTTTGATCAAAATTAAAACCGATTTGTTTTCTGAAAACCCATTTTCAATGCGTTCATTACCATTGAACGTAAAATCCTAGGAATTCACCTGGAATTCATTAGGTCACCTGAACCAAATCAGGTGTCAACCGTAAGAACGGTGGTTGCATAGCATGGTCGAAGATAGGACCTTGTGCCAGACCGGAAAATTTTTAGGATGATCTTTACTATTGCTCCTACCAAGGATAGTAATAGCATCCGACACGTTTTTGGACCATAATCAAATGCATGTCATTAGACATTGCCTTAAAAGTTTCTTGTTCATCGCTTTCCTTTACAACCGGACAGTAGTTTGCCGAAAGGTAATATACGGGACAAGTAAACTGGACGTGTTGCTTTCCTAATACAAGGTTAGCAAGTGGGTAACACAAAACCACAAGTGTTGAGCTAAAATTTTTAAATCTGAAACCCACACAACCCACAAAAATATTTTGCAAACACCGGTGAAGGGTTATTCCGGAAAACTTGTCTAGGGTAAAAGCTAGATTGAATTTTCAAAAGATCAACTGTTTTCATAAAGATCCAATTTCCTAACGGATCTAAATTTTTATAGTCATGTGGGACTGTAAACCGCCTTTCAAATGTGCACTTTGCTTTGGAAACCGAAAGTAAATCGGCTATTTGATTGCAAGTGTCGTTGACCTAAACCCGAGGCAACTGTGGATGACACACCCACTTTTAACCATGGTTCTATCGTTACTATCATTGTTTATACCACCATATCAAAATCACTGATGTACAAAGTGTGATGAATAAAAAAGTGATTCGTGTATGTTTTTATTTCAAGTTCTGTATTGCTTGAGGACAAGCAACGCTCAAGTGTGGGGATATTTGATAAGGCTAAAAAGGAACATATATTTTATAGCAATATCCCTCCTAAATAATAGGTTTTCATATGTAATTGTATTATATTTTCATTGTAATTGTTTAAATAAATAAGTGCGAAGACAAAAGGCAAAAACGAAGATTTGAAGACACAAACGTCCAAAAAACTCAAATGTACAAGATACAATTCAAAAGGTTCAATTTATTGATGAAAAACGTCTAAAAATGACAAGAGTACAAGTTACAAAACGCAAAGTACAAGATATTAAATTGTACGCAAGGACGTTCAAAAATCCGGAACCGGGACATGAGTCAACTATCAACGCCCGACGCAACGGACCAAAAATTACAAGTCAACTATGCACAAGAATATAATATAATATATAAATAATTATATTAATTATTTATATTTTATATTTATATATTTATTATGTCGACAAGCTAGGAGCCAAAAGTTTGTGAGCTGGATTTTCAAACTCCACGACTCGCGGAGTTTGAAGGCCAAAAACTCCACGACTCGCGGAGCTGCCAAATTCCAAAATGCCTATAAAAGGTCACGAATTCTGCGAGTAAAAATATAAAAAAATAAACATAATAATAATAATACTCCGTAGTATAATATAAATAAATATATAATATATATATATATATATATATATATATATATATATATATATATATATATATATATATATATATATATATATATATATATATATATATATATATATATAGTATAGATTAGTTTTATATTAGATTAGTTCAGGTTATGTAAAGGTTATTTTATGGGTTTTTGAAGTCGAAATTCTGTCCGTGTAACACTACGCGATAAATACTCAATGTAAGTTATGTTCTCCTTTTTAAATTAATGTCTCGTACTTAAGTTATTATTATGCTTATTTGAGCCAAAGTAATCATGATGTTGGACTAAATATTAAAGACTGGGTAATTAGGCTTTGTACCATAATTGGAGTTTGGACAAAAGAACGACACTTGTGGAAATTAGACTATGGGCTATTAATGGGCTTTATATTTGTTTAACTAAATGATAGTTTGTTAATTTTAATATAAAGATTTACAATTGGACGTCCCTATAAATAACCATATACACTCGATCGGACACGATGGGCGGGGTATTTATATGTACGAATAATAGTTCATTTAACCGGACACGGGAATGGATTAATAGTCACTAGAATTATTAAAACATGGGTGAAATTATGTACAAGGACACTTGGCATAATTGATAACAAAGTATTAAAGCCTTGGGTTACACGCAGTCGATAACCTGGTGTAATTATTAAACAAAGTATTAAAACCTTGTTACAGTTTAAGTCCCCAATTAGTTGGAATATTTGACTTCGGATATAAGGATAATTTGACAAGGACACTCGCACTTTATATTTATGACTGATGGACTGTTATGGACAAAAACCAGACGGGCATATTAAATAATCCAGGACAAAGAACAATTAACCCATGGGAATAAACTAAAAATCAACACGTCAAACATCATGATTACGGAAGTTTAAATAAGCATAATATATTTTATTTCATATTTCCTCGTACTTTTATTTATTGTCATTTTAATTATTGTTATTTATTTTATATTGTTAGTTAAATATCGTCATTTACTTTACGCTTCGCTTAAAATATAAAATCGACAAACCGGTCATTAAACGGTAAAACCCCCTTTTATATATTATTAATATAATATATTTTGTACGAATATAATTGTTTAAAATATAGTGTGAAATAAGCCAGCTTCTTGTGGAACGAACCGGACTTACTAAAAACTACACTACTCTACGATTAGGTACACTGCCTATAGTGTTGTAGCAAGGTTTAGGTATATCCCATTTGTAAATAAATAATTAAAACTTGTGTAATTTGTAACGTATTTCGTAGTAAAATATAGTACTATTTCATATACCCCCACGCTACGACATCACAGTGTCAAATATATTAAATCGTATCGAGAGTTTGATTTAAATTTAGTCAAAATTTTCCGGGTCGTGACATCGCGCAGTTCAGCTGTTCCATATCTGATTCTAACATACCAAATTTCAGCCCATTTTAACACCTATTATAACTAACCAAATAAGTATGCATCGCATTCAACTTATCAAAATCACATTACAAGAGTTTAAGTCAATTTCAAAACCATGACTACTACAAACATTTGAACTCAGCTCCCAATCTTTGAAAATACATTCGAGTAGTTCTTTACATACGCATTATCAAACGGTTTCAAACAATAATAATATTTAAATGACACGGAAGGGGCATTAGGCTATTCAAGTGGTTGCATCTTCGCGGGGTTAGAACCGGAGCATCCACTTACCAAAAGAGAATTCTTCAAGCTGATAAATATAAGTCTTGCCATTTCCTTTGTCACTAGAACCGACTTCACCTACAACATTCATACGATTAAATGGGTAAGCAAAACGCTTAGTGAATATATAAGTGTAATCAATAACATAACTCTGCAAACTTACATACAAACATATGTAGTTACAATTACTACGTTAACGCTAACAGATCCGAAGCCTAAATCAATTGTGACAACCGCAGAAGGATCATTGTCACCTAAGCATTCTAGCTTACGCTAGTCAACTAAACACAAATAAGACATAATTCCGTCCAAAACACACGTCACTATTTTCTTAAGCGCAAGTCAACGACGTGTGACCCAATTACGACCTGTATGCTCACATTGCAACAAAAACAACCACAAAAAGGACAAGCAAGCTCCTTTAGTAACCTATTCACAAATACACAAATACATACATACATTACTTCTCATATCTTGATGCTTCACTTCATTCAAGTGAGTGAGGTTCAACACACTCCCTACCATCCAAGTTACTATACTAAACTATTCTAAGTATTTCTAACCCAACTCATATTGACACCTTCGAGATTTTAACTACAAGTACTTGCAAAATCATTCAACTTCTATAACTTAACAACTTTTAACACAAAACAATACAACAAGAGCATTTGTAGACAAATGACTCTTTAAAATTAAGAACTATAACAAAGGAAGTTATTTTCTTTACACTTGACTAAAACACAACTTATTTCATAAAGTTAATTAGTAATGACTTCAAATTCATAAATTTAGGGTTTATAATAAAAAATTCGTTTTTAGGACTATGCATTCCAACTACTACAATTTCCTAACCCACAATACTCATTACTATAACATTCAAACAAAAACCTCAATTTATAAAGTGCAAGAGTTAGGGCTTTCTTATCAAAATGACTAGAGATAATGAAATTGGTGTCTCAACAATTGAAACAAGGCTTCTCTTAAGTAATAGATGCTCCAAACGTAAAGGGATCTCTCTAATTTGCTTCCAATCCTCGAAACCCTAACTTTCTAACACAACATTTCTCTCTATCTCTATTTGGTAAGAAGATGAAACTGGAAATGAAAATGAACTTAGAACTCTGGAACATTCAAGATATTGGGTCTATACCCAAAATCACACTAAACACCATAGGTGTCTTTGAGCATTGGCAAAATAGGCAACCGCTCAGGACTCAAAAATTTAGAAGGGCCTAAAATTCTGAATATGTAAATATTTCACAATATATTTAATTAAATCAAATAAAAAATTGTCAATTAAAGTTAAAATAGCTTGTTTTTAATCGTTAAATACAATGTAAGTAAATAAATAGATAAATTAGAGTATTATTTTTTATGCGTAGTAAAAAAATTTAACGTATATGTGAGCCCATTTTTAATTTCTTCTAGGGCCTTTAAATTGTTGAGACGACCCTGCTAAACACCCTTCATTTATTAAAAGTTACAAAAACGGTACCTGCAATTGACTGCTACTGCGCTGCGCCGCTATGCAGAAAATCGGTTGTGACATATGGATTTGAAATTAGTTGATTAAACGGCTTAAACTCTTGTAACTCAAAAGGCTATAAATTTCTATTTTACGGTTACCTTAAGTTCCGATACTCCCGTCCAGGAGAGGCCATATCTTTTACGGGATATCACTAACGTATTTAAAAATTATATTATACGCTAAAGTCATTTAGTTTTTTTGATAAAATATGTCATATCCGGCTTTCCTTATAAAATTCTTCGAGCCTCGTCACTAGTCACTATATGAATATGAACGGAAAAGGAAAGAAAAAAAGCTAGTTAAGTATAATAAAAAATTGAAGTTCATTATTAGACCAAACTAGTTGTGGAGCCCTCACTTCGCGCCGGGACTCCGTTTTGAATGCGAGTTAAAAAAAGTCTTAATCTATTTTGTAAAAAAGAATTTTTTTTCCGACATCTAACATTGAAGGGTTGTTCTTTTTGTGAAAGTTGTTTCTTTTAGCGTTAAAGTTAGTTGATCTATTTTGTAAAAAAAATGTTTTTCGACATCTTTTGGTAGCATTGAATGGTTGTTCCTTTTAAAAAGAAAGAAAGAAATGTAGCGCAGTAGTGGCCTATGTGGGTTCTACTGTTTGAGCACAGTGTACAAGTCGGTAAAGCGTTGTGGATGTTATTATTCAGTATTTTTGGTGTTAGTGATGGGGTAAATAATAATTTAGAATATACGTATAAAGTGGGAGGTTCGATTTGTATTTTAATGAAAGTTAGGGGGTTAGGTTTGTGAAAAGTGAAAAATCAAATAGTACTATTTATAACAAATAAGACAAATTTTGTGTATTAGTTATACTGAAAATAAAAACCCAATAAAATAGACATGCGCCATCTTACCGGTACATGATGATATATTTGATTCAGTGGAGTAAATATTTTTTTATAAAACAATTTTTAAAACCATATACGAGTATGTTGACTGTTGAGGGTTGAATACAGATTAGAAGAAGACAGAACATATTTAATTATGTTATTTACAGGCTGAATTTTCGTTGACATACTTCTTTCCTCTTAATTAAAAAGATTTTAATAAGTTAAAAAAAAAATGTCAACTTTTGATTTTTTTATACCTAGGTATCCAACTAGTTGCACTAGTGAGGTAACTCACTTTGCAAGAGTCCGGTGTCATCATGGGTGAATCTCTCTGGTCACGAAGTTGATTAACTCTACAAATGCGAACGACCTATGTTCAAATGGGCAAAAAAATATAGCACAACATTACATATCTATGTCCATTCGATTTGATATTACATTTTTTACAATTGTCATTGTGATTGATGCTAGTACTTATTACGTTTTTTAGTACTCCGTATTAGAACCTATTATTAATATATTATGAAAACCTTTTATATATAAAATGTCAATTTTTATTTATTGAACAAAGTCCATAAAATGATAAGATGACCCTGAATATAACTTTCAATTTTAAAGTGTTAAAATATTAACAATAATAAACAAGAGTAACATGATAAGTTCAACAACAATATTCTATAAAAAAACATAATAATACATACGATTACACTAAAGAGTACTTTTTATGTATTTAACTATTTTTTTCTAACAAAATCTTCTAAAAACATCGAGTAACATCGAGCCAACAAGTGGGCAAGTTGTTATTTTATTATCTATATATCAATTAACATTGCCTTTTTTTTTTATACGGAAAACGTATTATTATAAATAAAGAAAAATAGATCCGATGATCTAGAGTGTTACAAGATTTGTTACATTGATAGATATGAATTTGTATGCATTTACCCTATTACAATTACATTAGAACAACAGTACTCGAGACAAAAACCCGAGACAACCACAATCGATGATCAAAAGCTGATGCTTCCTTGAGGTAACCGACGCTTAGACCACCGAATCGTGAAAAAGGTCGTCACCTGAATCGTAGTAAGCAATGGCGAACAACAATCCACGAGCCCACCCACCAAACCACAACAACCCCCAACAGATAACACTGAACCCAAATCGTTCGTCGGGCAACCCAAGAACACCCACCTCGAGACCACATCAACCAACAACCCAAATCATAACCCCGTTAGTCAGCGCAACCAAGCAAACCCAACAATCAGCTCGGAAACCCTAACATGTCAAAGCCCTATCAACCGGATGATCGGGCACCAACCGAGATAACTATTCCAGGAGACCAATCTTTTGACGCTTAACAACCCTAAAGTCACTAAGGCGGCAACAACACCGGACCGTTCCGAACCAAAACCGATGACGAGGAAGATGGAACGAACGGGATCGAACCCAACGGAACCGCCAAGGCCCAAACGAACCTAAAGCCCACAATACCGAACAAGTCCACACAAACTATACTAACTAGCCGAAAACGAGCCCAAGCCAACTCAAGGCCCAAACCAACCAAGTCTGACCAGCCTCGTACACAAACCTAAAAATCAGCCCGACCCAATAAGAAGCCTACCGGTCACCCGTCAAAACAACCAGCCAGATCGCCGAATTTCGGCGAGCGCATCCAACGAAGCAGACCCATGGTGGTGAGTAGAGGTTGAAGCAAAATCTCCATTTTTGAAAAACAAATATATGAAAGAAAGAAGAATCACCATCACAGCCCTAATTCGTACAAAAATGAAGGAAATCCGTCCAAAATTCTGGTCATCCCACAAATCCGGTCACAGGACACAAAGTGTTCGTCGCCTGTAACTGGCTAAGGGGAAGCCATCGGAAGAGACCTCCGTCACACGTGAAGACCAGAACAGGAAGAAGGCTTACCGGTGATAAAAAGCAAGATCCAAAGCTCATGGACCAGATTCACCGTCATTCAGAGTGGAAGGGTTGAAACTTTACTACTTACCGCCTAAACACGAGAGAAAGGACCACGAAGCCATTGGAAAAAGCTAAAAACCCACCGAAAAAGCTTTGGAGCAGATGGATAAGGGAAATAGGAAGAAAAGCATGTAAAAAACAAAAATAAACATGCCGGACCACCAGCGAGATGCCGGAGGCCAGAGAAGTTAGAAAGATCGGATCATACAAAACGTCAGGTAAATTAATAATTTCACACAATAAAAAATATATGTGAAACATCCGATTAAATCAAGACAAGTGAGCAAGTCATATGTTACGATTTACAATCAGGTAAATTAGAAAACCCAGCTCATTGAGTTTGTGTGGCAAACTTAGTTAGGTTTTCACGTGTGACGCCCCGTACTAAATCAACATGTACGGACCATCAAGAACATGATCATTACAAGGTCAAACACTATATGCGTTTTCAAAACAAGTTTGCATTCATGATAAAAGGTGACGTCATAACGAACGTCATATGTTTTACAACCAAAAGTATGCTTCTATGAATAGAAGCAAAGATAATAGTACGTGACCCTTAGGTCGTTACAAATCATCGTTCAAAAGTAATAAAGTTTATGAATGCAAAAATAACGTTTCATGCGGTGACAACTCTATCAAGGGCAGCGGAAGTCTACAAGGCATGACTAGTACAACAGCGGAAGCAAGCAACCTTAAGCACCTGAGAAAAACATGCTTAAAATGTCAACACAAAGGTTGGTGAGCTATAGTTTAAGTATAACAGTAATGTAAGGTAGGCCACGAGATTTCGGTGCTATAAAGAGCGTTTCAAAACAGTATGTAAAGTATATGTTTAACCGTGGGCACTTGGTAACTAACTTAACGTTTATAACCCCCTAAAAGTACACTTGGCGAGTGCGTATGTTTACGAAGTATTAAACACCCGTTAAATGCTAGCGCTACTAGCCCGAGTGGGGATGTCAAACCCTATGGATCCATATCTAAGATTCGCGTTCACTGGTTCAAAAACCAATGACTAAACGTTACCGAGCTAAAGGAAATGTTTATGCTGTTGTATAACCCACACATATATAAAGTTTAAGTACTCGTGCCTAGTATGTAAAATGTAAAATGCGCATGTATTCTCAGTTCTCAAAACAGTTAAAGTAAAAAGGGATGCTATAACTCACAGTGGTAAAGTAGTGAAAGTCGGTACGCGGTAAAGTAAGCAAAGTGGTTGGTCCGAAAGTCCTCAACCTAAGTCAAAAGGTACTAATTCAGTAAATCATCCCAATAGGTTTATAAGTATGTAAATTAGGTCTTAAGTATCATCATCATTCATCATTAGGTCAAAAGGGTAAAGTAAGTTTTAAGTCAAGATTAGGGTTTAAAACAAAGGCTGACTTCGTCTAGTCACCACGGCCTCTATACAAACTGAAATGAGGCGATACCAGTGGCCATGGATCCGTATATAAGTCCTTTAGTTTCTCTAAAAATTCTAGAACCAAACTCGTCTTCGTTTGACCGTGGCGACGGTTTAAATGCGAGTAGGTCAGAATTTTCAGCACAATGTTAAAAGGACATAGTGACGTTCGGAGGGCCATAGATCCTAAACCGTAACTCGGATTAAGATGAGTCTTAAATGAAAAATTATCTAATCAAACAGAGCTAACTGAAAATCAGCTTTACAGTAGCACAGGTGTTCGGGTCAGACCCAGAAAACAGTAAGTTAAAGTGTTCCGGTGGGTTCTTGGTGTTTGATGCTCATCCCGGTTCTCATCCTTGATGCATATAGCTTCAAGTGTACAACTCATTGATGTGTTTGCATCATCTTAACTAAATTTTGATGATCATAAAACTAGTATAAGTCTAAGATAAGTTGCACAACTCAATTAAGTGTTGTATGTAGTTTGATTAACCAAAGTTACATCCAAATCTTAGATCCAACACATACAAGAGTTATACAAATAATATTAAGGTACAACTTGAAATTAAACTTAAGCAAACAAGATCTTAGGTTGTAGAACATAGTTCTTAGTTAGATCTTGAAGATCCTAGACCCCAAAGTCTAGATCTAAAGTTCTTAAGTTAAATCCAACACAAGTATATGAAGTTGTAACTAGAAAGCTAAACTTCCATGTTCTTGAACTTACAAAGTTAACTTTGGTTTCAAGAAGTATGAGATCAAGTTCTAACTAGTAATACTTGACCATGAACAATCAAACACAAATTTAAAGTAAGTAAAAAAATGAAGAAATGAACTAGATCTACAAGTGTTATGTCATGTTTGTGTCATACTTAGGAAGATTCAAATCAAAGTTTGAATCTTAGGTTTTAAGTCTACAAACATGAAAACAAGGAAGATTATAAAACTTATGAACTTTTAGTCTTGAAAACACTTAAATGTAGAACTACAAACTAACAAGTTTGAGTTCTTGTTCTTGGTTCTTCATCAACAAAAGAAGTAACCAAGATCCATGAAGATTCAAGCTAAAAAACTTGATCTTTACAACAAACAAGTAACAAACTACAAACTAACAATGATGATGATGAACTTATGCTACGGTTTTCATAGAAGAAAAAGAAGAGAAATAAACATTTTACTTACAAGAAAAAGAGAGAAAAGTTGAGAGAGTTTGAAGTGTATGTTTGTTGTGTGTGAAATGAAGTTGTAGGCTAGTGTACAATTACAAATAAAAGAAAAATTGAACTCCCTCCAAGTCCTTGGAAGTGGACGGTTTGGAAAGAAAAAAAGGAAGTCAAATGTGTTGTTTTCAAGTGTTGGAATAAGGTGTATGCTTGTAAGGGTAATAAGGTTAAAAGTATGGGAAAGAATGCATGCATGCTTGAAGTACTTTGTCCCTTATTTAAGCTAATTAACCATGATTATTATTAATGTAATACTAGCTTAAAAACATGGGCTTACAAGTCCATTACAAGTGTAGGGTGGGCTTACTAGCCCAAATCTATTAATTAAGGCCCAAGTCCAAGTAAGTATGCATTTTAAATAAATAAAGCCCAAGTAATTAACTACTAACCTTAGTTAATTAAAAATGACTAATATTAATTAATCATGAATGTAAATAATATTCGAAAATATTATTCGTGTAAAGTACGCGTGTCACAAAGACTAGTCGGGCCAAGTAAAGTTAAGCACGATAACAAGTAAATGCATAGAAATACATTTAATAAGGCGCAAGTATTAATAATAAACGTTGGAAAATTCCGGGTTGTTACATTACCCACCTGTTAAAGAAAATTTCGTCTCGAAATTTTAAGCTGAGGTAGATGGAGGAGTTGGGAAAAGGTGAGGATACTTCTGCATCATTTGACCCTCTCACTCCCAGGTAAACTCGGGTCCTCGTTTGGCATTCCACCGTACTCGGACGATCGGAATCTTGTTGCGTTTCAAAGTTTTGACCTCACGGTCCATAATTTCGACATGCTCTTCCATGAAGTGGAGTTTGTCATCAATCGTAAGTTCTTCCAGTGGTATGATAAGTTTCGGTGCAGCAAGACACTTCTTCAAATTTGATACGTGGAAGGTAGGATGAACTGAGCTCAATTGAGTGGGGAGATCCAAACGGTAAGTAACGGGTCCAACACGTTCCAAGATTTCAAAAGGACCAATGTATCGTGGGTTTAACTTTCCACGTTTTCCAAAACGAATCACACCTTTCCAAGGTGCAACCTTCAACATTACACGGTCACCGACGTTGAATTCAAAGTCTTTACATTTAAGGTCGGCATAACTCTTTTGGCGATCACGAGCTGTCTTAAGTCTTGCTTGAATTTGAGCAATCTTCTCCGTTGTTTCATGGACTACCTCGGGTCCAGTGATTTGCTTTTCGCCTACTTCGGCCCAACAAATAGGAGATCAGCACTTGCGGCTATACAACGCTTCAAAAGGTGCGGCATTAATGCTCGAGTGGTAACTGTTATTGTATGAGAATTCGGCTAACGGCAAATGCCTTTCCCAGGCCTTTCCGAAATCAATGACACATGCACGCAACATGTCCTCCAAAGTCTGAATCGTTCGTTCACTTTGCCCGTCGGTCTGTGGGTGATAAGCAGTACTCATGTCGAGACGGGTTCCCATGGCTTCTTGTAAAGAACGCCAAAATCTAGAAGCAAAACGGGGATCGCGATCTGAGATGATCAATAAAGGTATACCGTGATGAGATACAACCTCCTTGATGTATAGTTGAGAAAGTCTCTCCATCGTATTCATCTCCTTCATGGCTAAGAAGTGTGCAGATTTAGTGAGAAGGTCAACGATAACCCAGATGGTATCGTATCCGCCCACCGTCTTTGGTAGCTTAGTAATGAAGTCCATTGTTATCCTCTCCCACTTCCATTGTGGGATTTCCGGTTGTTGAAGTAACCCAGAAGGTCTTTGATGTTTGACCTTAACTTTCGAGCAAGTCAAACACTTACCAACATACGTTGCAACATCGTTCTTAAGATTTGGCCACCAGTACTGTTCCTTAAGATTGTGGTACATTTTGCCTGCTCCGGGGTGAATCGAATATCTCGACTTGTAGGCTTCATCAAGTATAAGGTTCCTTAGATCTCCATAACGTGGTACCTAAATTCTTCCGGCATAACATCGGAGTCCAGACTCCCTAACCTTGAATTTAGAGACAAGAATGTTCAAATGTTCGTGAGATATATTCTCCTCCTTGAGTGCCTCATCTTGGGCCACTCGGATCTGGCTATTGAGATTCGAATGGATTGTGATGTTCAGTGCCCGAACACGAAGAGGTGCCATCCTCTCCTTTCGGCTCAAAGCGTCAGCTACAACATTGGCCTTGCCAGGATGATAACGAAGTCACAATCATAGTCGTTCAGCATCTCGATCCATCGACGCTGTCTCATGTTTAGTTTCTTCTGATCGAAGATGTGTTGGAGGCCTTTATGATCGGTGAAAATAGTGCTCTTAGTTCCATAAAGATAGTGTCTCCACAGTTTTAATGCGAAGACAACGGCTCCCAGTTTGAGATCATGAGTAGTGTAGTTCCGCTCGTGAATCTTTAGTTGACGAGAAGCATAGGCAATAACCTTTGATCTTTGCATCAGTACACAACCAAAACCACTTTTCGAAGCATCGCAATAAACGACGAAATCGTCACTGCCTTCAGGAAGAGATAAGATAGGTGCGGTGGCCAACTTCTTCTTTAAGGTTTGAAATGCTGATTCTTGTGCGGGTTCCCAAATGAACTTCTTCCCTTTGTGAGTCAACTCGGTCAAAGGATGCGCAATTAGAGAGAAACCTTCAATAAATCTTCGGTAGTAACCGGCGAGACCTACAAATTGGCGAATGTGAGTTGGAGTAGTGGGAGTTTCCCACTTACTGATAGCTTCAATCTTGGCGGGATCAACTTTGATACCCTGGTCGCTCACAACATGACCCAGAAATTGGACTTCCTTCAACCAAAATTCACACTTGGAGAATTTCGCATAAAGTTGCACTTGTCTCAAGAGTTCAAGCACTAATCGAAGATGTTGCTCATGCTCTTCTTCGCTCTTGGAGTAGATGAGGATATCATCTATGAAGACGATAACGAACTTATCCAGGTATGGCTTGCAGACACGATTCATGAGATCCATGAACACGACAGGTGCGTTGGTTAACCCGAATGGCATCACGAGAAACTCGTAATGACCATAACGAGTTCTGAATGCAGTCTTCATTACATCGCTCTCTTTCACCCTCAACTGGTGATAACCGAATCACAAATCGATCTTAGAGTAGACACTCGATCCTTGTAGTTGATCAAAAAGATCTTCAATTCGTGGAAGTGGATACCGATTCTTGATCGTCAATTTGTTGAGTTCACGATAGTCGATACACATGCGGAAGGATCCATCCTTCTTCTTCACAAACAAAACAGGCGTGCCCTAAGGCGAAGAACTCGGTTGAATAAACCCACGGTCTAGTAGTTCTTGTAGCTGACTCTGCAACTCTTGCATTTCTGAAGGTGCGAGTCGATCAGGTGCACGAGCTACAGGTGCAGCTTCTGGCACTAAATCGATCTGAAACTCTACTTCTCTCGTTGGCGGTAATCCAGGCAATTTTTCCGGGAAGACATCGGAAAACTCGTTCACAACATGAACATCGTTCACACTCTTCTCCTCGGTTTCTACCGTTTTCACATGTGCTAGAACAGCAAGACGTCCTTTCTTCATGATCTTTTGCGCTTTCACGCAACTAATGAGATTCAGCTTCGAGGTACATCTTTCTCCATAAATAACCAGTGGTTCGCCCTCTTCGTGTGGTATACGAAGAGCTTTATCTCCACAGATAATATCGACCCTTACTTTGGTCAACCAATCCATACCGACGATCACGTCAAAACTTCCCAATTTGATGGGTATCAAATCAATTTCGAAATCCGCACAAGCTATGTTGATGATAGCTCCTCGGCCAATTTGGTCAACTATTTCAAGTTTTCCGTTGGCTACTTCGACAAGCATACTCTCTTTTAAAGGAACTAATGACCAATTTATCTTATCGCAAAAGTGTCTACATACATAACTCCTATCGGCACCAGTATCAAATAAGACAGAAGCTAATAGATTGTTGATAGTGAATATACCCGTCACCAAGTCGGGGTTCTCACGGGCGTCCCTTGCATTAACGTTGAAAGCTCTGCCACGCGGTGGTCCGCCGTCCTTTCTTTTGTCGGGACACGCATTTCTGAAGTGGCCCATCTGTCCGCATTCGTAGCACTTTTTCGGTCCATTGGGGTTCGCCTTCACATTCAGGGTGGTGACCTTGCAGTCTTTACCGATATGCCCAGTCCGTTGGCACTTTTCACAAACCACATCACAATACCCGGTATGGTGCTTGTAGCACCTCTTGCATTGCGGTAGGGTACCCTTGAAGTTCGGGTTTGAGCTTGTGTTTGGGTTGGGATTCCCACTGTTGTTGTGCCTCTTAGCGGGGGTTTAATCATAGGCTCTCCCCTTGTTGTTATCCCACTTACGCTTATCAGTATTACCCGCTTCGGACTTAGCCTTCTCCGGTTCATCGATGATGATTTGGTTCATTAAGGTATGCGCCATGCGCATTGCTTCCGGGACATTGGGTGGCTTAGACGAGGTGACATTTCCTTTAATGGACTTAGGAAGTCCCCACAAATACCTTTCCATACGCTTAAACTCTGGGGTAACCATGGTAGGACACATCAGGGCTAGTTCCAAATACCTACGATTATAACCATCGAGATCGTTCCCCACAACCTTCAGCTGCATAAAATCCATCTCCATTTTCTGGATCTCCATCCTAGGGCAATATTCCTCAATCAGGGCCCCTTTGAATTCCTCATATGGGGTAGCAAACGCCTCATCAATACCCTTTGCTTGAGCCAACGTGTTCCACCATGTTAGTGCGCCGTCAAACAGTGTACATGAAGCAAACTTGGTTTTGTTCGCCTCTGAGCAGTTACTAACTGGAAACACGGATTCTAATTTCTCAAACCACCTAGTGAGACCAACTGGCTCCTCCGTTCCACTAAAGTTGTGGGGCTTGCAGCTTTGAAACTCTTTGTATGTGCACCCATTACGAATGGGCTGGATAGCCAGTGGCGGTGGAGCTTGGGGGTTCATTTCCGCTAAAGCTGCGGTGACTCGTTCATTAATCATCTCCTCGATTTGGGCTGCGGTGGGTGTTGATCGTCCGTTGGCCATTGGTGTTCTAAACAAAAATTTTGACTCAAGTCAAAATCCAGTATTCAATAAATAATAATATAGTATATGGTAACCAACATGGAATCAACACATCACATGTTTATTAAGTAACGCATCTAGGTACAAATACCACAGAATCATCATACAGTAACGTAAATAGAACACCGTGCAGGAATTAAATAACGCCAATTTCCATTCATTAATAATAAGTTGCACACATCTGCATAAGTTTGTACAATACATAAGTAATACATGAAACTACAATGAGATTACATAATAAAATCTACTACAAAAGTCCTATGGTGAAGGTGGGTGTAGGATGTCCAAAACATGAGACATATGGTCCTCGAGCTCAGCTACCCGAGCACGGAGGATCTCCACCTCCCTTGTCAGTTCCTCGACAGTGGGAGATGGTGGGGCAGGCGGTGCTGGTGGTGCAGGTGGTGCAGACGGTCCGGCTCCAGAAGTAGAGGCTGCGAAGCGGTAAGGCTTACGGATGAAAGGATCAGTAGGATACGGCACAAGCCGCTTTCGGGTGGTAACCTTACGACGCCGACCAAATACGTCAGTGAATGCTCGACCTCCCTTAATCCCTGGAATGATGGTGCCATCGAAACGGTACCGCTTCTTCGGCGGGGTGGAGGGTGGCTGTACAGGTGCATCATCAGGGTCCTCATCCGAATCATCATCACTGGAGTCGTCTGAGGAGGTGTCGTCGGATAAAGAGTCAGCGGAGGATGGGTCGTCCGAATCATGTGGAGGTGGCTGCACGGGTGGCTGTACTGGTTCTCCTCGGGCGGCCATCATCTATCGGTATCTGGCGGGTCCGATCGGCACGAGACGTCCATCAGGAGTGCGTCGGCACCAATGGTTATGCTCATTACAGACTGGACCTTCCCCAAGATCCGCGGGAATCACAGCACCACCGGGATGGTGCTGTGGCTCCGAGAGTTCGGGGGAAAGTGGAGCTGGAATCTCCAAGAAGTCCTCGGCTCCGTCATAGGTAACCACTGGGGCAGGTGCATGACTACTGACACCAGAGGATGAAGCGCCAGGGTCACTGGTGGGTGTCGACGACGGCATCTGTGAATCGGCAACAACGGTCAGTGAAGTGGCTGATGAGTCTGTGTCGCTGTCCAAAATGATGACAGGTGGAATATCCGACATCTGAACAAGGAAGAATAACTTTTTCCACGTCAGTAAGTCATAAAGCAAGCACGTATTAGGCAAAGTAACTACGACAGTCTAGATCATGTGTAACAGTAAGTAGCATGGCAATAACAACAAGTATCATGCAATCGAAAGCAGATAATAGCATGCAGTAGTGAAATCATGTAATAGCATACGACATATAGTAGTAAAAGTAAACAGCAGCATGCAGCAAGTTCCACAGAAACAAGTAAACTAGCAAGTTGTAGATTAGTCCTATTAGTGAATCCTACTCGGTCGGGTCTTGACTCACTAATGCAACCTAATTCCCTACAACCAATGCTCTGATACCAAATGTGACGCCCCGTACTAAATCAACATGTATGGATCATCAACAACAGGATCATTACAAGGTCAAACACTATATGCGTTTTCAAAACAAGTTTGCATTCATGATAAAAGGTGACGTCATAATGAACGTCATATGTTTTGCAACCAAAAGTATGCTTCTATGAATAGAAGCAAAGATAATAGTACGTGACCCTTAGGTCGTTACAAATCATCGTTCAAAAGTAATAAAGTTTATGAATGTAAAAATAACGTTTCATGCGGTGACAACTCTATCAAGGGCAGCGGAAGTCTACAAGGCATGACTAGTACAACAGCGAAAGCAAGCAACCTTAAGCACCTGAGAAAAACATGCTTAAAATGTCAACACAAAGGTTGGTGAGCTATAGTTTACGTATAACAGTAATGTAAGGTAGGCCACGAGATTTCGGTGCTACAAAGAGCGTTTCAAAATAGTATGTAAAGTATATGTTTAACCGTGGGCACTTGGTAACTAACTTAACGTTTATAACCCCCTGAAAGTACACTTGGCGAGTGCGTATGTTTACGAAGTATTAAACACCCGTTAAATGCTAGCGCTACTAGCCCGAGTGGGGATGTCAAACCCTATGGATCCATATCTAAGATTCGCGTTCACCGGTTCAAAAACCAATGACTAAACGTTACCGAGCTAAAGGGAATGTTTATGCCGTTGTATAACCCACATATATATAAATTTTAAGTACTCGTGCCTAGTATGTAAAATGTAAAATGCGCATGTATTCTCAGTTCCCAAAATAGTTAAAGTAAAAAGGGATGCTATAACTCACAGTGGTAAAGTAGTGAAAGTCGGTACGCGGTAAAGTAAGCAAAGTGGTTGGTCCGAAAGTCCTCAACCTAAGTCAAAAGGTACTAAGTCAGTAAATCATACCAATAGATTTATAAGTATGTAAATTAGGTCTTAAGTATCATCATCATTCATCATTAGGTCAAAAGGGTAAAGTAAGTTTTAAGTCAAGATTAGGGTTTAAAACAAAGGCTGAATTCGTCCTGTCGCCATGGCCTCTATACAAACTGAAATGAGGCGATACCAGTGGCCATGGCTCCGTATATAAGTCCTTTAGTTGCTGTAAAAATTAAAGAACCAAACTAGTCTTCGTTTGACCGTGGCGACGGTTTAAGTGCGAGTAGGTCAGAATTTTCAGCACAACGTTAAAAGGACATAGTGACGTTCGGAGGGCCATAGATCCTAAATCATAACTCGGATTAAGACGAGTATTAAACAAAAAATTATCTACTCGAACAGAGATAACTGAAAATAAGCTTTACAGTAGCCCAGGTGGTCGGGTCAGACCCAGAAAACAGTAAGTTAAAGTGTTCCGGTGGGTTCTTGGTGTTTGATGCTCATCCCGGTTCTCATCCTTGATGCATATAGCTTCAAGTGAACAACTCGTTGATGTGTTTGCATCATCTTAACCAAAGTTTGACCATCATAACACTAGTGTAAGTCTAAGATAAGTTGCACAACTCAATTAAGTGTTGTATGTAGTTTGATGAACCAAAGTTACATCCAAATCTTAGATCCAACACATACAAGAGTTATACAAGTAATATTAAGCTACAACTTGAAATTAAATTTAAGCAAACAAGATCTTAGGTTGTAGAACATAGTTCTTAGTTAGATCTTGAAGATCCTAGACCCAAAAGTCTAGATCTAAAGTTCTTAAGTTAAATCCAACACAAGTATATGAAGTTGTAACTAGAAAGCTAAACTTCCATGTTCTTGAACTTACAAAGTTAACTTTGGTTTCAAGAATTATGAGATCAAGTTCTAACTAGTAATACTTGACCATGAACAATCAAACACAAATTTAAAGTAAGTAAAAAAATGAAGAAATGAACTAGATCTACAAGTGTTATGTCATGTTTGTGTCATACTTAGGAAGATTCAAATCAAAGTTTGAATCTTAGGTTTTAAGTCTACAAACATGAAAACAAGGAAGATTATAAAACTTATGAACTTTTAGTCTTGAAAACACTTAAATGTAGAACTACAAACTAACAAGTTTGAGTTCTTGTTCTTGGTTGTTCATCAACAAAAGAAGTAACCAAGATCCATGAAGATTCAAGATAAGAAACTTGATCTTTACAACAAACAAGTAACAAACTACAAACTAACAATGATGATGATGAACTTATGCTACGGTTTTCATAGAAGAAAAAGAAGAGAAATAAACATTTTACTTACAAGAAAAAGAGAGAAAAGTTGAGAGAGTTTGAAGTGTATGTTTGTTGTGTGTGAAATGAAGTTGTAGGCTAGTGTACAAGTATCAAATAAAAGAAAAACTGAACTCCCTCCAAGTCCTTAGAAGTGGACGGTTTGGAAAGAAAAAAAGGAAGTCAAATGTGTTGTTTTCAAGTGTTGGAATAAGGTGTATGCTTGTAAGGGTAATAAGGTTAAAATTATGGAAAAGAATGCATGCATGCTTGAAGTACTTTGTCCCTTATTTAAGCTAATTAACCATGATTATTATTAATGTAATACTAGCTTAAAAACATGGGCTTACA